>NC_028638.1:11437771-11656681 GCF_001406875.1 Solanum pennellii | reverse complement strand
TATATATATATATATATCATTTACATTTAAAAGCATATAAGCACATAATAACATATTTCTATGACTTCCCTCAAGGCTAAATAGTGCAATGTATAGGTAGAGTCCCATACCCCTACCTAGAGTAAGCCAAACCCCTTAGGTCATCCTAGTCAGAGTTCACTTCATTACTTCATTTTACTTTTGGGAAAATCATTCCTTAACCGACATAGACCACATGAACTAATGTGAAATCCAGTGTCATGGAACCATACACCGAAAAAAGGCGGACTACTTGCCAAGGTAGTACCATAACATGAATATAACATCTATGTGGATTAACTAGTAATCCTATGGGGTCAATATAGTTCAAGAACTAGGAGATGTAGTTGGGACCCTCTTTATGCTAAGTGCATTATAGTCTCCAATCTCATGAGTACAATAGTGCTCCTACCTTCCTTATGTGGGAAGGGAAACTCCTCACTTCTAGTTCACTCGGTACTAAGCTAGAGTCCCTTTAGAAATGTCTTTCATTAATAGTCATAACTTACTTTACGTCATAAGGGTCTACCACTTATATGGTCATAGTCATAGCTCAATAGAAATTGCATAAGTATTATTCTTTCAATACAATTCACACATGTGAGGTTAGCACATTTACATAACCATATTATGACAAGGCACATAGGAAAATTCATCACCACCCTTATGTCATTACATCCTTGCCAAAAGCTCACAAGCCATATGTCACATCCGGGGAGCACCCCCTAGAAGTAACATGGCGTACTTGACCTCTCTGAGGTCTTATACAAGCCCATAGATATCATTCATCGCATTTTCATAGTAAATTAAGCAGAAAATTTAAAACTTTTCATAGCACATCATATGCTAGAAACATCACTTCATATATATGAAATATCTTCATACATAGATAGACTTTAGTCTCTTTTTGCCATCCTAGACTCAACATCATAAGATTACATTTGGGGCACGTCCCTTATAACATAATAATAAGTAAAATTATACATAACTTTACAGTAAAGACATGAATTAGGAATCCTTGAATTTAAGGATCCTTTTCCATGAGCTTGGGAATCATCTATCAAGCTCTTTACCATTAAAGACACCCCTTAAGCATCCATAACCTACACTTTGTGTAAAAGGTAGAGAAAAACGAAGTTAGTACAAGAATTCACTAAGTATGACAACCATGCAAAAACATGCATTTAAAAGGGACATTTTCTTGAAATTATACTTCATGCCTTTTTGAGTAAATATTCATAAAACCTTTACACAATAGAATTTATATCATTCACATGCTTCATATAGACATATTCAAAAAACCAAACATCATATTAAATCACATATAGAATTTAAGCCACTTTTAGGGTCACTTTATTGTGAGCTATTTGCCTTAACAGTGAACTTCTTTATTTTAATTCCTAATCTTCCCAAGTATCCCTTTAGTGATACTTGGTGCAATGCATCACCTTAAGGCTACAAGGAAATCATACATACAACCTACACAAGCCAACACATACCATCATAGAAGTATAACACATCATAGACACATTTATGTCAAGACTCTATTGGCTTTACAGTAAACCACATCAAATTGCACATTTATTTACTTCACATCACATAAATCATTAAAAGACCTTACCATGACCCCAATATAAGTCTACTATTTCAATGTACATGTTAAGTCCCATAACCTCACACATACTTAGTACACCTCTCCTGAGACCACAAGCCTTAACACTCTATTCCATACACCAACAAGTAAGTGAAGAAAACTTTATTCATTAAAAGCAATCCCTTCATCATATGGTCATTAAGACCCACATTTTGCATATAAGAACAAGACCACATCACATAGGTTCGTAGGACTCATACCATGCACTTCATCACAACAAGTAGACAATTACTACAAAGTCATGCATAAGGAACATATACATAAAGACATGCATTAGAACACCTTCCTAGGACTTCCCTCAAGAGACACTTGTGCAATGCATAGGCGAAAACCAATACCCCCACCTGCACTAAGCAACTACCCTTAGGTTATCCTAGTTAGGGTCCTAACTTTACTTCCATTGTCCTTTTTACTTTAGGGAAAATATAGCCTTAACCGACAGTAAGACCATGGGTGTTAAACATGGAATTTGGTGTTGTAGAGACTTACACCAATGGAAGGTGTTCTTACCTAACCAAGCATAGTTTATGGAACTTAGGGGTGTCATGGAAACATCACTCTTCACCCTTTTTGGGTCATGTGGCTATCCACCCCGTGAGGACCGGTAGTGGACCCATTAGCCTTCCCTCCTCAGGAAGGTGACACCCCCTCATCTATGAGTTCTCTCAGTGCTAAGTTAAGTTCCCTTCATTTAAAAGCCTTTCTTAATATTACTTTATAAAATTAGGCTTAGGAGATTCATTATCTTATATGCTTAGATCATAGGTCATAGATGAGATGTCACATCTGGGGAGCACCCTCTAGATATAACCGGCGTCGTCTTTGTTTTTGAGGACTAAGACTAGCCTCTTAGCATACATCCTTACATTCATAGGTTAAAAATGTGGAAAGTTTATAAAATTTCATTACTTTTACATGGAGGTTTACATAGACCTCTACATACACATAATATATTCGTATCGAGTATACATAGACCCTTTGTATAGGAAGATTACATAGTGCTCTACTTTTATTGCACAAAAGTATATAGATAAGATAGAACATAGTCTTTAAAGAATGTCTCATCTCATAACCATCTAACAAGATTATAGAAATTTGGGAATAGACCATACATCAAATTAGAAGAGCCACATATAGGCTATACAATCCGTAGTCAAATGAAAGAGAAAGAACATAAGAGTTTTAAATATAAAACAAATTCATAAGCTAGACATTGGAATCGCCCTCGGAAAGTAAGGACCTACCCACTTGGATGATTGAGAATTTCCAAGTCTTCTCAAAAAGCCTTCAATGTACGGAACCTAAAATGTTGGTGAAAAATGGAGAAAATGGGGTTAGTACACCACTTGTACTAAGTATGAGATCATATGCACACATACTTTGAAATCTTGCTAAGAAAAGGGACATTTCAATGAGTATGTATTTTCATTTAAAACCTTTATGCACATTTAACAAGACCATACCAACCACTAGGAAATATTCATTTAGTCATACGCATGTATATCATAAGAACAAAAACATCAAGTCTAGTCAAGTCAACATGCCTATCATATAGTTAAATACATAGCAAAATCAAGACAATCACCCATGAACCCTCATTAAGTCAACAAGTGCAATGACTAAGAAAAGGCCCATAACCTTACTCAATCAAGTAATTCAACAATATCCATGACCAACATCCAACTTCACATGACATTATCCTTTAAGAATACATATCATCATACTTTACCAATAGAGGCCAAATACATATTCATAAGGACAATCAATATCACATAATGTTATTTACATGTAAGATCATTATATACATATCATTTATATTTATAAGCATATACATAAGAACATCCTTCTGATTTCCTTCAAGGTTTAATTAGTGCAATGTATAGGTAGAGTCCCATACCTCGACCTAGACTAAGCTAAACCTTTTAGTTCATCCCAGTTAGAGTTCATTCATTACTTAATTTTACTTTTTTTGGAACATCTTGTCTTAACCGACATAGACCACATGAGCTGATTGTGGAATCAGGTGTCATGGAACCCTACACCGTAAGAAGGTGGACTACTTTCCAAAGGTAGTACCAATTATGAATATAGCAACTACATGGATCCACTCGCTAGTTTTCCTATGAGTGCAACATAGTTCAAGAAATAGGAGATATAATTGGGACCCTCTTTATGCTACATGCATTATAGTCACCAATCTCAAGAGTACATTAGTGATCCTACCTTCCTTATGTGGGAAGGGACACTCCTCACTCTAGTTCAGTTGGTGCTTAGCTAGAGTCCCTTTTTAAAATATCTTTAAGCCTTTATTAACAAACATAGATTAGTTTAGGTCATAGGGTCTATCCCTTGTAAAATCATCATCATCATAGATCAATAAGAATTGCATGAGTATAAATCCTTTCATTACAATTCATATAAGTGAGTTTAGCACATCTACATATCACTTCATAATAAGGCACATCGATAAATCATTCACCCTCCTTATAACATTTACATCTTAGCCAACATCTCACAAATCATAGTCAAGGAATTTCAATTCAACATCATTCCAACTCTATCAATCCTAATATAAGGCATACACCAATACAACATCATGACTTAATCACAATTAACCATAATTTGAAGTAAAGAATAGGGATCATAAGACTTACAAAGTCTCCTTCATAATATATCATCAAGGTCTTACCATCAACCCTTAACTCAACCCAATTAGGGTATAGTTTCATCTAAGACAATAACCAACTTAATCAAAAGGCTAATTGAATCACTACATCACAATTCATCACTAGTTCATAGCTTAAGACAAGATACTTAGGTCAATTCACAACATACTTCATAACCTAGATAAACTTCTCACGAACTGGCATGATAAGACTATAATTCATACTAATATATTCATGATTGATATAATAACATCATGTAGTAGTACTTTAATCAATAACCAATTCAATTGAACCAACAATAAGAAATTCATACTAAGATCATAACTTGGGGTTAAGGGGTGAAGGTCATCTTCTACAAACTAGACCAAACCATCAAGATATATCATAATTAAGTTAGAATACATGTTATCTGTTCATAACATTCAAAGAGAAATTATAAACAAATCAATTAATCACATCAATTTTGAGATTGGATGAAACCCACTTGAAAACTCAACTTTTGAAATTACATTGAAGGAACCCTTTGAGGAAACAGGTCTGAAAGGTGAATTAGATCTCATACCTTACTAATTAATGAAGATTGATGGTGAAAATTGACACTTTTAAGACCTTAAACCCTCCATAACTTGGTCTTCAGTGGAGTTTTTCACTAGACAGAGAAAAAAGAGAAGGAAGAGAGTTTTGGATTTGTGAGTTATGAGAGTTTTTTTAGTCTTAATTAGGTTAGGACTTTATATTGGGTGTTAAATATGTTAATTAGACCTCCGTAAACCCCCAAATAATTAACTAACCCTTCAATTAATTAGTTTGATCTAATTAAAAATGTGAAGAAAAGTCAGGCCCTCACAGAAGAGACCTCGAATGGTCCGTTTGTAAGTCGACGGTCCCTACCCCCTCCTGTGCTGCACATTCGTAGGTATGTTCAGAGACTGGTCAAAATGGAATATTTGCCTAAATGTCTAAGTGTTGGTCGATGGATGGCATCGATGCCCCGTCGATCCACACATGCCTCGTCGACTCCCTTCGCGGGTGCACAATGCCCAGGCAGTGTTTGACTCCAACATGCAAGGGTCCTCCTCAAAGGCCCTTTGTTGGTCCTTGGGTAGTCGTACCCAGACGTTTCGACCATGAATCAACTTAAACACATTTAGACACCCTTTCACCAATTTCATGAATTACCAACTTCTAAAAGCTAGTCGAATAGATATCAACAACACATTGAGGCAGCCACCCTCTTAGACCATATTACACTTTCAAGCATAGACCACACAACACACAATATCATAGGAGACAAGTCAAGTTCATATTACACTTAAGACTCCTAACTTTTGATATTCATGCATTCACATAGGGGTACATAGGTAAGGGACTATTAACCATTTTAACTCATCAATGGCAGAATCTACACTTTACCCTAACATAGATATACACATGCTTATACAATAGCCATACAAGCTAGATCATAAGTAGAATAGGAAATTAGGCATAAGCTTCACATAGTATAATCATCACACACTCATATATTCATAAATTTTCCTAATCAACACATATATACATTGACAAAAATTAAACATTGTCACCATAAGTGGACCATACCACACAATGCCATACAAGGCTTCATCAACTACCATAATATAGAAAAGTAGAGGGAAAGAGTCAATCTTACCAATTTATCAACTTTTGATCATCATTGATCAATACACATTTATCATCATCAATACATTATAGGGCAGTAGCTAAATATACATTTGATCCTGAAAGAAACCATGAACAAGTCTCTACAAGATCATATTATAATCTAATTCAATACATCACATATATACTAGAAGGTAGAGAGTTATAGATCATCAACTAATCTCCGTATACTTGTTCATCAATCATCTTGTATCAATAATATACATTACTCTATCAATGTTTATAGGCTAGAAAGACTTAAATCAATATTTACCAATTCAATTGTTATCTATTCATATTGGATCAATTATTACTTAAATATCATCACATTACACATATAGGCAGTAGCTAAGACAATTCACCATAATCGAGTCACATGACAACCAACCTAACGTCAAGATCACAAGTTACTACTTGATAGACTAGAATAACCTAGATCAACTCATACCAAGCCTTCTTCACTATGATCATACAAGATATATACTTACAATTCAATCATGATATTAACCTAAGGCAGTAGCTAAAAGCATCTTAACATAATCGAATTCCCCTTTTATACATTTAAAGGTCAATGTTACATTGATCATATAGAGGCATATGCTAGTCATGTTCAAATCTTTATACATTGATCCAATTGGATCATTCATCAACAATTCACCATCAATATACGTAATAAACAGTAGACATAAGCAATTCAACGTAATAGAATCACAATTCAACTAATGACAAGCCATGATCACAATGCCCATGCAATGGCTAAATCGAGTTTTGGAAGGGACATGGGTTCACAATGCAATTGGATTGAATTTCACGTCAAAACCAATACATTATAATCAATTAATCATGATTAAGCATTTAAAAACGTTTTTAGAAAAAACCCATCGCTAGATTGAAGAAGAAGAGATTTGATCATATTTTCTCTTTGAAAAATTTGAGATTAACTCTCCAAGTGAAAGTTTACTTAGAGATGAAGGATCACCATACCTTAATATAGAATAAAAAATCTAAAAATAGAGGAAGAACCCATAGGAATCCAAGCTCCAAGATGTTCTTGAGCGTCACCATCAATGGAGGTTTCTAGGGAGAATTGTTTTTGGAGGAAAGTCTGTTTTGTGTGAATTGGATTGGGAATGGGTTGATCACATTTTTGTCACTTATATACACCCAAAAATAATGAAATAAAACAAGTAGTGTCAGGTTAGGGAGTGGGGTGGATTTCCCATTCACCCCTTCAATGAAACAGTGTGCAGGCAGTGATACAAGGTCTGCATCGACGAACACCAACGACGGGGCGTTGGTCCATCGACGGACCGTCCTGTGCCTCCGTCGTTTGGGTCTGAGGCTGTCATGTGGCCAAGACTTCTCCAGGATAATTGCCCGTCGAAGAATCTTCATTGAGAGGGCGTCATTCCACCAATGGGGCGTCAGTTGAACTCATCGATCGACACTCCCGAGGCAGTGTCTCGACAACCCTTGGGTCCTTCTTGTGGGCCCTTTTGCGGGGACCTTAAGAAGTCATACCCGAGAGTTTCCAACGTAAATATTAACATTAACTAGTAAAGGACCTCCCACATCAGTGTCACCCAAAACAATTACACGCAACACAACCATACATACTAGGCACCATCAAGACACACACATGCATGTCTCAAGGACTATCTTTCGAATGTCTTGGACGTTTGACCTCTAAACTTCATGAAAATACATAAATTGCTTTTAAACATCATTATTAATCATTTAAAGACCTCATAAGCTCATAAAACACTTAGAAGTACATAAAAGTATTTAAGGCCCCTTTGGCGACTAGTTGTCCCTTGACGTTTGATTTCCAAATCACCTCGAACATTACACACTGCCTCAGTACTATATTATGAACCATTTTAGGACCTTATACCCTTAGGAAAAACATTTTAGGATCTAGACACGCTAAATCTTTTTGGTGGTCTTACACTATAATTTAAGACATTGCAAATCAACATCATACCAACCCTAATAAATCTTTTCATATGGTATACTTCAATATAACTTCATCACTAAACACAATTAATCATAACTGAAGTAAAGAATTGAGATCACAAGACTTACTCCAATCTCCTTCACAAGCCATCATCCAATGTTTCACCATCAATCATCCAATTTAACTAAACAATGGGTGTAATATCATTAGACAATAGTAATTAACACAATAATAAAGTCAATTGAATCACTACACATCAATTAATCACTAGTTCATAACAGTGGGTTAGGGATTTGGGTCAAATTCATGATCTACTTTACAAACTATGGTTAATTCATCGAGAACTAGCATAACTAAATCATGATACATTAAAATCTAATCATAATCACCTAAAGAAATCATAAACAAAGCAATTTAGAAGATCAAATTCGTAAATAGAAGAAAACCTACTTGAAACTAATACTTTTAAATAAATTTTGGAAGATCCCTTTTGGGAAAGAAATTCCAAAGGTGAAAGGATCCCATGCCTTGTTAATTGATTAATACTGATTGAGAAAAGCACCGTTCTTGCATCCCTAAGACCTTGACCTATCCCTTCAATGGAGTTTTCCATTTGGGAGAGAGAAAGAAGAGAGAAGGAAAATCAATTGGGTTTTGGGAAATATGAGAGTTAGGTTAGTTTAATTAGGTTTAGGTCTTATATAAGTCATTAACTAACTTAATTAGACTTCCTCTAACCCCTAAATAATTAACTAACCACCTATTTAATTAAATAACACAACTTAAACATCACTAGTGAAATGCAGACCTGACATACGAGACCCCGACCTATGGGTCGTAGATCAGTCGATGGACCTTGGGACCAACCGTCCTGCAGGTTCGTCGTTTACGATAGAGATTCACCAAAATGGAATTTTGGAAAAATAACTAAGTGACCATCAATGGAGGCAATCAACGCCCGATCGATCAGACCACGCCCCGTCGTCTGCCTTCATTGGTAGATACTGTCTCTAGAAACCTTTTGGCCGACATGGAAGGATCCTCCTCAAGGATCCTTTGGTTGGTCCTTGGGGAGTCAAACCCATACGTTTTTTACTATAAACAAAATCTAATGCGTATTAGACACCTTACGAACAAATTTCATCGAATTCCGACTCCTTAACCTAGTCAAATAGGCTAAGGCACACTAGCACCTCTTGAACTAGTTTCCGGATGTCATGGATGTTTCTTGATGCTTTGATTCTAAAACTTCGTAAATGACTTATATACATTATATTTGACCTTAAAATTTTTTTACAACCCTTAGAATTTCATGCTAGTCTCTAGATTAGGCTTTAGACTTTCGGAGTATTACATTATCACCCCTTAGGAACATTTTTCCCCAAATGACACTAAAATCCTTTGAAAGGAAGGAATAGACTCAAGACTAGCAGCCCAACCAACAACAACATATCAAAACATGATTTACAATTCAAATTAACATAACCACATGACCTTTTACACCATTCAACTCAAAACATCATTTTTGACTCATAAGAGCTCAACATTCACTACATGTGTATTCACTTATGCCAAAGCTTTCTTCAACACATATCATCATGCTCAATACGACTCATGAATGCACAACGTACCAAAATACACCACATATGTTTCTAATCAAGTAAAAGACCATTTTTTTTAAACTTTCACTTCAATAGGCATAGTTCACTATAAATCACTGTAACAAAACACGTATGTCAATATTTTACCAAAAATCAAGGCAACTTCAAATAAACTCATTATTTTAACTGTAAATAGGAACAACTAACCTTAGTTATCAAATAGATGAGGGTAGAGGGACTTCATGTCGGCCTCGGCCTCCCATGTTGCACCCTCAACTAGTTGGTTCTTCCATAACACCTTACGGAAGCCACCTCCTTGTTCCTTAACATCTTTACTTATCCAACAAGGATTTAAACCGGAACCTCCTCATAGGAGAAGTTCTCTTTCATACCTACACCCTCTATAGGAAGATGGACTTCTTAAGCATGGAGACAAGGAACACCGGATGAACCGAAGCCAATTCACTAGGTAACCTCAACTCATATGCAACCTTGCCAACCCTTTGCAAAATTTCATAAGAACCCACATAACAAGGATGTTTTGCCGGCTATAGGATGTTTTCAAGAGATTCATTATTATATGAACTTTCTCAAAAGTCTTATAAATCAATTTTGAACCCAAGAGTGAAGAATCTCCCACTTCAAACCATCTAATTGGCTACCTACATCTCCTACTATACAAGGCCTCAAAAGGAGCCATAGATATAGATGAATGGTAGCTATAGTTGAAAGAAAACTCAACCAAAGGGCAAGTGTTTATCCCAATTTTCCTTGAAATCAATTATACAAGCTCTAAGTATATCCTCAAGGGTTTGAATAGAATAAGCCGCTTGACCATGCGTTTGAGGATGAAAAGCGGTGCTTAGCTTTACTTTGGTACCCAACCCTTTTTGGAATGACCTCCAAAACCTAGATGTGAATTGTGCACCCCTATCTAATATGATGATAACAGACTACCATGGCGACACACAATCTCATCTATGAAGATCCTTGTATTATCCTCCGCCGAGTATGTGGACTTGACGAGAATAAAATGAGTGGATTTGGTTAACATATCCACAACCACCCATATGGAGTCATATTGTTTTTGTGTCCGAGGCAAACCTACCACGAAATACATGTTAATGTCTTCCTACTTCTAAGTGGGAACTTGGATTCTTGAAGTAAACCACCCGACGTATGGTGCTCGGCTTTCACTTGTTGGCAATTTGGATATTTTCCATAAATTCCGCTATGTCCCCTTTTAAGCCCTCCCACCAAAACACTTATCTAAGGTCATGATACATCTTTGTAGAACCCGGATGAATGGAATGATGGGAACCATGAGCTTCATTAAGAATTCGGTTTCTCAAGTCTTCAACATTGGGCACACACAACCTTTCTTGATACCTCAAGACACCATCCCTCCCTAAGGAGAATGACTCATTAAGCTTAACAAGAACCGATTCCTTCAACTCCGTCAATGGTTGATCAAGGTGTTGCTTAGACTTCACCTAAATCACAAAAGACGATTCAGAGTTATGATGGACCATAAACCACCATTTGGAGAATCTTTCAATCTAAACACCCAAACGGGCCAACCTATGAACATCTTTCGTTAGGACATTCTTGGCTTCTTCTACATGAGACACACTACCTATGGTCATACGACTTAGAGAATCCACAACCACATTGGACTTGACGAGGTGGTAGAGAACACTCATGTTGTAATCTTTCAACAATTCTAACCACCTTTTTTTGGAGATTCAACTCCTTTTGAGTAAACACATATTGAAGACTCTTGTGGTCATTATATACATCAACATGGCATCATACAAATAATGTCTCCATATTTTCAAGGCAAACACCAAACTCGAGATCATGAGTTGGACATGACGAGGTGGTAGAGAACACTCATGTTGTAATTTTCAACAATTCTAACCACTTTTTTTTCGGAGATTTAACTCCTTTTGAGTAAACACATATTGAAGACTCTTATGGTCAGTATATACATCAACATGGCATCATACAAATAATGTCTCCATATTTTCAAGGCAAACACCAAACTCGAGATCATGAGTTGGATAATTCTTCTCCTGCACCTTAAGTTGTCTAGACGCATAATCTACTACTTTCCCATGTCATTAGGACACACCCTAAGCCCTCTCGGAATGCATCACAATATACAACAAAGCCCTTGGTACCCTCCTGTAAAGTCAACACTAGAGCGGAGGTAAGCCTCTCTTTTAAGATTTGGAAGCTTCTTTCACATGCCTCCGACCACTCAAATTTAATACTCTTTGGGGTAAAGGTACTCAAAGGAGAAGCAATGGATGTAAAACCATCCACAAACCTCCATAGTATCCCACTAGACCCAATAAACTCCTAATGTCGGTTTGAGTCAATGGCTTAGGCCAATTTTTTACCACCTCATTTTTTCGTGGGTCAACCTCAATTCCCTCACTAGAGATGATATGACCAAGAAACACCACCGACCTCAACAAAAACTCATATTTGCTATACTTGGCAAATAGTTGGTTTTCCTTAAACACTTTTAACACCACCCTCAAATGGTCCTTGTGTTCACCCTCATTTTTCGAATATACCAAGATCTCATCAATGAAAACAATGACAAATGAATATGAGTAACTTTGAAACGCCCTATGCATGAGATGCATAAACACCGCCGATGCATTAGTGAGACTAAAGGACATTACTAAGAACTCATAGTTACCATATCAAATGTCATTTTTGGTATATTCTCACTTCTCACCCTATATTGGTGATACCCCGATCTCAAGTCAATCTTAGAAAAGTAGCTTGCCACTTGGAGTTGATAAAAAATTCTTCAATCTGAGGGAGAGGATAATTGTTCTTAATAGTGACTTTATTGAGTTGTGATAATCAATGCACATTTTAAGGGACCCATCCTTCTTCTTCACAAACAATACCGAAGCACCGCATGGAGAAATACTAGGTATAATGAAGCCTTTGTCTAGTAGGTCCATAAGTTGAGCCTTCAACTCATTCAATTCGTTTGGAGCCATCCGGTAAGGAGGAACTGAAATGGGGTTGGTATCCAATTGCAAGTCAATACCAAAATCAGTTTCCTGTTCGGAAGTGATTTTGGGAAGATCATTAGGAATGACCTCCGGAAATTCCCTCACTATGGGGACTAACTCAATGGGAGGATTTTCGGAGTCTAATCTTTAACTCTTACAATATGGTATAAACACCCTTTTGAGATCATTTTACAAGACTTAAGACAAGAAATAATACGACCTCTAGGAATAGAATTTCCCCCCTTCCACTCTAAGACAGGTTCATTTGGAAAATTGAACTTGACAATTCTTGTTCTACAATCCATGGAAGCAAAACAATCATGCAACCAATCCATCCTCAAAATGACATCAAAATCGACCACATAAAGTTCTAATAATTCAACATGAGTAACTCTACTGGGCAACATTATAGGACAATTTCTATATACCCTCTTTGCAACCACTAACTCATCTACCCGAATAGTTACTATGGAAGGTTCATTTTAGGATATCGGGAAAAATATCAAACTTTCTAGCTATCAAGGGAGTAAAAAAAGAAATGTAACACCCATATCAAGTAAAGTGTATACATCAGTAGAGAAAACTTGTAACATATCGGTCATCACATCGGGATAACTCTCTTGTTCACCCCTAGAGCGAAGTGCATAAAAGCGATTCGTCTTTGGAGCATCCACATTAGAACCACTAGCTTGAGCTTTCCTGTTTCCTTTGTCTTGCCCTTTCACATTAAGGCAATTCCTAACCTTGTTGCCACTCTTGCCACACCCAAAGCAATAGTCCGTCCCAACAAGGCAATCACCATAATGCTTTTTTGCCACACTATCCACAAGTTGGCTTCTTGCTTGGTGAGCTAGTACCTCTACCCTTTTGAGACTTAGGGTTAGACACCCTCTCATCACGAGCCTTGGAAATTTGGAAGGAACTTTATTAGAAAACCTCTTCTGTAATCTAGTCTTGTCTTGAATGTCAAGCCTACTCTTAGAAGAACCACCTTCATAAGACTTGTCCCTCTTGGCCTCCCGATTCTTCCTCTTTAGCCTACTTTCTTCCACTTGTTGAGCATGAACCAAAGATGAGAGATATTAATATTATTATAAAGCATAGACAAAAGATATTCTTCAACCAAGTCTTAGGACATCCGGTAAGAAAATGACTCATCTCATACCTTGGGTTTGACACCAAGAATGGAGCATACTTGGATAATTTAGTGAATATCAAGGAATATTCAAGTACACTCATACTTCCTTGATGAAGGTTGATGATGTCACATCTGGGGAGCACCCCCTAGACGTAACTGGCGTCCTCGTCCTCGTAGAGGACTAAGACTAGCCTCTTAGCCTTCATCATTACATTCGTAAGATAAAAATGCGGAAAATTTAAAGCTTTTCAATTACTTCTACATTGAGGTTTACTTAGACCTCTATCTTACACTCAATGTATATTTAACGAGTATGCATAGACCCTTCGTCTAAAAATATTACATAGTCTTCTTCTTTAATTTCACATACATAATGTAGGAACATAATATCATAAGAAGCCTATAATATATCTCATATGAAACCATCTAACAACAAATTCAACAATTAGGCTTAACTCATATTAAATACAACAAAGAGCGTACAATTGTCTTGAAATGAAAAGGAAAGATATAAAAGTCTTATATCTAGAACAACATTAATATCTTGATAATGGCATTGTCCTCGAAAGGTGAGGACCTACCACTCTTGGGGAATATCCAAGTAGTCTTCAAAGGCCTTCTATGAGCTCAACAGCCGGATCCTACATTTGTAGTAAACATAAAAAATGGTTTAGTACATACTTGTACTAAGTATGAGTATATGTACATAAAACAAGTGAAATCATGCTAAAAAGGACATCTGTTCAAAACATGCTAATTTACTTCGAAAAGAATTATGCATATCCAAGAAATCATATAAGCCAATAAACACATAAATCTTAATTCAAGACTACATACAACCCAATTGAGCACATAATCAAGACAACTCTATCATCAAGTTATATCATCAACAACCATAGATAAGAGTTCCTTACATCATAACCAGAGCAAGACAATTTCTTATGAACCCTCATTAAGTCCAGTAGTGCAATGACTTAGCAAAGTCCCATAACCTTACTCAATCCAGTAAACCTAACAAGAACCACAACCAATGTCTAACTTCACATATCATATCATTAAGAGTACATAAGATCATACTTTAACAATTGAGACCCAACATATATTCATATGTGAACTCAAAATCATATGGTGCCATCAACATGTAAGATCATCAGATACATATCATTTACATTATAAGCATATACACACACAAGAACATCCTCCTAAGACTCCCTTCAAGGATAACTACTGCAATGTATAGGTAGAGTCCCATACCTCTACCTAGACTAAGCTAAACCCCTTAGGTCATCCTAGTTAGACATCATTCCATTACTTTCATTTTACCTTTTCGGGAACATTTGCCTTAACCGACATAGACCGTATGAGTTAATGTGGGATCCGGTGTTGTATAACCTCACACTGATGGAAGGTGGTCTATCGGCATAATTAGAACCAAACATAAATGTAAATTTCTAGGTGGATCCACTAGATAGTCTTCCTGTAAAGGCAACATAGTTAAGGAACTAGGAGATATGTATGAACTCTCTAAATTACATTTAGCATTGGAGACTTATCTCATGAGAATCCATAGGGTGATTATCTCTCATAGGGGAGTCAACACCTTATGTGGAACTATAGGGTGAATAATTCTCTATGGAAAGTCAACACCTCCCATTGTTAAGTTCTCTCGGTGCTAAGCTAAAGTTTTTTTTGAAATATCTTTAATGCCTTTATTAATAATCATAGCTTAGTTAGGTCATAGGGTTTATCCCTTCTATAATCATTATCATCATAGCTCAACAAGAATCGCATGAGTATTGTCCTTTCATTACAATTCATACATGTGAGGTTAGCACATTTACATAGTCACATCATAATAAGGCACATTGATAAGTTATCACAATCCTTATAACATCTACATCTTAGATAATAACTTACAAACCATAGTTAAGACATTTCAATTTAATATCATACCAACCCTGTCAATCTTCTCATAAGGTATACTTCAATTTAACTTCATCACTAAACACAAGTAATCATAATTGAAGTAAAGGTTAGGATCATAAAGACTTGCCCAATCTCCTTCACAATAAATCATCCATGGTTTTACAATCAACCATACAATTCAACCCAACAATGGATGTAATACCACCACACAATAGTAATTAACACAATAACTAGGTCAATTGCATCATCACAATCAAAATTAACTTTCATTCATAACCTGGAGTTAGGGGAATAGGGTTCATCATGAATTATTCCATAAATAGATTAAATACCAACAATACATTACCCTAGTAAGTACATGAATGAATTAAAATAGATAAAACAAGTTTAACAATCATTACACTCCTCAATTTCCATCAACTCATAAGGAAGATCAAAGATTTGAGGAATCTGGGAAAAGGGACATGATTTACATGAAATTGCATCAATTAACATCAATTACACAACAATATAAACTCAATTAGTCATACAAAATCACAATTTATCATCAGTTTGAAGTTTAGAAGAAAACCCATCAGAATTGGAAAACCACATGGAATAGGGTAATTTAGAAATAAACTTTGAGAGGACCTCTTGGGGAAAGGAATCCCAAGAATGAAGAACTCATACCTTAATGAATATTAATCCACGAAATTGAAGTCAAATCCAAGATAAATTGGCCTTCTTTTTGAAGCTTTGTTCTTCCTTCAATGGAGGATTTTGGGAGAGAGAAAGTAGAGAGAGATGAGAGCTTTTGGGTTTTGTTTTGGGAATTTGGTTTGGATGAGTGAAAAATGACCTAAAATGATCCTTAGGCTATATATAATCACCCCCTAAATTACCCAAAACATCACTCACAAAAATGAGTCTTTTTGTGAAGTCAAAATATATAAATATGATTTCTACGAATCTGAAAAGTGGCTCCGCGTCGTGAGGCAAATTTCCAATTTTATTTTTGAAAAGTGATTTGTGAGGCAGTAGACCTCGTGTGGGCTACGCGTCGTGCAGCAGACCTTTGATTTTTGATTCACGCAGGCTGCTTTGGCATCCTGCCTACCCATGTTGGGGTCCTCCTCAAGGCTATGTATGTAAAATAAAAGTAGACAACTATGTATGTGCAATAAAAGTAGAAGACTATGTAATCTTCTTATACTAAGGTCTACGTATACTCGATAAATATTATATGGGTAAGCGAGAGGTCTCAGTAAACCTCAATGTAGAATAAATGAAAAGTTTTTAATTTTCCGCACTTTCAACCCATGATATGAAATGATGATAGCTAAGAGGCTAGTCTTAGTCCTCTTCGAGGACGCCGACGCCAGTTACGTCTAGGGGGTGCTCCTCGGATGTGACATCCTTGAGAGTCTTTATTGAACATTTAGACCCTCTATACTACATTTTACCTATTTAAAGTCTTTTACAAGTTTTAGACTTCGTTTGACCCTCCGAAACCTTCACCAAACTTAGCGACGTCAACTAGTTCAACCTAGCTAGTTTTCGGACGTCATGGACGTTCCTTGACGTCTTGACTCCAAAACTTCTTGGATGACTCTTAAAAATTAATTTAGGTCTTAAAATAGTATTACCAACCTTATATACACTTGTGAGGTTCTAGATTAGGTCTGGAATTTTCGGAGTGTTCCAAATGAATTCTTCCACCTTAGCTTCCCTCAACTGTCAAGGAAAGAACCTATCAAGGAAAGCCTTCGTGAAGATCTCCCAAGTCGCCGGACCACCTCTTAGTGCCCTATTATCCCTCCATTGCACGTACCAAGTTTGGTCCACATCTTTGATTTGATAGGCCGGTAATTTAGCCTTCTCAATTGAGGTCACACCCATAGTATAGGGAATCTTATAGACCTCATCGAGGAAATCTTAAAGGACCTCATCCGACCTCGACCCAAAGAACATAGGTTGACTCTGTCTAGTAAAGTCTCTCAAACGAGAGGCCATAGTGTTTGCATGTTGAGGCACTCGAAGTCCAACCTCCCTATTGTCACAACCCGAAAGTACCTACCATCGTTTAGGGCAACACTTAGGTCGGACAATTTCTACTTGACCTTTCGAAGGTCTTGTACTAGTAATTTTCTATCATTCATTACATAAGACAAAAACAAGCTTTCATGACAAATAATTAAAATCTTCATGATTATAGAGTTAAAAAAGTATAAGAATCATAATTTATCACATAAAATAGAACTCTCATAATTTTAGAATCAAGATATGTATACTTAGTGCAATGGATAAATAGCATCCCATTCCACCAACTACCCTAAGTAGTACATTCTTTTAGGAGATTAGTTCATTCATTATTTAGTTGGGGCAAGCTTAATCGACATATACCATGAGAGCTACACATGGAATACCGATATAACCCTTATTCGATGAGGGATCCCCACTTGCCTAGAGTAGGGTCATTCTCTTAGATTTCACATTGCTTTCCCAATAGCTACACCTATGAGGGCACATAGTTAAGGGATAAGGTTATTGATACTAAGTAACTCATTCTCTACTAACAAAGAGCACTTTTCTCAAGAGGTACATTGAAATGTAACATCTCAACTCACGAAGTGTAACCACCCCTTCTTCATATCCTCTCGGTGCTACGCATAACTCCCCCACAGAGTCTCAACATTATATTCTAAATGGTAAAGATAACTAGTGAAAACCACATCTCCACGCACGAAAGGTATCCATCCTCCGACCTATCTTAGAGAGTTCTTGGGAGATTGTTAGATTGGTACTAAACACTTCATCTCATCTCACGAGGAGTGTTCACCCCAAAACTCCCCTTTATCACAATTTCTAACTTCATTCATTCATACAAGTGTGAGTGTGTGAGTGTACATGTGAGCACACCTTTCACCTAATCACCATTTCATCAACATTAAATTCTAAACCTGCTTTAACCTTCATTCATCATATTACACACTTAAACATGCTTCACATAATCATATAGTGCCTTGAGACATTATATCTATCATACTTCATATAACAAGCTTCATAAAGCACATCAATAAGAACTACATCATTATCATTATACTTCACATTATATGCCTTCATGTCCTTATTCACAATGCACAAGTAGATTCACATTCATATATTTCATGTAAACACCGCCACAAAAGGTGGACCATACCACTCAAGATTATTTCATAATAAGAGTTAAACAATGAGACCAAAATTACCATTCATCCAAGCTTTCAACACCTATTCACAATTTACCCAACAATTCATCATAAAATAGCCCTCAGGGCAGTAGCTATTCCATAATATTAACATGAAGAAACCAAAGCTCAAACACTACACATTCATTTTCATTTAAACCCATTTCTCAATCTAAAATTTGGAAATATGCATAAGCATGGGTTCATTAGGATTTTGATTTTAAAATCACCAACTTACATTAATAACAACACATTTGAATCATTAAAACATTTTTATATGAAGACCCATTCTTAGAGTCAAAGATAAAAGAAGATAGAGTTTGAAAACCCTTTTTGAAATCCTTTGGAAATGACTCCTTGAATGGAAGAGATTTCAAGAATGATTACCATACCTCAATGAGAAGGAAACCCATTGATTTTTATGAAGAACACGTCCACCACCATCCCTCCAAGCCCTTCCTTGAGTCCAAGCTTCTATGGGGTTTTGGGAGAGCTTTCTTTAGAGAGAGAGAGTTTGAATATTTGAAATGAGGGGTCTTGTCAAGGTCTAGACATAAAACCAATTTAATATACGTGTAAAAAACTTTAAAATATAATCCAAGGTTCATAGAAGACTTAGGGTAAATTCACAAAACACCCAAAGTCGAGGCAGCAGCGTCCATCATCTTTTGCAGGACCACCATCGACGGACCCAAGCAACGGGGCATCGACTGAACGACGGCCCGTGCTGCTAGGCGTTGTTTGGATCGGAACATGGAAACATGGAGGTATGAACTCAAAGACTAAGTCCCAACAAACGCCCCTAGACTACGGGCGTCGATTGACCCAAGGGGTGTCGATTGCCTCCGTCGTTTGAGGCTGGTTTTGGGAAGTCTTGGCAGATTCTGCCTAGGTTTTGGAGTCCTCTTCTAGGGCCCCTTGTGGGTCCTAGGTGGAGTTGTACCCGGACAATAAACCCGTATGCTAAGTAATCTAGGTCTTAGAAACATCCCACATCAATTTTAATTAAAAAGAATACGTAAAACACGCTAAAACACATGAGGACACACAATCACTTTCTAAGGCACACCTTCCGAACGTCATGGATGCTCTTGGACGTTTGACCTCCAAACGTCACCAAACTTAATAAACTGCCTAAGGAAATCAATACAAATCATTTTAAAACAAAATTAACTCATGAAACATTAACGAATCTCTAGTTCACCTTAGTTCGTTTTAGGGTATTAAATTTTCCCCATTTGGAACAACATTCGACCTTGAATGACACTAAACACTTTTAAGAACATTAAGGACTTACTAGCAGCATATAAAACACTAATTCAAGCATCAAACATTCTTATTCAATGCATCAAACTTACAAGGAACACCAACTACATATTGACAAGCATTTGCTATGCAACACATGCAACTTTTTGGAAGTAACTCCCACATTTCAAAACACATTCTTATTCTTCATTTATGGAGGAAATATATTCTCCAACATCAAAAATACTCATAAACATCATTTTTAAATACATTGAAACCATTTTTCATGAAAATGCAATTTTTCCCAAACCTTGAAATTTTTACAGTGAGCATCACTCTCACAAAGTCAAACATACATGAAATTTCAACAATTTCCCTTTTAAGCAATATATCAAGAAAGAATGATCATAATAAATACAAAACCATATAAACTCGTCTTATAACACAAATACAACAACCATAAAGGGTTAAGTCTTATCGGGACTATCAAATCCGGGTTAGTTCTCCCACCTAGCCCCCATCCCATAGGGAGGGTTATACTTTGGAGCATTAGGATCTAGACCAACTTGTAGAGCTTGATTACCTCTTTCCATTTTTCCTTTATGTTAGGGAAGTCCCTCATCTTGTGATTATTACTAGAACATTCAAAACAATCATCCGTTCCGGCAAGACACTTACTTAAATGTTGCTTCCCACAAGTAGAACACCTAGGCCTCTCAAGAGTATGGCAAACTCCTTGGGAATTTTGCTAGGAAACTCTAGCCTTGTTCCCCATGGAATACTCTTGTATATAGAACCTCTTCTTAGGTTTTGGTTGACTAGATTCATCAATCCTAGGCCTCTTCCCCTCTTAACTTATCTCCTTAGTTTTGGACTCCTCAATTCATTATGCATACACAATGAGTCTAGAGATATCCATGTCATTACGGAGAATCGGTGTACGACACTCTTTTTCCACCTAGGTAAACACTCCCATCACAAATTTGTTCATCCTAGCCCTAGGGTTTGCTACCATGGCCAGGGCATACTTAGAGAGTTGGGTGAATTTGAGAGAGTACTCTTATACACTCATTCCCCCTTGATGAAGATTCATGAATTCAACCATCTTATTCTCCCTCCACTCTAAGGGAAAGAACCTATCTAGAATATCCTCTTTGAGCACTTCTCAATCTACCAGACCATACCTTAAGGTTCTCTCATCCGTACATTGCTCAAACCACACTTGATCCACATCTTTGAGTTGGTAAGCGGCTAGCTCTTCTCTCTCTCTAGGGGTCACAACCATAGCATCCACCACCTTGAATATCTCATATATGAAGCTTGTGGATCTTCATCCACCTTAGTGCCATGAAAAGTAGGAGGGTTCATCCTCATGAAATCCCAAATTCTTAAAGTAGGAGTACTCACATTAGGTTGAGGTTCACCCCCTTGGTTAACTTGGGCAACCAAATGATTAACTTGAGCCATCATGAGTTTGGTTAAATTCATAAGTGCAGCCCTTATCTCCGCATTAGTCATATTCCCTTCAACAAAGGGATCTTGAGAAGATTTAGGCATAAGGGGAATTTGAGGTCCTTGGGGTCCTTGAGGTTTCGGAGGGGGAACCGACTCATTCACATTCTCTACGCCAACTATATGGACTTGGTAAACACGGGGAGGGATCCTCTCATTAGCTACACCATCCTCCTCCCTTCTAGGGGTTTCTCTCCTCGTATTCACGTCCTATAAACACAAAGAGAAGAGTTTAAGAAATACATCTTATATGACTCAACTCTAAGGTCCGACATTAGAATAATCAAGAAAGTGAAACTTCTATCATCTTGTAGCTTCTCACTAATGGATGTGTCGCGACTCACACCAATGAACAAGACTCTACTTGACGTGGCTTGTGAGACTTTAGACTCTAAACTATTTCCCATAACTTATGCTCTGATACAAAGTTTTTCACGACCCAAAAGTACCCCCTAGCATTTAGGGAAACCCTCAGGCAATTGCGTACTTGACCTTTCGGAGGTCTTGTACTAGTATTTTGCTATCATTCATTACAGAAGACATGAAAAGCAGTGTGGAATTAAAACTTTTCATGAAATTTAATAATAATTATAAAATATCTTCTATAAATACTTAATAGTGATCTCTTCTTCACAAGCCAAATTCAAGACACGACATAAATATCTTAGGGACATGGCCCTTACATTAGATGAAAACACATGATGAGTCTTAATGATAGACACTAAGAAGTCGAACTATGCCCTCGGATATATGAGGATATACTTAGTCTTGAGAGTGTAGATTCCCAAGCTTTGCCTACTAGAATTCTTGTTGCCTCGAATACTGATAGAGTATAGAGAACTATAGGGTTAGTACAAAACACTGTACTAAGTATGGCATATGAAAAATCATGCAAAAGGGACGTTTTAGTAAAATAAGCTTTCATGCCAAATAAGTAAAACCTTCATGATTATAGAGTTAAAATAGTATAAGAATCATCATTTATCACATAAAATAGAACTCACATAATTTTAGAACCAAGATATGACTTTACAATAAACTCAAGCACATTACAGTGACATTACAGTGAACTCATACCAAACACTGTGAACTCATTTCCTTTGGGGTCTCCCTAATTAAGTTATCCTAAGACTCACTAAGGTAATACATGAAGGAACCGCCCATACACCCTCTTCAATACACACCAAAGTGATCCTTAAGACTGCCAACCATAGGCTTACCTTGCATGGGAAACAAGTCCACACTCTTTACTAGACATTATAAGAACATTCATACATAAGGACTTCATGTAAGTGCCCTACTCCAATGGTACTTGTAAGTTACATTAAGTTTAATGTGAGAGTAGCATCCCATACTACTACTCCCACTTAGTGCTCCTTGAGGATTCCCTTGGATCAAGCACAATACATTACTCATTCATAACTTCTTTATATAGAACTTAACTTAATATGTTTCCTTAACATTAGACCTTAGTTCATATATATTCATTAACAACACATGATATCTCATTCATACACTTTAAATAAAACACACCAAGACTCCCCTTTCACAATGACTACTTAGTGCAATGGATAAATAGCATCTCATACCACCACCTACCCTAAGTAGTACATTATTTTAGGAGACTTTGTTCATTCATTCTATTGTTGGGGATAACTTAACCGACATAGACCATGAGAGCTACACATGAAATGCCGATATTAGCCCTTATTAGATGAGGGATCCTCACTTGCCTAGAGTAGGGTCATTCTCTTACCTTTTAATTGGCTTTTTAAAAAGCTACACCTATGAGGGCGCATCGTTAAGGGATAAGGGGATTTCTACTAAGTAACTCATTCTCTACTAATGAAGAGTACTCATCCCAAGAGGTACATTTGAATATAATATCTCAACTCACGAATTGTAACCACCCCTTCTTTATATCCTCTCTAACCATCCCTTCTTCATATCCTCTCGTTGCTAGGCATAACTCCCCCACGGAGTCTCAACATTATATCCTACAGGTTAAGAATAACAAGTGAACAACACATTTCCACTCACGAAGGGTATCCATACTCCTACCTATCTTATAAATCTCTTGGGAGATAATTATAATGGTACTAAACACTTCATCTCAACTCATGAAGAGTATTCACCCAAAAACTCGCCTTTATCACATTTACTAACTTCATTCATTCAAGTGTGAGTGTGTGAGTATACATGTGAGCAGACCTTTCACCTAATCACCATTTCATCAACATTGAATTCTAAACCTGTTTTAACCTTCATTCATCATATTACACATTTAAACATGCTTCACATAATCATATAGTTCCTTTAAACATTATCTCTAACATACTTCACATAACAAGCTTTCATAAAGCACATAAACAAGAACAACATCATTATCATCATACTTCACATAATATGCCTTCATGGCCTTATTCACAATAGACAAGTATATTAACATTCATATGTTTCAAGTAAATACCGCCACAAAAGGCGGACCATACCACTCAAGAGCATTTCATAATAAGAGATAAACAATGAGACCAACTTATCATTCATTCAAGCTTTCAACACCTATTCACAATTTACCTGACAATAATTCATAAAATAACCCTTATGGCAGTAGCTAAACAATAATATCAACATGAAGAAACAAAAGCTCAAACACTACACAATCATATTCATTTAACCAGTTTCTTAAGCTAGAAGTTGGAAATATGCATAAGCATGGGTTCATTAGGGTTTTGATGTTAAAATCACAAACTAACACAAATAAAAACACATTTGAATCATTAAAACATTTTATATGAACACTCATTCTTAGAGTCGAAGATAGAAGAAGATAGAGTTTGAATATCCTTTTAGAAATCCTTTGGAAATGACTCCTTGAATGGAAGAGAGTTCAAGGATGACTACCATACCTCAATGAGAGGTAAACCCACTGATTTTAATGATGAAAACGTCCACCATCAGACCTACAAGCCCTTCCTCAAGTCCAAGCTTCTATGGGATTTTCGGAGAGTCTTTCTTTAGAGAGAGAGTTTGAATATTTGAAATGAAGGGTCTTGTCTAGGTCTAGGACTTAAAACCAATTTAATATACCTCAAAAACCTAAAATATAATCTTAGATCCATAAAATACTCTGGGTGAATTTACAAACACCCCAAGTCAAGGCAGAAGCGTCCAGCAGCCTTTTCCAGGACCACCATCGACGGACCCATGCGATAGGACGTCGACTAAACAACGGCACGTGCTGCTGGGCGTCGTTTTGGTATGCAACTGGAAATATGGAGGTTTGAGCTCCAAGAATAAGTCCCAACCTATGCCCCTATAAGACTGGGCGTCGATTTACCCAAGGGGCGTCGACTGCCTCCGTCGTTTGAGGCTGGTCTTGGGCAGTCTTGGCAAATTCTGCCTAGGTATTGGAGTCCTCTTCTAGGGCCCCTTGTGGGTCTTATATGGAGTTTTAACCAGACGTTAAACCCCTATACTAAGTCATCTAGGTCTTAGGAACATCCGACATCAATTCCAATCAAAACGAACACGTAAAACTCGCTAAAAACATGAACGACACACAAGCACTTTCTAAGGTACACCTTCCAAACGTCATGGACATTCTTGGACGTTTGACCTCCAAACGTCAGAAAACTTTATACATTGACTAAGTACATCATTATAAATCATTTTAACACAAAATTAACTAATGAAACACTTACAAAGCTCTGTTTCTCCTTAGTTCATTTTAGGGTATTACACCTATTCACTTGGGCCGTCATGGCTCGGACTTGAGAAGTGATGGCATTAGCTTGAGAGGTCATGGCTTGGTCCAAATTGAGTAAACCTTCCCTTTTATCTCCATCGGTCATTGGTGGAGGAATGATCGAAACTTGATCACCCTTAGAAACTTCTTGAAGTGGAGGCACTTGGTTGTCTTGTGGAGGCACTTGGTTGTCATTAGCCCCCACATTATCCATCTCTTCCTCGGACCTTTTATCAGCTGCTCTTCGAGTATTTATACTTATAACCACGATACAGTTTTAGGTGAAAGCACATATAAGACGTTAGAGGCATGACATATAAATACAAGGAGATGAGAGTTTCTAATTATCACATAGTCTCTCATTCATAAGTGTGCCTCTCTTCACAATTATGAATAAGAATCTACATAAACATGGTTTAATGAGACATCATTTCTAGGTATATTCAACATCATGCTCTGATACCAAGATGTTACATCCGAGAAGTACCCCCTAGACGTAACCGGTGTTATCGTCCTCGGAGAGGAGTAGGACTAGGCTCATAGCATTCATCATTACATTCGTAGGTTAGAAATACGGAAAATTTTAAACTTTTCATCTACACTACTTCATGAGGTTTGCTTAGACCTCTCGCTTACACATAATATATTCATATTGAGTATACATAGACCCTTCGTATAAGAAAATTAAATAGTCTTCTGCATTTATGGTGCGCACACACACACACACACATATATATGTGTATATATATGTATATGTATATACATACATACATACATACATACATACATACATATATATATACATACATACATACATACATACATACATACATACATATACATATATATACATACATACATACATACATACATACATACATATATATATATATATATACATACACACACACACACACACACACACACACACACACACAACATAGAACTAAAAAGGGACATTTCATTAAAGCATGATAATTTACTTTGGAAATACCTTACGCTGATTCCAGAACTAATAAAAGTCAATAAGCAAATATTCCTTAAGTCAACATGCATATCAACATAATTGAGCACATAATCAAGAAAAATCTATCATCAAGCTATAATGTCAATAAGCATGTATAAGAGTTCATAACATCATAACTTAAGCAAGATTAGTAGTCATGAACCCCTATTAAGTCCACTATTGCAATAACTAAGACCCCATAACCTCAGTCAACCAAGTAAACCCAACAAGAACCATAAGCAATGCCCAACTTTACATACTATATCATTAAGAGTAGATGTAATGCCCCAAAACAAGATAGGTTTCTAGAGCCTAACATGTTTATATTAAGTTTTCAAGGTCCTAAAATGACTTATAATATGGTTTATATGCAGTGTGTAAAGTTTGAAGTGATTTGGAAGTCGAATGTCAAGGGACGACCAAAACGTTCCACGACTAGTCACCTATGTGCCTCATGTGTCCATGCGTGTTTATAGACATTATGCCATAATATTTATAAGTATTAAAATGAGTTATAATTATTTTTAAATATGTTATATGGAGTTTCTAGATGTGTGGAGTGCAAACGACCAAGAACGTCCAAGGCGTTCGAAAGATAGCCCTTAAGACGTTCAACGTGTGTCTTGATGAGGCCTAGCCTATTTGGACTAGTTGCAGGTGTTTGTTTTGGGTGAAACTTATATGAAAGGTACATAACTTTTTAAGGGTTGTATTTACGTTGTAAATATACGATTACGACTTCTAAAGGGCCCCACAAAAGGATCCACAAGAAGGACCCAAAGTTGGTCGAGACACTGCCTTGGCAGTGCCAATCGATGGACCAAACGACAGCCAGTTGGTCAACCAACGGCCCGTAGGTGAGGTTTAGTCGATTGGTACTTATCTTGGGCAGGTATCAAGCAAAAATTTGGCTAAGGACCAGTCGGAGGATGCCAAAGGACGGCCCGTAGACTGACCTATGGCAAGTTGATTGCTCCGTCAATGGTGGTCTGTCAACAGCTCCCTGCGTCTATTTTAATTAAGGGGTGAATGGGAAATTCACCCCACGTCCTAACCTGATTCTAATAGGACTATTTAGATACTTTTGGGTGTATATAAGGGAGTGAAAACGTAATCAACCCCACTCCCAATACAATTCACCAAATTAGACTTTTCCCTCCAAAAACATATTCTTTCTAGAACCTTCATTGTTGGTGAAGTTCAAGAACAGCTTGGAGCTTGGATTTACATGGATGAATCATCAATTTTTAGAGATTTGAATCTAGATAAAGGTATTGTGATCCTTCATCTCTTGTTATCCTTCCATCTAGAGAGTTAATCTCAAAGTTTTCAAAGAGAAAAATATGATCAACTTCTTCTTCTTCATTCTAGCCATGAGTTCTTTCTTATATTGATTTCAAAAGCATAATTGAATATATTTATTATTATTTACTTATTGGACGTGATTTTCAATCCTATTGCATGAGGAACCCATGCATTTTTCAAGAACTCAATTTTAGCCATGCATGGCTTTATGATCTTGATCTTATGCATGTCGATTTGTGATTAAATTATGTTAATATGCTTATGTATACTGTCTATTATGTATATTTATGGTGAATCATTGATGAATTACCCATGTAAATCAATGCATGAAGGTTTGAACATGCCTAGCCTAGTCTTCATTATGATCATTGTAATGTGGGTCCTCAATTGATTAAAAGAAGTGAATTTTGATTATGTTGTGGTAATTGTAGATGATGTTTTAGGATATTACCATGGTTTAATTGTGGATATAAATCTTGTATGATCAAAGTAAAGAAGGCTTGGTTTGAATCGATCTAGGTTCTTCTAGTCTATGGAGTTGTAACTTGTGATTTGACGTTAGGTTAGTTGCTATATGAATTGAGGTTAATGTCTATAGCTGCTTCCTATAATGTAATATAAGGATGAATTATATGTAATGAATCCAATATGGGTCGATTCATGATAGTTTGAATAGGATTAACCTATGTAAACTTACCTTCCATAACTCCTAATATGAAGCATGCTTGTGTCGAACTTAATGGCAATTGTAGTAGTGCCTCATCTACACTATAATCTCATTATCTACTGCCTAGCATGTACTTTATTTCTAACATATGATTTATGATTAATACTTTGGTAAAATTAATAAGATGGCCTATTCTCTCTACTCTATATTGAATTGATAGTTTAATGCCTACAATAGTAGCTTCATCTTGCAGTGTTTTAAGCATGATTTCAATATGACTAAGTGTAAGATTATCTACTGCCTTTAATTTATATTATTGATGAAATATGATCTATAATCCATGCAAGTGAAGTTTGTTGATGATCTATGTCCTTCTACATTCTAGCATGTTAATGATATGTTGTACTAGTTGTAGAATGGCCTTGTAGTAACTTATGTTTAACTTTATGTATGATTATGGTAACTTAATCTACTTCCCTATACTTGATTTATTTTAAAAGAGTAGTAATGGTCAATGATGACCAAAGGCTAAAAGATTGGTAAGAATTTCTCTACTCTTCTACTTCTCTATTTCTTTATAGTAATGTTGAATGCATAAATAGCACAAGTTAGGAGTCTTAAGAGTATTATGAAGTTGTCTTGTCTCCTATGCTATTGTGCGTTATGTGGTTTATGCTTGAAAGAGTATTATGGTCTAAGAGGGTGGCTGCCTCAATAAGTTGTTGATAGCCATTTTGTGGTCATGTTGACCAATGTACATACACACTCACTTTACATGCACGTTACAAGTAGTATAGGCCATGGTGTCTAAATGAAAGGTAGTTCTCATATTCACTAGTGTCTACTACTATGCATGTTAAGATGATGTTTTTGAAAGCATGATATGTGTCTTCTTAGATAGGATGACTTGATAGGTGTACTAGTATGGGCAAGGGTATGGAACTTTGCTTATGCATTGCACATGTGTACCTTGATGGGATAGTTCTAGTTTTGGTTTCTATATGTATGAATATGTATGTATGAACATGTGTGTCTTAATGTGTCATGTGAAAGGTTTGCTCACATTTATGTATACAAACACACGTGTATGAAGACCTAGTCAAGAGAGGGTCCTTGAATGGTGTGTTCATGTGTACCCTAATCTAGATGATGCTTTACCTATGCTATGTTCATGTGAGGGGATTCTTTACATGATTTAGGTTGATGAACTTTCATCTATGACCTATGAGTTAAGCATATGAGGGGATGACTCTCCTAAACTTATGTTTTATAAACTAAAAATATAATAAAGGTTTTTCAATAAAGGGAAGCTTAGCACCGAGTGAACTTGAATATGAGTGTCTGTCCCAATAAACCTCATGCGGTGAATAGCCTCATGACCCAAAAAGGGTGTTAGAGTGATGTTTCCATAAGTGAATAACTACAATGCCTAATATTGGCATAAATAGGATTTTCACATTTACCCCCAAGTTCCATAAATATGTTGGCAGCAAAGGATACTAGCTAGTGGATCCACCTAGAAACCTATGTCACATTTGGTTCTACTTTGGCCGGTAGACCACCTTCTTTCGGTGTGGGGTTTTATGACACCGAATTCCATGTTTAGCATCACATGGTCTATGTCGTTTAAGGCTATAGTTTCCCTATATTAAATGGACAAAGGAAGAATGACTAGGACCCTAACTAGAAGGACTTAAGGGAGGTTACTTAGGATAGGTGGAAGTAATGAACCAATCTAGACATTGCACAAGTAGCTCCTTAGGAATTTCTAGGAAGGTTTTCTAATGCATGTTGCTATGTATGCTTTCTTTATGCATGACATTGTAGTATTTTTCTACTTGTTATGAAGATGTGCATGATATGAGTCTTTGTGCATGATGTTGATCTTGTTGACTATATGATAAGGTCTTGACTTAACTATGTCTATGTTGTAATATACTTCTATGATGGTATGTGTTGCCTTGTATAGATTGTATGTATGTTTTCATGTGGCCTTAAGGTAATACATTGCACCAAGTATCACTAGAGGGTTACTTGGGAAGTTAATGAATAAAAAGGAAAAATAGTTCACTGTTAAGGGAACAAGAGCTCAATGTAATGCGACTCAAAAATGCAATAAATCCTATATGTGAACCTATGAAATGTTTGGATTTTGAATATATTTATATGAAGTATATGAATGATATGAATGCTAATGTTTCATGTTTTATAAAGATTTACTCAAAAAGGCATGAAGTATGATTTCAAGAAATGTCCCTTTTAAATGCATGTTTTTGCATGGGTTCCATACTTAGTGCATTCTTGTAATAATCCCATTCTTCTCTACTTTTTACACAAAGTGTAGGTTATGAATGCTTAAAGGATGTATATGATTAAGGAACTCTATATGTAGTTCCCAAGCTCAAAAAAAGTGGTCCTTAAGTTCCAAGGATTCCCTACTCATGTCTTAATGTAACTGTTTAAAGATTGTATAGTTATGTCTTATGTTTTAAGGTTCGTGTCCCTAATCTATTCTAATGTTGTTGAGTCTAAGATGGAAAAGAGATTTAAAGTATATATATGTATTATGACTAATATTTTATATGTCTATGAGGTAAAGTTTCTAGCATATGAGGTGCTATGAAAAGTTTTAAATTTTTTGCTAAATTTACTATGTCGATGCGTTGAATGATAACTATGGGCTTGTATAAGACCTTTGATAGGTCAAGTACTCCATTTTACTTCTGTGGGGTGCTCCCCCGATGTGACAAACGTGGTATCAAAGCCAGGTTTTAAAAGTGGTTTCGGGTCCAAGAAGTCTCATATTGCCACATCTAGTAGAGTCTTTTATCATTGGTGGTGAGTCGCGACACATCAAATGGTACGAGAGGATATAGGATGATAGAGTTTCCCTTCTTCATCATTCTCATATCCTGTCATAGAACTTATCTCTATAAGATCTCTCTCTTATGTTTTCTTGCCTGGTGGTCTTTTAGACATGATTGCTTGAATGAGATTGTTCTTTATGCTTGAGGGAGAAAAGGTGAGTTTAAATGCTTATCTTGGTTTTATGGTTTCAATGAGTATGTGTGAAGGTGAATTTTGGTACGTTTTGATGATGTGATGCCAATTATGGATATATGAAGTTTATGTAAAATAGCATGTTATATTGAGAAATCTATGTCATGGTATAGTTAAAGTATGTTAGAAGTTATTATGGATAAAATGAGTTCTTTTGGAATGATGTATTCCTAAATGGTTTTGTATGATGGTACATATGGTACGAATTGAACTTGAAATACTTAGTGACTACCTATGGAAGCATGCTACCCTAAGATTATATACTTAAAGGTGTTCAATGTTTCCTTTTGCATATATATGGTCCTTGATAAGTTGCCTAGTATGGATTGGAGTCCTTTGTATAGACTTGATCCTAGGTGTCATGATAGTATGCTTGTCATGGTAAAGTTCGGCACATCCTATTGTCATGCTTTTCCTATCAACTGCCTAAATGTTGCTTTTTTTGAATTTGGAAGCATGTTCACTATAATGATAGGCAGTTTACTGTGAGATTTTTGGGAAACCAACTAAATTGTTATTTGACTAGAGGTTGTTGAAATGTGTATAGAATTGATATATATGAACATGATAATGAATGTAAAAAGGAGAATTTCTGTTTGGAATGAAGAATGAGAGTCTTATGGCATGACTTATTGTATAATTATTTCCAACTTCTAATTGTGTTGTGAGTCCCTTATTGATTGTGGAATTGATGTTTCCCTAGAATTGAGGGTAGTATTCTTGTCTTGGTAGGGTGATGATGTGGGTCTGATTGACCTAGAAGTTACCTTACTATAATGTTGAAAGAAAAGAAAGAGTCCTTAAGACTAAGTCGCCTATATTGTTTCCCCTAATGATGTATGACCTTGGTGTCTATTGTATTGTATAAAAACCTTATGTGGTCGAATAGAATGACCTAACTTGATAATTGGAGGATAAACTGCCTAGGAGATGAAGTTTAGAATACCTTGTTGTTCCTATGTTGACTTACTGTAAATTCCTTCTAAAGTTGTAACCACTTTTAAGTGATGAAAACGAAGGTTGTTTAGTTAAGATCCTATTAAGGTGGGGTTAAGTTGCTCTTAAGTGGCTTTACCCTAAGTGGGGGATGTTGATGGAGTAGTAAGGTTGTAGATATTCTACCATTGACCTTCTATTTTGGCTTGAACTTGAATCTATTGAATTTTTAATAAGCTTGTTCATGAATAAGAGTTTTTCATAAAGTATGAATTGCATGACCTTATATGTTTGGTATGTATTGATTGAACTTACCTTGAAGATATTATGAATGTTCCAAAGTACATGAAAGAAAAAATTTGATAAAATCCATGTTTTCTCATGTTAAATTGCATTTTGATATGCTAGTTGTGCATTTGACTTCATGAGGTAAGATAAGAAACATGGTAGAAGTCACTTGTGACGTGTAATGTTTAGCCTTATAATGGAAAGTTGAGTCTCTTTCAAATGAAATATATTGAATCTCTTAAATACTATGTGACTTTTATGATTTGAAATGCATAATTTTAAGCTCATTCTTGAAAAGTGAAAGCATATTTAGCTAAGTGCTCATGTGTGTGCTTATGATTTCTGTGATTCTTCTCAAAATATGCTTACTGTGAAAGTGAATACTATGTTAGAAATTGACATTTTGTGAAAATTCTTCCTATTCGTTATGATGTGCTTGGTGTGACTTACCTCTTAGACTTCACTAGGAAGGAAACATGAGCATACCTTGGTTTAAAAGTTGAGAATTGAGGAAATTGACCTTGTACCCTTCTTAGGTGTGAACTCATGATACATGTAAATGTGTTGAGGAGAAGGACATTCCTCCATGGAAACCACTAAGCATGGAATGATTGAGTACGACCTTCATGGTACTAGGTCTAACTAATGAAGATCTTTGTTGATTAAATTAACTCAAGTCTATGTGCATTAAAGTATGAGTGCCTACTTCTTTTAAGTATTACTGAAAGATGCCTATGTGTGGCCTTGCAAGATGATCTCTTAATGAATTACGGTTTAATTACCATGTTATGATTAGAAAATGGATGTTCCTCCTATGAACATGATAAGAGCCTTTGTGTTTGATGCATTAAAGAGTGAGTGAGTAATGGTTTTGCTTGCTTGTGTGTATATAAATGTTATGAACCTATCTATGATGCATTGAAATCCTTTTTGTGATTAAAGAGCCCTAAGTGTCATTCGAGGATGAATGTTCCCAAGTGGGGGATATTGTAAGACCCCAAAATGAGATAGGATTATAGACCCTAACATATTTTTATTAAGGTTATAAGGTACTAAAATGACTTATAATATGGTTTAGAGGCAGTGTGTAAAGTTTGAAGTGATTTGGAAGTCAAACGTCAAGGGACGACCAAAATGTTCGACGACTAGTCACCTATGTGCCTCATGTGTCCATGCGTGTTTATAGACTATATTTCATGAGCTTGTTACGTATTAAAATGAGTTATAATGATTTTTAAATATGTTATATGGAGTTTCTATAAGGTTGGAGGTCAAACGACCAAGAACGTCCAAGGCGTTCGAAAGATAGCCCTTAAGACTCTCAACATGTGTCTTGATGGGGCCTAGCCTGTTTGGACGAGTTGCAGGTGTTTTTTTTAGGTGAAATTTATATTGAAGGTCTAAAACTTTTTAAAGGTTCTATTTACGTTGGAAATGTCCGGGTACGACTTCTAAATGTCCCTGCAAAAGGAACCACAAGAAGGACCCAAGGCTAGTCGAGGCACTGCCTTGGCAGGGCCAATCGACGGACCAAACGATGGCCAGTTAGTCAACCAACGGTCTTTAGGTGAGGTTTAGTCGAATTTTACATAGCTTGGGTAGGTCTTAAGCAAAAATTTGGGTAAGGACCAGCAGACGGAAGCCAAAGGACAGCCCGTGGACTGACCAACGGTCAGTCGATTGCTCCGTCGATGGTGGTCTGTCAACAGCTCCCTGCATTTATTTTAATTAAGGGGTGAATAGGAAATTCACCCCAATTCCTAACCTGATTCTAATAGGATTATTTAGCTACTTTTAGGTGTATATAAGGGAGTGAAAACGTGATCAACCCCACTCCCAATACATTTCACCAAATTAGACTTTTCCCTCCAAAAAGATATTCTCTCTAGAACCTCCATTGTTGGTGAAGCTCAAAAAAAGCTTGGATCTCGGATTTCCATGTATGAATCATAAATTTTTAGATATTTTAATGTAGATAAAGGTATGGTGATCCTTCATCTCTAGTTATCCTTCCATCTAGAGTGTTAATCTCAAAGTTTTCAAAGACAAAAATATGATCAAGTTCTTCTACTTCATTCTAGCCATGGGTTCTTTCTTAAATTGATTTAAAAAGCATAATATGAATATATTTATGATTATCTACTTATTTGGACGTGATTTTCAATCCTATTGCATGAGGAACCCATGCATCTTTCAAGAACTCAATTTTAGCCTATGTATGGCTTTATGATCTTGATCTTATGCATGTCGATTTGTAATTAAATTATGTTAATATGATTATGTACTATGTATATTTGTGGTGAATCATTGATGAATTATCCATGTGAATCAATGCATGAAGCTTTGAACATGTCTAGCCTAGTCTTCATTATGATCATTGTAATGTGGGTCCTCAATTGATTAAAAAAAGTGAATTTTGATTATGTTGTGGTTTTTTGTAGATGTTGTTTTAGGATAATACCATGGTTGAGTTGTGGATATAAATGTTGTATGATAAAAGTAAATAAGGCTTGGTTAAAAGTAACCTGTGATCTTGACATTAGGTTAGTTGTTATATGAATTGATCATGGTTAATGTCTATAGATTCTACCTATAATGTAAAATGAGGATGAATTATATGTAATGAATCCAATATGGGTATATTCATGATAGTTTGAATAGGATTAACTATGTAAACTTACGTTCAATGAACTCCTAATATGAAGCATGCTTGTGTCGACCTTAATGGCAATTGGAGTAGTGCCTCATCTAGACTATGATCTCATTAGCTACTGCCTATCATGTAATTTATTAGTAAAATATGATTGATAATTAATACTTTGGTAAAATTAATAAGATGGCCTATTCTCTGTACTCTACATTGAATATATAGTTTAATGCCTACGATAGTAGCTTGACTCTTGAAGTGTTTTAAGCATGATTTCGATATGACTAAGTGTTTGATTAGCTACTCCCTTGAATCGATATTATTGATTAAATATGATCCATAATCCATGCAAGTGAAGTTTGTTGATGATCTATGTCCTTCTACATTCTAGCATGTTAATGATATGTTGTATTGTAGCATGGCCTTGTAGTAGCTTATGTTTAACTTTATGTATGATTATGGTACCTTAATCTACTGAACTATAGTTGATTTATTGATAATAGAGTAGTAATGGTCAATGATAACCAAAGGCTAAAGGATTGGTAAGAATTCCTCTACTCTTCTACTTCTCTATTTCTTTATAGTAATGTTGACGAAGCCTTGTATGACATTGTGTGGTATATTCCACTTATGGTGGCGGTGTTTATTTTATTGTCAATCTATATATGTGTTGACCATGGCCATGAAGTCAAATTTATGAATATATAAGCATGTGCCTATAATGATACTATGTGAAGCTTATGCCTACTTTCCTATTCTAGTTGTGATTTTGTCTGTATGGTTATTGTGTAAGCATGTGTCCATGCTAGGGTAAAGTATAGGTTCTGCCATTGATGAGTTAAAAATGGTTCGTAATGTACCCCTATGTGAATGCATGAATAGCACAAGTTAGGAGTCTTAAGTGTAATATGAAGTTGTCTTGTCTCCTATGCTATTGTGTATTGTGTATTGTGTGGCTTATGGTTGAAAGAGTATTATGGTCAAAGAGGGTGGCTGCCTCAATAAGTTTTTGATAGCCATTTTGTGGTCATGTTGACCAATGTACATACACACTCACTTTACATGCACGTTACAAGTAGTATAGGCCATGGTGTCTAAATGAAAGGTAGTTCTCATATTCACTAGTGTCTACTACTATGCATGTTAAGATGATGTTTTTGAAAGCATGATATGTCTCTTCTTAGATAGGATGACTTGATAGGTGTAATAGCATGGGCAAGGGTATGGGACTTTGCCTATGCATTGTACAAGTGTACCTTGATAGGATAGTTCTAGTTTTGGTTTCTATATGTATGAATATGTATGTATGAACATGTGTGTCTTAATGTGTCATGTGAAAGGTTTGCTCACATATATGTATACACACTGATGTACCGTGGTTTCACGGTACTTTAAATGTCTTTTCCTTAAGTTTAGTGTGCCTAAAGCCTTTTTGTATTGATTTTTGATGTAGGTTTCTCTTTATTTGTAGGAAATCTATTCAAAGGAGAACGCGAAGGATTTGAGCAGAAATTGCATAAGTGACCACCTACGGAGCCCACGACGGTCCGTCGTGACTGTGACGGTCCGTAGGTAGCACCGTAGTGAGAATAAAGTGGATGCTAAAGGAAGCTGCTCAAGAGGTTTCTAAGTGTTGTGGAACGGAACCCCTCGACGGACCATCGTGCTTGCAACGGTCCGTCATATCTGTCCGTCGAGGGTAACAGAGAGTTGATAAAGAAAGCAGCAGAAAAGTATGCCAAGAATGGAATGACAGAGCCCACGACGGTCCGTCTTGTCCATGACGGTCTGTCGCAGGGATCGTCGATTCAGACGCTTTTTGGATAGATTTGCCTTAAATAGAGTCCTTCTTTTATTAGGTTTTATTTTATTATAAATAGTTTGAAAAACCTCGTTTTTGGGGTTAGACTTTTGGACATTTTTTATTTCTCTTGTTTAAGTATTGAACTCTTGATTTTGTTATTTGATCATAGTTTTCCGAAATCAATTTTTGGTGTTTTTGTGAATTATTCAAGTGAATTTCTGGATTTTCTTCATTCTCATAAAAGTAAGTGCATGAATTCTTATATTATCAATATATATTGTGTGATTATTAGCATGGGTAACTAAACTCCATAACTAGGGTTGTGGGAACCATGAGTAAATAACACGGTAAAATCTAGCTAAAATAACAATCCTAGAATAGTGTCTTGCATGTATTGCTAATTCTTTCGCTTAGAAGTCTTTTTAACGGATGGACAACGTTAGAACTCGCCTTATTGCTACTTGCTGAACAAAGGAGGTAGATAATAGGAAAAGAATTATCAACATAGATTTAGTGTATACTATCTAATAAGCTAGTGTTGGTTGGTACGAAGTAACAACTTAGTCAAATATCGAATATGATGCTTAATATGAGGTAAAGATAAGGTTTAGTAAAGCAACACACGTAGCCAGACCAAGGTGCGGAGTGAAATTCTCTAGATGCCAGAACAAGGATTTAGAGATACCTAACTTATCACTTTGCATGCAAGATACTAGGAAAGGATTGTTATAGCTAGAATTACCGAGTTAGGAGCCTGTGGGGAACACGTACGCCCTAGTTATTCTCATTACTTGATTAAAATCCAATACTTGAACCTGTCACTTGTTTACTTTAATTTAGCTAATTAATTTTATTAATCAAAACCCCCTTTATTTATTTATTTTCAGGAAATAACTGACTAAATAGAAGTAATAACAAAATAAAGTTAAGTATGAACCATTTTCATCGTTGGAACGATCCCAACATCACTAGTTGTATTCTTTACTTGATGCGACCGCTTTTACTTCTTTCAGAGAAGTAAATTTGAGCGTATCAAATTTTGGCGCCGCTTCCGGGGAATGTGGGTTTTAGAATAACTTTAAGCTTATTACGGAAGTTTAGTCAATATTTTCCTAATTTTACTTTTTCTTTTTGTTTTTCTCTCCTGCAGGTCTAACTTCCTTACATGCCAAACATACGGAGTAGAGGAATACACGTAATTGAACCTGACCCCGAACTAGAGCGTACTTTAAGAAGAATGTATCAGAATTTGGGCATTCAAGTTGATGAGGTCAACCCGCAAATGCCACAATTGGTCGATGCTCGTGACCCTGGATTACCTAATATTCGTGGGGAAGGTGAATTAAAGAGACAACCTCCTGCTCCACACCCTGAAGAGTACTATAGGGGCTATAAAAATATCACAGACTCTGATGGGCCACTCGTCTTGCCCCGTCTACTACACTGACACAGTATTGTGGCAACTAGTAGCCTGATGCAAATGCTCACTGCAAGAGGTTTGTTTTCAGGGCTACCTTCTGAGCATCCACATGCCCACATCGCTAAGGTAAGGACAGCGTGCAAAAGTTGTGTAGGGAGGCCCGATTTGAATATGGATGTAATCAGGCTAAGAGTTTTTCCTCTATCACTGACGGGAGAAGCTACTATCTGGTTTACTGAGTTCCCCTATAACTCAATCTTCACTTGGAATCAACTGAGGGATGCTTTCTTATTAAGATACTACCCGGTGTCTAAGAAACTAAACCACAAAGACAGAGTGAACAACTTTGTTGCACTGTTAGGAGAGTCAGTTAGCAATTCTTGGGGTATTTCACTTCATTTTTGCGAAGTGTTCCAAATCACCGCATAGATGATGAGTCTTTGAAAGAGTATTTCTATATGGACAAGATGATAATAACAAAGCAGTGTTCGATACAATAGCGGGTGGTTCTTATGGGGAGTTTCCTTATCCCGAGATTGCTGAAAAGTTAGAGAATATCTTCCAAAATAATAAAGCTTGGAGTACTAGGAAGTCAAATATTGGGAGAAACACCTTGGTAGTCCAATCCATACACAACTCAATCACAGATGATCTTCGTGAGGAGATGGATCAAATAAGAACTGAGCTTGGCTCGGTGTTGAAACATGTTGCTAGGGGTGAGAAAAAGGTAAATGCGGTGAACTACTTGTCTAAACCACCATAGCCAAATGATGAATATTACAATGAGGAGGACTCATATGCAATGAATGATCAGACGGGGGGCTTCCGACCGAACGCCCAAGGCTCCAATCAGGAGAATTGGCTCCAAGGTCAAGGAAACCATGGTCGGAACTATGGTATTATAACCGCGAGGGTCATTTTGTTCGATATGGGAATTACAACCGCCACAACAACTACAACCGGGGTAACTATGGTAACATAAATGATAGGAGTGGACCCTATGTTCCACCTCAAAATCGTGAAGTTGCTCCTAGGGATGGTGGAGGTAGTATGGCACGAGTTGAGGATATGATGCAGAAAATGATGAGGAGGTTTGATGCTAGTGATGAGCACACTAAAGAGTTAAGGAATGACTTAGCAGGTATAGGGCATAAAGTTGATACACATGCAATCTCGATTAAGCATCTTGAGTTGCAAATGACCCAATTGTCTGCAACTGTGAACACACGGCAACTGGGCACTCTTCCTAGAAACACTGCCTAAAATCCGAAAAATGATGGGCATTGTATGGAAATCACTACTCAGGGTGGTAAGCAAACCATTGATCCACCCAATCCGTATGGTGTAGAAAAGGTGATAAGAGATGATGATGATACAGTGGTGGAGGTTAGTGGTGAGTTAGAAGATAAAACGGTAAAAGATGTTGAGGTGCCCCAAATGGTGTCCCACATGCCTAGACCACTACCTCCTTTCCGACAAAGGTTATTAAAAAAGACTGAGGATGGTAAATATCGGCATTTTATAATGATGTTGAAACAGCTTTTTATCAGTGTCCCTTTGGTAGAATCTCTAAAACAAATGCCCCGATGCCAACTTCATGAAAGATTTGGTTACAAAGAAAAGATTAGTTACTTTTGAGGATGATGATAGAATGCAGCACTGTAGTGCCATTGTTAAAAGATCTCTAGTGCAAAAGAAAGAAGATCCGGGTGATTTCACTATTCCTTGTACAATCGGGTTATTACATTTTGCGAAAGCATTATGTGATCTTGGAGCAAGTATAAATCTCATGCCCCTATCGATTTACAAGAAGTTTGGTTTGGGTGAGCCAAATCCCACTGCGATGCGGCTACTGATGGTCGATCGAACGATAAAAAGGCCCATTGGTATACTCCATGATGTGCTAGTAAAAGTGGAGTGTTCATATTTCCGTCCAATTTTGTGATTCTTGATTGTGAGGCTGATTTTGAGGTGCCGATTATTCCTGTGAGGTCATTCCTTTGTACGGGTAGAGCCTTGGTTGATATGGAAAAAGGGCAGATGAAATTTCGGCTGAACAATGAAGAAGTGAACTTCAACATTTGTAGTTCTATGAGGCAGAGTGGTGAGCTCCAATCGAGATCTCCTATATCCTATAGAGTTGAAGAGTCATTTGAGGTACAAATTGAAAAGTGTCTGGGTGTAGAAGCATTGGCGGAAGTGATCATGAATTTTGATAGTGATGGCATTGAAGAGTATGGGTCATTGGTCGCGACACTTGATCGACGTAATGTTCGTTTTAAACCAAAGAAATTTGAGTTAGATATGCAACATCGCGAATCTCCACCAGTGATACCATCTATTGATGAGGCTCCACAATTAGAACTTAAGCCTCTACCACTCATTTGATGTATGTATTCTTGGGAAAAGATGACAGTTTGTCGGTTATTATTGCATCATATTTGAATGTGCATCAAGTTGAGAGTTTGGTGAAAGTGTTAAAAAGGTTCAGAAGAGATATTGGGTGGACTATTGCAGATATTATTGGGATCCCTCTCGGTATTTGTTCTCATAAGATCCAACTCAGGCCCGATCATAAGCAAAGAATTGAGCATAAGAGACGTCCAAATCCACCTATGAAAGAGGTAGTGAAGAAGGAAATTTTTAAGTGGTTGGATGCCGGAGTGATATATCCAATTGGTGATAGTAGTTGGGTATGACCTGTTCAGTGTGTACCTAAGCAAGGGGGAATGACTGTGGTCCCCAATGATAATAATGAGCTTGTTCCAATGAGACCGGTGACTGGTTGGATGGTGTGTATGGATTACCGGAAATTAAATGCATGGACCAAAAAAGACCATTTTCCTATGCCCTTCATGGATCGATGTTGGATAGACTTGCCGGAAAGGGGTGGTACTGGTTTCTTGATGGTTATTTGGGGTATAATCAGATTTCTATTGCACCAGAAAATATCAAGAGAAAACCACCTTTACTTGTTCATATGGGACCTTTGCGCTCAAGAGAATGTTGTTTGGGTTGTGCAATGCACCTGCCATATTTCAGAGATGTATGATGTCGATATTCTCCGATATGGTGGAGGACACTATTGAGGTATTTATGGATGATTTTTCTGTGGTTGGTGACTCCTTTGAACGGTGTTTAAGTCATTTGTCTGAGGTTCTTAAGAGGTGTGAAGTCTGCAATCTAGTACTAAATTGGGGAAAATGTCACTTCATGGTGAAAGAGGGTATTTTATTGAGTCATCGTATTTCAGAGAAGGGTATAGAGGTTGATCGATCTAAAGTCGAGGTAATAGAGAGACTTCCCTGCCTATCTCTGTCAAAGGTGTGAGAAGCTTTCTTGGCATGTAGGTTTTTACCGGAGGTTCATCAGGGATTTTTCAAAAATTGCGCATCCTTTGTGCAAGTTGCTTGAGAAAGAGTATAATTTTTTTTTTGATGAATCCTGTCTTAAGGCATTTGGTGAGTTGAAAGAAAAGTTGGTATCTGCACTTATCATTATTTCGCCGGGTTGGAGCAAGCCATTTGAAGTAATGTGTGATGCTAGTGGGGTTGCTCTTGGTGTTATATTGGGGCAAAGAAGGGACAAAATCCTTCACCCCATTCACTATGCTATTAAAGCCCTAAATGAAGCCCAAAGAACTATACCGTGACTGAGCAAGAGCTCTTTGCAATAGTCACTTTGCTTTTGAGAAATTTTGCTCCTATTTGCTTGGCACTAGGGTTATAGTGCATATTGATCATTCTTCCTTGAGATATTTGATGGCAAAGAAGGATGTGAAACCGAGGTTGATTCATTGGGTATTACTATTGCAAGAATTTGACTTTGAGGTGATTGATAGAAAAGGGACCGAAAATCAAGTTGCTGATCACTTGTCCCGTTTAGAAGATGAAGCAATGAGAGATTTGGGGGATAAAACTGAAATTGATGATCCTTTCCTCGATGAGCATGTATTAGCCCCCTCTCAAGACTTGATTCCATGGTTTGCAGATTTTGCGAATTATTTGGCTAGCGATATCATCCCACCGGACTTGTCCTTTCATCAATGGAAAAAGTTCATGTATGATGTGAAAAAGTTCCTTTGGGATGAGACATACTTGTATAGGAGTTGTGCCAATGGGCTTATTCGGCGTTGTGTGCCAGAAGTTTAGATGTTGAGTGTTTTGGAGGCATGCCATTCTTCACCCGTAGGTGGACATCATAGTGGTATCTGGACCTCTCACAACATCTTACAATGTGGCTACTATTGGCCAACTATTCATCAAGATGCTCATAAGTTCGCCAACGCATGTGATAGATTCCAAAGAGATGGCGGCATTTCAAGAAAGCAAGAGCTCCCTTTAAATCCCATTCTTGTGATTGAGTTATTTGATGTGTGGGATATTGACTTTATGGGACCTTTTTTGAGTTCTCATGAGATGAAGTACATTCTAGTAGCGGTTGATTATGTGTCTAAATGGGTAGAAGCTATCGCACTCGCAAATAATGAAGGGAAGAGTGTCACCACGTTCTTGAAAAGAAATATACTTTCCCGATTTGGCACCCCAAGGGCTATTATTAGTGATGGGGTATCCCACTTTTTCAACAAATTGTTTAAGGATTATTGGAGAAATATGGGGTTGGCCATAATGTGGCCACTCCTTACCATCCTCAAACTAGTGGGTAAGTTGAGTTATCAAATAGGGAGATTAAGCAGATTTTTTCAAAAACGGTGAATGCTAATAAAATGGATTGGTCAAAGGAGACATGATGATGCTCTTTGGGCCTACCGGATAGCATACAAGACTCCCATAGGTATATTCCATACTTGTATATGGGAAGGCTTGTCACTTACAAGTCGAATCAGAGCATAAAGCCATGTGGACAATGAAGAAGTTAAAAATGGATTGGAATGAGGCTGCAGAACAGAGGTTAAATGGGTTGAATGAGCTCGATGATTTTTTTTCCTAAAAGCTTATGAAAGTTCATCCCCCTACAAAGAGAAGATGAAGAAGTACCATGACCAAAACATTGAGAAACGCAATTTTATGGTTGGGGATTTGGTGCTTTTATTCAATTCTATCTTGCGCTTGTTTCCGGCCAAACTCAAGTCCAAATCGACTGGCCCTTACTTGATCACCCAACTATTCTCTCACGGAGCGGTTGAGTTGGAAAACAAGGAGTGTGTGCGGTTTAAGGTGAACGGACAACGAATCAAAATCTATCTTGGCATGCTGACATGGTGAATGAAGTAAATGAGGCATACCATCTTGATGAAGTCTTAGTAATCAAGTGTCTTCCTTCGTGCCGCGACATTAAATCAAGCGCTTGTTGGGAGGCAACCCAATATGTATCCTCTAAGCCAACCATAGGTTTTTTATGACTTTCTAGTAATAGTTGCATTTTCGTCGCTTTTTTTTTGTTAGAATTGTTGGCTAGAGCGTTGTTTAGGGTCCGTGTCTAAAAAAATATCCTGAAAATACAAAATGAATATCTTCATGGGTGTTAAAATTGCAGGTAGCACATCACCAGAAAATTGGTCTGCAGAACTCATTGACGGACCCATCGACGGACTGTTGCAAGAATCCATCGTGCCCACATAAGTTTTTCCATTTTTCTAAACTAGGGCATCCATGATGGACTGTCACACCTGTGACGAACTGTCGACGGGGACTCGTTGCATCAATATCCGTAAACCCGACCCGACCCGACCGACGAATATTAGAAGTTTTTACACCTTTTAACTTCCCACCTCTTCATTCTAATCGTTTCTGTACCTCACTTCCCCCATTTACTCCCTCTTCAACTCCCTAATACTCTCTTCCTCTCCCCAAACCATCATATTCCCCATCCCATCCCAAATTCCCCTAATCTTTCCTCTTTCAATCTCCCTGCTTCTTCAAGTAATCTGTCTGTCGGAGTCAACTGTTCTTCTGCTGATCACCAGAGTTGTGTGCCTTACATTGTTTTCATCTTCTCCAAATATCAGGTATGTGGTTCTGATCTCTAAATCATCTACATTTCTTTCTTGTTTTCCCTTGCTACATGCTTGATTCTGAATGTTGGATCTTTGAAATTTGACCCCTATTGCATGCTACAAACACACACCCTTAATCCTACATGCCTTAAGACCCTTCACATAGTAAATAGAATGGGGTGTTGTGTTAACTAAATCAAATGAGGGTGTATGTTTCTGATAATTGTTTCTTATCTAGGTTGGTAGTCCTCCGAATTGGCATGCTAAGATCTCGAGAAATTAGTGCCTTAGGATTTCTAGTATGCTGGGTAATTTGGTAAGAAATTGAGGGTTGATAACTATTCTTTCGATTAGAATTTTAGGGGACGATTAAGGCATCCCTAGTTCTGTCACTGAAGGATAGATCGAGACCCCGTCGATGGACCATCGTGCCCTCGACGGACCATCATGGGGTCCGTCCCACCAATTCTCATTTATTTTCTCTAAGTGTTCGTCAACGACCTCTACGATGGACCATCGTGCCCTCGACGGTCTTTCCTCTGAAACTGTCATGGTTATCACAGACCCTAATCCTAAGGGTCTCAAAATTTTATCCAAGTGTCCAATGACGGACCTCTACGACGGACCGTCGTGCCCTCAATGGTTCATCCTGCACAACCATCATGGTTGTCAGAGACCCTATTCCTAAGGGTCTCAAAATATTTTCTAAGTGTCCAACAACGGACCTCTACGACGGACCGTCGTGCTCTCGACGGTCCATCCTGCAAAACCGTCATGATTATCAGAGACCCTGTTCCTAAGGGTCTCAAGATCTTTTCTAAGTGTCCAACGACGGACCTCTACGATGGACTGTCGTGCTCTCGACGGTCCGTCCTGCACAACCGTCATGATTGTCAGAGACTTTCTTTCTGAGAGTCTCCAATAAATTTTCTTAAGTATTTCATGACGGACTGTCATGACGGTCCGTCATGCTCACGACGTACTGTCATGACGGTCCATCATGCTCACGACGGACCGTCAACTGGTCTGTCGTCCAGCATAGAAAATATAGAAATACCATTTATGTTTTGGTTTTACGTTTTTGTTTTTTTCTTTGCATGTCTTATTTGTTTCTACTGGTACTAATTGTTGTTCTTTTCATGTACTAACACTTATGGCACCAAAGTTAGATCGCGTGTACACACGAGGGCGTCCAAAGTCTGTCGCCCCATCTGCCCTACTGGTCATTGGCTCTAACGATGAGCGTGACACCGAATACGTGCCCCTAGGCACTGTCACTCCTACATGTGATGCACGTACCACCAGAACCACCCCCACAATTGTGGCGCGCGGCGTAGTCACTGCCTCCTAGTCTGAAGAGGAGCGCATACTGATCGGCACGCCTTCTAGGTTTGCTACACACTCCAGCGATGCTTCCGGTTCTAAGGAGGCTTCTGCTCAGGCCACTGCATCCCAGTACGCCTCGTTTGATGAGGCCGATAGTGTAGATTCCACTCCAGCACCACTGACTGGAGGCCCCACCTTGGTGTCGACCAGCCCATCCGGTGGTGTGTTGAGGGGCAGAGTTTCAGGTGTACAAAGACGCTAAGCTGCCGAATGATTAGGGGGGTTATGACCCGGACCCTTACACTGGAGAGGCGGGTCCCTACGGGGAGTCTCCCCACCATGTCGGCAATCGATGCCCTCTTCACCAAGCACCGGCTAGAATGGATGGCTCGTGATGTGGGCCAGTACAGTAAGGAGTTTGTCAGAGAATTCAATGCCTCGTACATGCCGACTCTCCGATCCCATAAAGATAGGCGGGCTGCCCCCGCCAAACAGGCCCAACTAGAGCAGATCCGAGTCCGCAGCAAGCGGGTAGACATCTCCTTGCCAGCCATCCACCGATATCTATATGGCGAGAATGTTGATTCCACTAGGACTCCTCTCACCGCTGAGTTCGACTACCGGTGGAACTGGTTAAAGATGGACAGTTCGTGTGTGAGCCAGAGTTGAGAGAGACCATCAAGAGGTTGATTTCCCGGTACTTGTCTGTTGATGGAGAGGCTGCTGATTGGGTACTTGAGCCAAAGGGAGGCGTCAAGAAGGATAACCTGACCTTAACGGCCAAGTTTTTGTGGTTGATAGTCCGCCGCTGCCTTTCCCCCACTGCTGCAGACAATATTGTCACTTGGGATCGCGCAGTTCTGATGGTGGCGATGATACCAGGGTTCGAGTTGGACTTTAATCTGCTTCTTCAGGCGGTCATGCACGAGAGGTCCTTCAAGGTTACTACTAATTACCCATTTTTGTGCATGGTGTTTGCTTTGTGCAGGTCCGCAGGTGTGCCTATTTGGCAAACCGATTAGATCAAGACCCCACCGGGCACTGTTTATATAGGCCTTATCAGGGATGAGGTCAATGATTTATCTCCACACAGAGTGCCCCGCCCAGAGGTACCTCCGCTTGGTGAGAACCTGGCGGACACTGTAGAGAAAGCCCAAGCGGCTACCCAAGCTACATCTGAGCCTACTCACACCACCCTAGTCGAGTCTATCCCGGGTGGTAGCACCGCTCCGAGCTCCTCTCATTTGACTTCCTCCGACACTCTGGTCCCACTTTCTAGGGTCCAAAAACTTGAGTCCTAAATGGCCACTCTTCTACATCACATACAGCCTTGGATGCAGAGGTCTATTGCTGAGGCGGAGGAGCGCATGGAGAGGAAGATGTCCCAGCACACGGAGAGGAAGATCATGGAGGTTCATCAGCGTCTGGACACTTTTGAGTTGCGTGTGCTAGCCCAGCCAGCCCTCCGAAGGACGTGTTGACCCTTCAGGATGCTGTAGAGAGTCTGAGAGTGGACCTAGACAAGATTCTAGAGGCTAGGGTTCCCGAGTCTGAGGCTCCTTCTGCAGATCCCGCCGAGGATACTATTTTTGCAGCCCTATTCTCCACTGCTGCAGTGCCACAACCTCCCCACGAGAGCATGCCAAGAGTCGTAGGTCGGATGAGAGTGAGGCTAGGGCACAAAAGAGGGAGCACCGAGAGTTGGAGGCTGTGAGGAGAGCCTCGATTGCTGATGAGGAAACCCGTCAGTTAAGGCTATTTAGTTGGCTGCTGGGGCGTCTAGCTCCAGAGTTGTTGAGGAAGAGAAGAGCACTACTGATGGTGCTCTGATTGTTAAGAGAGGCCCTACTGAGGGTGTCCAAACTACAGAGGGAGTGGGTTCTGGGACACCAGACCCACCAACTTTTTGATCGACGGTGCTTTACGCCTCAGTTTTGCTTCACCTACCACTCTATTATTTGGATTCTTTTATGCATTATGGACAATTTCATATATTTTTGTTGGGTGTGGGTAAATGGAGAGTGAGTGCTACAATGAAGTCTAAGTAGCCCAACTCACGATTCTCTTTTGGGGTTTTCTTGCCTGTGTTCTTTTTCCCGAAGAGACTGATTATTTTTATTATTGAACCGCCATGTCTATATCTTGTGTACATAGTATAACTCTGAAGCATGATGGCTAAACCATAAATGATATCCTGATGTAACGAAAATGATGCATGACTAGTCATAGTAATTGATAAATGTGTGGCTGTAAGCATGACATAGAGATACACCACTGCATGACCCTAAATCTAAGACTCGAACTAGGTGTCTCATAATCTGGTAGAGTAATGCGATGTCAAGTGAGTATCAGGAAAAAATGAATAGTCCACTATTTGTACTGAGCTAGAACTTTCTTGGTTAGTCCTGCTAAAAGTAAGACGTAATAGACAATTAGGAAAAGATCATAGGCCCTTGTTAAATATAGCCATTCTTTAGCCTAAATAATAGAAAACCGAATGAAATTTATCCCTTTTTTATCCAAATGATTTGAGCTTCAAATAGACCTTTCTTTTTCACCCCAACTGATCTTTTATAGGAACAATGTGTTGGCTCTGGTCCTTTTTGGACATGTGCACCTCAGCTTATGCCAAAAGAATAAGTTGAGGGTGGCTAATGCAGAAAACAACCTTGTCGTGGCCCTGACCCAACTTTGGGTATTGTGTACTTTGACTCATGGCAAAGCCATGAGTTGAGGGTGGCTATTATGAGGAATGCTCCGGAAAGTGGGTTTGAAAGAACAAAGAGAGAGAAAGAACAAAAGAAAAGTGACTCAAGAAAATTTGAAAGAAAAGTGAAATAAAAATAAACAAATACAATCAAGAAAAGAAAAGATTCACTTACACAAAAGAAGAAAGATGGGAAAATAGAAAGGTGAAAGAATATAAGAAAAAGGGCAGAATAAAACAATGAAAAGGTAGGACGCTTAACCGATATGTCAAGGAGGTCAATAAGTCACTAAAATATAGCTAAATATACCCTACCTGATCCTGAGCCTATGTTACAAGCTAAGAAAGTCCTATCGTGGTCCTAAGAGTTGTTATGGCGAACTTAAAGTAGTGAAAATAAGGGCAAGCCTATGGAAATATGTATAAATGAGTTGTGAGCGAGTGTTGAAAAGTAATCCTTATACTCAAACTGAAATCATTATGTTAAAAATGAGGATGTTATTTTGAAGTAAGGACACTAGTTGCAATGCCGGAAAAATTAGCAACTAGGTAAGGGATCGAAGAGGATAGGTGTCAAGTTGTGGTGAGTCTGTGTCATGGTCTGATCCACATAACTCAAGCCTAATGGTGATAGTATGCATGAACATAATGAGAATAATCAGGATTAATAGCCAAATGATTGCGAAATCTAAAAGACGGATACTCTTGTACAAAGATTTTTTAGTGAGTCATAATGAGTTGATTGAGGACAAACAACGAATTTAAGTTGAAGGTGTTGATGTACTGTGGTTTCACGGTACTTTCAATGTCTTTTACTTAAGTTTAGTGTGTGTCTAAAGCCTTTTTTATTGATTTTTGATGTAGGTTTCTCTTTATTTGTAGGAAATCTGTCCAAAGGAAAACGCAGAGGATTTGAGCAGAAATTGCATTAGTGACCACCTACGGAGCCCACAACGGACCATCGTGACTGTGACGGTCCGTAGGTGGAACCGTAGTGAGAATAAAATGGCTGCTAAAGGAATTTGGGCAAGTCTGACCAAGTGTGGTTGTCAAAGAGTAGTTTTAGTACCCAATTTCAAGAAGTTTCTAAGTGTTGTGGAATGGAACCCCTCGACGGACCGTCGTGCTTGCAACAGTCCGTCATATCTGTTCATCGAGGGTAACAAAGAGTTGATGAAGAAAGAAGCATAAAATTATGCCAAGTATGGAATGACGAAGCCCACGACGGTGTCCATCACGTCCATGACGGTCCATAGCAGGGATCGTCGATTCAGACGCATTTTGGACAGATTTGCCTTAAATAGAGTCCTTCTTTTATTAGGTTTTATTTTATTATAAATAGTTCAAAAAAACTCGTTTTTGGGGTTAGACTTTTGGATATTTTTTAGTTCTCTTGTTTAAGTATTGAACTCTTGATTTTGGTATTTGATCATACTTTTTCGGAATCAATTGTTGGTGTTTTCGTGAATTATTCAAGTGAATTTCAGGATTTTCTTCATTCTCACAAAAGTAAGTGCACGAATTCTTATATTATCAATATGAATTGTGTGATTATTAGCATGGGTAACTAAACTCCATAACTAGGGTTGTGGGAACCATGGGTAAATAACAAGGTAAAAATCTAGCTAAAATAACAATCCTAGGATAGTGTCTTGGATGTATTGCTTATTATTTCGCTTAGAAGTTTTTTTAACGGATAGACAACGTTAGAACTCACCTTATTGCTACTTTCCAGACCAAGGAGGTAGATAATAGGAAAAGAATTATCAACATAGATTTAGTGTATACTATCTAATAGGCTAGTGTCGGTTGGTACGAAGTGACAACTTAGTCAAATATCGAGTATGATGCTTAATATGAGGTAAATATAAGGTTTAGTAAAGCAACACACGTACCTGGACCAAGGTGCGGAGTGAAAGTCTCTAGATGCAAGAACAAGGATTTAGAGATACCTAACTTATCACTTTGCATGCAAGATACTAGGAAAGGATTTTTATATCTAGAATTACAAAGTTAGGAGCCTGTGGGGAACACTTACGCACTAGTTACTCTCATTACTTGATTAAAATCCAATATTTGAACATGTCACTTTTTTACTTTAATTTAGATGATTGCTTTTATTAATCAAAAACCCTTTTAGTTATTTGTTTTCGAGAAATAATTGACTAAATAGAAGTAATAACAGAATAAAGTTAAGTCTGAACCATTTTCCTCGTGGGAACAATCCCAACCTCACTAGTTGGGTTATTTACTTGATGCGACCGCTTTTACTTCTTTTTGAAAAGTAAATTTGAGCGTATCACACACACACGTGTATGAATACCTAGTCTAGAGAGGGGCCTTGAATGGTGTGTTCATGTGTAACCTAAACTAGATGATGCTTTACATATGCTATGTTCATGTGAGGGGATTCTTTACATGATTTTGGTTGAACTTTCATCTATGACCTATGATTTAAGCATATGAGGGGATGACTCTCCTAAACTTATGTTTTATAAAGTAAAAATATAATAAAGTTTTTTCAATAAAGGGAACTTATCTTAGCACCGAGTGAACTTAAATATGAGTGTGTGTCCCTTCCTATGGTAGGAAGGTAGATAACCATAAACCTCATGGGGTGGATAGCCTCATGACCCAAAAAGGGTGTTAGAGTAATGTTTCCACAAGTGAATAACTACAATGCCTAATCTTGGAATAAAGAGGGTTTTAACATGTACGGACAAGTTCCATAATTATGTTGCCACCATAGGATACTAGATAGTGGATCCACCTACAAAGCTATGTAACATTTGGTTCTACTTTAGCTGATAGACCACCTTCTTTCGGTGTGGGGTTTTGTGACACCGGATTCTATGTTTAGCATCAAATGGTCTATGTCTGTTAAGGCTATAGTTTCCCAAAAGTTAAATTGGCAAAGGAAATAAATGACTAGAACCCTAACTAGAAGGACTTAAGGGAGGTTACCTAGGATAGGTGGAAGTAATGAACCCATCTAGACATTGCACAAGTAGCTCCTTAGGAAGTTCTAGGAAGGTGTTCTAATGCATGTCACTATGTATGTGTTCTTTATGCATGACATTTTAGTGTTTGTCTACTTGTTATGAAGATGTGCATGATATGAGTTATTATGCATGATGTTGATCTTGTTGACTATATGATGAAGGTCTTGACTTAACTATGTCTATGTTGTACTATACTTATATAATGGTATGTGTTGCCTTGAATAGTGTGTATATATGTTTTCTTATGACCTTAAGGTGATACATTGCACGAAGTATCACTAGAGGGTTACTTGGGAAGTTAATGAATAAAAAGGAAAATAGTTCACTGTTAAGGGAACCAGAGCTCACTGTAATGTGACTCAAAAATGTAATAAATCCTATATATGAACCTATGGAATGTTTGGCTTTTGAATATATTTATATGAAGTATATGAATGATATGAATTCTATTTTCTCAAGGTTTTACAAAGCTTTACTCAAAAAGGCATGAAGTATGATTTCAAGAAAATGTCCCTTTTAAATGCATGATTTTGCATGGTTGCCATACTTAGTGCATTCTTGTAATAATCTCATTCTTCTCTACTTTTTACACAAAGTGTAGGTTATGGATGCTCAAAGTATGTCTATGATTGAGGGTCTTGATATGTGGTTCCCAATCTCAAGGAAAGGGGTCCTTAATTTCCAAGGATTCCCTACTTATGTCTTAATGTAAAATGTTTAAAGATTGTATAGTTATGTCTTATGTTTTAAGGGTCGTGTCCCTAATGTATTCTAATGTTGTTGAGTCTAAGATGGCAAAGAGACTTAGAATCTATATATGTATTATGACTTATATTTTATATGTATATGAGGTAAAGTTTCTAGCATATGAGGTGCTATGAAAAGTTTTAAATTTTCCGCTAAATTTACTATGTCGATGCGATGAATGATAAGTATGGGCTTGTATAAGACCTCCGAGAGGTCAAGTACGCCATGTTACTTCTAGGGGGTTCTCCCCAGATGTGATAGTAGACATCATTACACTTAAGCAATAGAGACCAACCACATGTTCCTAAGTGTTACCAAAATATCACATAGTGTCATTAACATGTAATATCAACATATACATATCATTTACATTCATATGCATATAAGCACATAAGACCATATTTCTAAGACTTCCCTTAAGGCTAACTAATGCAATGTATAGGTAGAGTCTCATACCCCGAAAGAAGGCGGACTACTTGCCAAGGTAGTACCAAAACATGAACATAGCATCTATGTGGATCAACTAGCTAGTATTCCTATGGGGGACACATAGTTCAAGAACTAGGAGATGTAGTTGGGACCCTCTTTATACTACATTCGTTATAGTCTCCAATCTCATCAGTACAATAGTTATCCTACCTTCCCTATGTGGGAAGGGACACTCTTCACTTTTAGTTCACTCGGTGCTAAGCTAGAATCCATTTTGAAATGTCTTTCATTAATAATCATAACATAGTTTAGGTCATAGAGGTATACCCCTTATACAGTCATAGTCATAGCTCAATAGGAATTGCATGACTATTGTCCTGTCAGTACAATTCACAAATGTGAGGTTAGCACATTTACATAACCGTATTATGACAAGGCATATAGGCAAATTCATCACCACCATTACGTCATTACATCGTACCCAACACTCAAAAGCCATAATTCAAGACATTTCAAATCAAAATCATACCAACCCTAATAAATCTTATCATAAGTTATACTTCAATATAACCTTATCACTAAACACAAGTAATCATAATTAATGTAAAGGATTGAGATCACAAGACTTGCCCCAATCTCCTTCACAAGCCATCATCCAAGGATTCACCATCAATAATCCAATTCAACCCAAAAATGGGTGTAATATCATAACACAATAGTAAATAACACAGTAATAAAGTCAATTGAATCAATATACATCAATTCATCACTAGTTCATAACCTAGGGTTAGGGATTTGGGTCAATTTCATGATCTACTTCACAAACTAGGTTAATTCATCAAGAACTAGAATAATTGAATAATAATACATCATAATATAATCATAATCAACTAAATAATTCATAAACAAAGCAATTTAGAAGATCCAATTCGTAATAGAAGAAAACCCACTTGAAACTCATATTTTTGAAATCAATTTTCAAGAAGCCTTTGGGGAAAGGAATCCCAAAGGAGAAAGGATTTCATACCTTGTTAATTGATGAAGAATTATGGATAAAATCACCTTTTTTATGCCCTAATACCTTGACCTATCCCTTCAATGGAGTTCTTCTATTTGGGAGATAGTAAAAAGAGAGAAGGAAGAGCGATTGGGTTTTCAGAAATATGAGAGTTGAGTTAGTTTAATTAGGTTTAGATCTGTATATAAGTCATTAACTAACTTAATTATACCTCCTACAACCCCTAACTAATTAACTAACCACCTAATTAATTAAATGATACAACTCAAAAGTCACCAGTGAAATGCAAACCTAACCTATGAGACCCCGACTTATGGGTCGTAAGTCGATCGACGGACCTTGGGACCAACCATCCTACAGGTCCGTCGTTTGCGACAGAGATTTTCTAAAATTTCATTTTGTCAATATGGATAAATGACCCTCAACTGAGGCAATCGATGCCCCGTCGATTGGACCATGCCCCGTAATCTGCCTTCGTTGGTAGACGTTGTCTCTAGACAACTTTTGGCCAATTCGGAAGGGTCCTCCTCAAAGACCCATTGGTTGGTCCTTGGGAAGTATTACCCATAATTTTTTACTATAAATCAACTCTAATACGTATTAGACACCTTACTACAAAATTCCATCAAATTACGACTTCTAAAACCTAGTCAAACGGGTTGAGGCACACTAGCACCTCTTGAACTAGTTTCCGGACGTCAAGGGTGTTTCTTGATGATTTGATTCTAAAACTTCCTAAATGACTTATATAAATTATATTTGACCTTAAAATAGTGTTACAACCCTTAGACTCTCATTTTAGTTTCTATATTAGGCTTTAGACTTTTGGAGTATTACAATGACTATGTGTAGTGTGTCTCATGTGGAAGAAGCCAAGAAAGATCTAGTGAAGTATGTTCATAGGTTGGGTCGATTGGGTGTTAGGTTGGAAGATTCTACTAATGGTCGCTTTATGGTCCATCATAACTCCAAATCATCTTTATAGGTTGAGATGAAGTCTAAGCAACACCTTGATCCATTATTGATGGAGTTGAAGGAATTGGTTCTTGGTAAGCTTAATGAGTCATTCTCCGAAAGGGGGGATGGTGTGCTTAGGTACCAAGGGAGGTTGTGTGTGCCGGATGTTAATTACTTGAGAAAGCGAATTTTTGAGGAACCTAATGGTTTTCGATATTCCATTCATCTGGATGCCACAAAAATGTACCGAGACCTTCAAGAGGTCTATTGGTGGAAAGGCTTAAAAAGGGACATAGAAGAATTTGTGGCTAGGTGTACAAATTGCCAACAAGTAAAGGCCGACCATAAAAGTCAGGTGGCTTACTTCAAGAAATGCAAGCCGCTTGGAAGTGGGAAAACATAAATATGGTTCGTAGTGGGTTTACCTTGGACACGTAGGAAAATGACTCTATATGGGTTGTTGTGGATAGGTTGACGAAATCCACTCACTTTATCCCCGTCAAATCTACATATTCGGCGGAGGATTACACAAGAATATACATTGATGAGATTGTGAGTCTTCATGGGATCCCTTTGTCGATCATGTCGGATAGAGGTGCAGAATTCACTTCTCGTTTTTGGAGGTATTTTCAAAGAGGGTTGGATATACAAGTGAAGCTCGAAAAATGGTGGTCAAGCAGAACCTACCATTCAAAACCTAGAGGATATGTTAAGAGCTTGTGTAATATATTTCAAGGGGAATTGGGACAATCATTTGCCGATGATTGAGTACTCTTATAATAATAGCTACCATTTGGGTATTGACATGACTCCTTCTGAAGCACTCTATGGTAGGAGATGTACGTCTCCTGTAGGGTGGTTTGAGGTAGGTGAGTCTTCACTCCTTAGTCCCGAGATAATCTAAGAACATTTTTGGAGAATATTCGTATGATAAGAGATAGATTGAAAAACAGCCTATAGTCGGCAAAAGTCCTATGCCGACACTAAGAGGATAGTCCTTGAATTTGAAGTGGGTGATAAGGTGTACTTCACATATGAAAAGGGTGATAAGATTTGGTAAAAAGGGGAAACTAAGTACCCTGTATGTGGGTCCCTATGAGATGTTGCAACGAGTCGGGAAGGTTGTTTATGAGTTGATATACCTAGTGAACTAGCTTCGGTTCATCCGGTATTTCATGTATCTATGCATAAGAAGTGTATTGGAGACCCCGTGTCCATTCTTACTATTGAAGGGTTAGATGTGGATGAGAACCTTTCCAATGAAGAGGTTTCGGCGGAAATCCTTGATCCTCAAGTTAAGAAGTTGAGGAATAAAGAGGTGGCCTCCGTAAAAGTTCTATTGAGAAACCACCTATTTGAATGTCCAACATGGGAGGCCAGGCTGACATGAAGTCCCGCTATCCTCATTTTTTCCAATTAAGGTCAGTTGTTCCTATTAAAATAAAAGTAATGATTAAGTATGAATTTGACTTAACTTCTAAGTATGTGCATATTTTGGTAAAGGTTTATGTCAAAATGAGTTTTTCATGAAAATGGTTTTTTGTGTTAACTTGCAATAATGTATAGTATTTGTTTTTGTCTTCTTGAGATTATTTTTATATTTTGATGTTGACTTGAGAAGAATATCATGGTAACTCTTTGGTGTCCTTTGAGCTTATGTTGATGTTCAGAAGGTAGTGCATCATTTTGTGTTAGTGAAAAGTTGAGCTCTTATATGTTGTGACTTGTGATTTGAGTTACTATGTGTAAAGACATGCTTATGTGTTGAATGGAGTTGTGAATTACTCCTTTGAGTTGTAAATCATGTTAATTGTATGTTGTTGTTTGGGATTCTAGTATTAAGTCTATCCTCTCCCTAAAATAAGATTTTAGTGTCATTCGGGGACAATGGTTCCTAAGGAGGGGATAATGTAACACTCTGAAAGTCCATGACTTAGTATAGATCCTTATATGATGAACAAAGACTTGAAACAATCTTTCTAAGCTTAAAATAAGGTATTGAAATCATTTAGGCAGTATTAGAGTCAAAATGTCAAGAAATGACCATGACGTCCGGAGAATTGTGAAATTGAAGCTAGTGTGCCTTGGCATGTTTCATGGAGTTTTAAGATTTGAAATTTATTGAATTTGTTAAAAATATTTTAAATATATAGGATAGTGTGATTGGGGTCGAAATGTTCGGGTACGACTCCCCAAGGACCACGCATTTGACCAAAAGCTGTCAATTTGACAGTGACCAAATGACGTACAAAACGATGAGACATCGATGTGTCAACATACCATCGATGGTGTCATAGTTTTATACTTATACATTTACCCAAAATGGCAAAAAACAAAGTCTATGAATCAAACGACGGCTTGCCAGTATGGTGTCGTCGTTTGATCGAAGCCCCATCAACAGGTAACCATCGTTTGGAGGTCAAGTCAACTATTTAATTTTAAATAAAGTGACTTAATTATTTAGTTGGTTAGTTGATCAATTAAGGTTTAAGGTGAGGTTTATTAAGTTAGTTGAGGGGATATATAACGACTAAATTTCATTAAACTAACTTAACACACCATATTTTCCAGACCCAATTCTCTCCACCTTCTCTCTATTTTCTCACTCTATTTATGACCCCATTGATGACCAAAATTCAAGGTGCACTAGGGCTTAGAGAATCCAAATTTTCTCCATCAATGGTCAAGGAATCCTAAGGTATGGAAGTTATTCACTCTAGGGATATCTTTCCCCAAGAGGCTCTTCAAAGTTGGTTTCCAAAAGATGTCAAACATGGGTTTCTTTCCAATTTTGCATTTGATATTTCAATTGGATTTAATGTTGATTTCCTTTCATTGTTATTGATAGATTATGATTTTTATGGGTTAGTTCTTGTGGTTCTTAGTCTCTGACCTAAATCTATGAAAGAATCCATGATTGAACCCTTTTCCCTAACCCTAGGTTATGAATGGAGGTTCATTTGATTAATGATGATACAATTGACTTATTTCTTGTATAGATTACTATTGTATGATGTTATTAAGTGATTTTATGGATTAATATGGTTGGATTGATGGTAAGATCTTGAAGGAGTCTTATGAAGTCTATGTGGTAAGACTTTATAATCTTTAGTTCTTTACTTCAATTATGATAACTTATGCTTGTTAATGGTATTCAATTCAAGTATTATATGTGATTAGATTAAGAATATGATGATATGATGAATTTGATGAAATGTCTTTACTATGTGAATTGTAAGATCATGTTAAGGGTATGAAGATACTAGGTTAAATATGAATCGCTTGTGTGCCTTACTATGATATGACTATGATATGGTGATATCACAATTGAAGGGTTTTTATGAAAGGAAATTCTCATGCAATACCTAATGTGATAATACAAGGGGTTAGTCTCCTATTGCCTTTACTAAGATATGATGATTAATAAAGGCTTTAAGACATTTCAAGAAGGGACTTTAGATTAGCAACAAGAGAACTAGATATGAGAGGTGTCCCTTCCCAATATGGGAAAGTAGGTTAACAATGGTTCTCATGAGATGGGGACTAAAATTCAATTGTTCATAAAGAGGGTCTCTAACATGTATCCTTGTTCCTTAACTATGTTGCCTCCATAGAAATACTAGCAAGTGGATCCACCTAGAATGTTATGTTCATGTTTTGGTTCTACCTTGGCAAGTAGACCACCTTCTTTTGGTGTAGGGCTTCATGATACCGGATTCCATGTTTATCTCACATGGTCTATGTCGGTTAAAGAAATTGTTCCCGAATATAAATTGAATGAATAAAGTAATGAAGTGAACACTAACTAGCATGACTTAAGGGGTTCTACTTAGTGTATGTAGCGGTATGGGACTCTACTTATACATTGCACACGTTAACCTTAAGGGAAGTCCTAGGTGGTTGTTCTTATGTACTTATGATATGGATGAAGTGTATATGATGACATTACATGTTGATGATCCTATATGATGTTAGTTACATTGATGAACATGTTATTGGTCTAAGCTGATGTACATGATAATGAATATGCATGATATGAAGATATATATAATGTTGACATTGCTTATGATCCTTTGCATTGGTCTACTTGATTGTGTGGGGTATGGGGCTTCACATAAGCATTCCACTTGTAGGCTAGGGAAGGGGTTGTGAGTAAGTGTCATATATATTGTGATGTTATGAACTCTTTTATATAAATTGTTGTTATAATATTATGTTAGAGTTATTCATGCTTATATGATCTTGATATGATGTTATTCAGTTGATTTGAACTTATGTTGATAATATCCATGTTGACTTGACTTTATAATGATGTTGGTCTTGTGTTGAATACAGACTTGTCTTTAGTGATGCTATGTATATTCACTTGTACATGTTCATAATTGTGCATAAAGGATTTTCTAAGTGACTTAGCATGGTTTTGAGAAAAATGTCCTTTTAAGCATGATTTTAATGGTATTAATTGCATATGTTTCCATACTTAGTACAAGTGGTTGTGCTAACCCATATTCTTTCTCTTTTCCCAAACAAAGTAGGTTTCGACAGTTGAAGTACTTCGAGGCTTATTGCAAGAAGGTTTGGACATCTTTCTCCAAGTTGTTGGTATGTCCTCAATGTATGAGGATGTTACCATTTCTCTATTCTAGCTATATAGTTGCTATGTTTAAGACACTATGCATTCAGGTATTTTTTGAGACTATTGATGTAAGCCTATAATGGCACATTGAACTTTGAATTGACTATGTCCAATGCTGTAATCCTTATAGATGGTTTAATGTGAGACGATGTTATTAGACTATATATTATGTATTTGTTATGTTTCCTAAACGAGAAGCCTTTTTAAGGTTCAATAAGCGAGGAGTCTATGTAAGATCCACATATGGTATGCGAGGAGTCTATGTAAGCTCTACACATGGTAAACGAGAGGTCTATGCATACCTCACTATGTAAAAGTTTTAATTTTTCAACATTTTGACCTATGATATGAGATGACTAATGCTAAGGTCTTGTCCAAGTCTTATTCGAGGACGACGACACGGGTTATGTCTAGGGGGTGCTCCGCAGTCGTGACACGAAGACGCCGGTTACGTCTGGGGATTCTCCCCGGTCGTGAAACATAAATATCCAATCCTCCTTATTTAAATTGACAGTATATAGAGTAAATACATGATACAATAAATTAATCAATGTAAAGATACCAAATTATCAAATCAATTCATTAATCCAGACATGCTAAGGTTAACAATTGACAAAGAACATGGATTTTATTCAAAAACCATCAACACACCCTAAATCTACCCATAGTTCATCATATCTAAACATAAAAAATCATAATAATATAGTAGAAATGTTTATTTATAAGATGACTCATGCTATTGAGTGAAAACCTAGAATTAGAGAACTTAAAAAACACAATTTGAGAGGGCTCCTTGGGGAAAACTTCCCAAGGATGAATGGCATTCATACCTTGAGTCAATTCCTTGAAGAATTGATGAATAACACGTTGATCTTGGAGCCCTAGCTTGATTTTAGACCCTGGTCTTCAATGGAACCCTAGAGAGAACTTCTCTACAGAGATAAAGTTCTTCGATTGAATGGTTATGAGTTGTGAGAGTTAAAATACTTTCTTTAATACTTAAATTAATAACTAATTAACTAATTATAATTATCCCCCATTCTAACCTAATTAACTAATGAATTACCAAACTACCCTTACCTAGGTCGACCTAGGCAGTATGTCCAGGCCCCATTCACGAGTCTCCGTTCATGAAGCATGGCTTGAAACATAGACCGTACTAGTCACTCGTGGTTTGGGTTAGAGAGGGGTGGATTAGGGTCATTGTGAGGAGATCAAGTCATTAACTCACGAGACCCTTCCACGGGGCATGAGTAGGTCCACAGACCTTACTCTGCACGCTCGTGGATTTGTACTCTGGCTAGGGAATTTTGGGGATCCTTGGTGGAAACCAGGTGTTGACTCATGACCCACACCTATGGGTAGTGACTCAAACTAGCATTGTAAGTTGCCCCTCGTAAGTCCAAGCTATTTTGGATAGCTTTTTAGACCTTTCTTTGGGTCCTCATCAAGGACCCTTGGGGTTCTAGGGGGGTCCTTTAGGTATATAACCCTTGTACAAAATTAGGGACATTAGTTTAGCACATAGATATTTCGTTTTAACTTAATTAAGCTACTATATTACATGATAGGCTCTAGTTTAGGTCGTTAGATTTTTGGGGTGTTACATTTTGTAGTACATGTTTGTACTAACACATACTGTTGCATACATTCTTATCAAATATATGGTGCGGCGATATTGTCTTCCATCCCTGTGGCAAGGTTCGTAGTAGAGCAAGAAGTGAAGATTTGGTGACTTCTCATAGCATTGAGAATTTTATCATTCTTCTGCTATGTCTTTCTTTTATGTTTTAGAAATATTGTATGGGTTGTGTCACAAGACTATTCAAGTATTAGATGGCTTGATACAAGGTTAAAGACTTCCAGTTAGTTTTATGAAACTTTAATTGTAATGGAAATGTTTTAAATTTCTGCACCATTTTCTATTATCTTATGTTATGAAAGCTAAGTGGCTTGTATGAGGCCTTTCGGGGTCTTGTGCGCCATATTACATCTAAGTTGTACCCTTGCGTCGTGACATTAAATTTTCATTTGAGGATCGATTATATTCAATATCAATGTCTTGCATTTTCCTCACTACAACAAATTTGTCTTAAGACAACATTAATTCTAGACAATACTTGAAAAGTGTTGCCAAAAGGATTTCCCAGAATGCTTTTGAGGCGTGGCCATTGAAAAAGAGTTTTTCCAAAAAAATATTGGCAATACTTATAAAGCATTCTCTTTTGTAGTATAGACTATACTTTTAGAAGTGTTGCCAAATCATAATATAATTGGCAACGCCTAACTATATGTATAACAATTGTAACACTTCGAAAATCTAAGACGTGTTCTAGAGACTAACATAAGTGTCAAAAGGTTTAGACACTTTTTAAGGTAAATTTTAGTGTTTATAAGTCATCTAGGAAGTTTAGAAATCAAAACTTCAAAGAACGTCCATAACTTCCAGGAAACTTGTTCAAGGAGGCGTTAGTGTGCCTTAGCCTATTTGACAAAGTTTTAGGAGTCGAAAAATGATGAAAATTGGTGGAAGGGTGTCTAAAAAGTATTAGAGTTAGTTCATAGTTGAAACTTCTGGTCACGACTCCCCAAGGACCAATCAAGGGACCTTGAGGAGGACCCTTGCGATTTCGCAATAAGTTGCCTAAGGCATTGATCACAAATGGGTGCAATCGACGTGGACCAATCGGCGGGGCATCAATGGCCACCGTTGATGGTCACTTAGAAAAATCCATGAGAGGCCTGTTTTTCACAGTCTGTAAACTCAACGGTGGAACAACAAGACGGTTGGTCCTTGGTCCTTCGATTGGCATACGGTGCGTGGACGGGGAGTCGTCTGTGAGGGTGTGATTTTGCTGCACGTTTCTAATTAATTCATTGAATTATTTGGCTTAGTTAGGAGGTTAATTAGGGGTTAGGGGAGGTCTACTTAAGTTAATTAACAACCTATATAAAGCCCCTAAGCTAATTAGACTAACCTAAGCTCTCATAATTTCCCAAACTCAATCTCTCTTCCTTCTCTCTTCTGTCTCTCTCTCTCTCTAGTTGAAGAACTCCATAGAAAAAAAGGTCAAGGTGGGTTATAGGGCTTCAATCACCAAGGTTTCTCCATCAATCTTCATCAAACATTAAGGTATGGGATTCCTGTCACCTTTGTGACTTCTTTCCCCAAAGGGTTCCATCAAATTAGTTTCAAAAATATAAAATTCAAGTGGGTCTTTTCCAATCTCAAAATTGATCTTGTGAATTGCTTTATTTATGATTTCTTTTGGATATTATGGATATATTATCATGTAATATAACTTAATTATATTGGTTTTTGATGAAGTGGTCTAGTTTGTAGAAGATGACCTATTCCCCTTAAATGTAGGTTGTGATCTTAATATGAATTGTGAAATGTTGGTTCAATTGACTTGGTTACTGATTGAATTACTACTAGATGATGTTATTGTATCAAGTATGAATAGATTAATATTAATTGTAGTCCAATTATTCTAGTTCTTGAGTCATTGATCTAGATTATGAATTTGACCTAAGTCTCTGATATTAAGTTGTGAACTAGTGATGAATTGTGATGTAGTGATTCAATTGGCCTTGTTATCATGTTGGTTATTGTTGTGTGATGACATTACACCCTTATTGGGGTGACCTAAGGGTTGATGGTAAGACCTTGAAGATGGATTATGAATGAGACCTAGTAAGTCTTGTGATCCCTATTCTTTACTTCAATTTTGGTTACTTGAAATTAAGTGGTGATGTTGCACTGAAGTATATCTTGTATTAGGATTAATAGGGTTGGTATGATTTTGAATTGAAATGTATTGACTATGGTTGTGTGAGGTATTAGCTAAGATGTAAATGTTACAAGGATTGTGATAATTACCAATGTGCCTTTATCATGAATGATGATGTAAATACGCTAACCTCACTTGTATGAATTATAATGAAAAGACTATACTCATGCAATTCTTATTGAGATATGATGATGATGATTATACAAATGATATACCTATTACCCAAACTAAGTTATGGTTGTTAATAAGGGCCAAAATACGTTTCAAAATGGGACACTAGCTTAGCACAAAGTGAACTAGAGTGAGGAGTGTCCCTTCCTACATAAGGAAGGTAGGATCACTAATGTACTCTTGAGATTTGAGACTATAATGCATGTAGAATAAAGAGGGTCCCAATTATATCTCCTAATTCTTTAACTATGTTGCCCCCATAGTAATACTAGCTAGTGGATCCACGTAGTTGCTATGTTCATGTTTTGGTACTACCTTGGCAAGTAGTCCATCTTCCTTCGGTGTAGCAGTCCATGACACTGGATTCCACATTAGCTCATGTATTCTATGTTTGTTAAGGCAACATGTTCCCAAAAGTTAAAATGAACTAAAGGAATGAACTCTAACTAGGATGACCGAAGAGATTTAGCTTAGTCTAGGTAGGGGTATTGGGACTTTACCTAAGCATTGAACTAGTTAACCTTTAGGGAAGTCTTGGGAGGATGTTCTTATATATGAATATTCTTATAATTGTACATGATATGTATATGATGATCTTGCTCATTGATGATACTACATTATGATTGGTTTCACTTATGAATATGTGTTGATTTACATAGCTAAAGTATGATAATATGTACTCCTAAATGATATGTTATGTGCAGTTGGAAACTAGTCATGATTCTTGTTGGGTTGGTTGATTGAGTAAGGTTATGGGGCTTTGCTTAGTCATTACACTAGTTTACTTAATGAGGGTTCATGGGTTGTCCTTCTTTGGGTAATGTGGTCATGAACTCTTGTCTATGCCTGTTGCTACTATAACTTGATGATAGGTTGTCTTGACTAACTGTTCAATTATATGATATGCATGTTGGCTTGGCTAGCCCTAGGATTGTTGGTCTTGTGATGTACATGCTTTTGAATTAATGAATATGTTTTATTGATTGGTATGGTTTTCTTGAATATGCATAAGGCTTTCTAAATGTAAAATAGCATGTTTTAATGAAACGTCCCTTTTTAGCATGATTTGATATTATATGTGCATATGGTCTCATACTTAGTAAAAATGGTGTACTAATCCCATATTCTCCTTTTTTACCCAGCATTTTAGGTTCCAGTCGTTGAAGGGCTTTTGAGACGACTTTTGAAGAAGACTTGGAAATTCTCAATCATCCAAGTGGGAAGGTCCTCACTTTTCGAGGGCAATGTCAATATCAAGCTTATAGAGTTGTTTTAGTTTTAAGACTCTTATTTTCTTTCCCAATTTGAGAACGAATTGTATAGCCTATATGTGGCTCTATTACATTGATGTATGGGCTAGGCCCAAATTGTTATAATCTTGTTAGATGGTTATGAGATGAGACATCCATTTGAGACTATGTTATATCTTATATATACTTTTGTGCAATAAAAGTAGAAGACTATGTAATCTTCCTATGCGAAGGGTCTATGTATACTCGATGTGAATATATTATGTGTATGTAGAGGTCTATGTAAACCTCAATGTAGAAGTAATGAAAAGTTTTAAATTTTTCCGCATTTTGACCTATGAATGTAATGATGTAAGCTAAGAGGCTAGTCTTAGTTGTCATATCCGGGGAGCACCCCCTAGAAGTAACGCGGCATACTTGACCTCTCGGGGGTCTTATACAAGCCAATAGTTATCATTCATCGCATTATCATATTAAATTTAGCAGAAAATTTAAAAATTTTCATAGTACATCATATGCTAGAAACTTCACTTCATATATATAAAATATCATAATACATACTTAAACTCTAAGACTTTTTGCCATCTTAGACTCAATAACATTAGAGTACATTAGGGGAACAACCCTTAGAACATAAGACACAATACTAATCTATACACTTTACAGTAAACTAATCATTAGGACATCCTTGAACTTAAGGATTCCTTCCTTGAGCTTGGGAATCACATATCAAGCTCATCAATTATAGAGACATCCTTTGCGCATCCATAATCTACACTTTGTGTAAAAAGTAGAGAAGAATGCTGTTAGTACAAGAATGCACTAAGTATGGGAACCATGCAAAAACATGCATTTAATAGGGATATTTTCCTTGAAATCATACTTCACGCCTTTTTGAGTAAATCAGACATTTTCCTTAAAATCATACTTCATGCCTTTTTGAGTAAATCTTCATAAAACCTTTACACAATAGAATTTATATCATTCAAATGCTGCACTTAGACATATTCAAAGGCCAAAAATCAAAGAAAATCACAAATAGAATTTAAGCCTTGAGATCACTTTACAATGAGTTATTTTGCTTTAGAGTGAACTTTCTTTCTTTTAATTCCTAATCTTCCCAAGTATACCTCTAGTGATACTTGGTGCAATGCATCACCTTAGGCTACAAGGAAATCATATATACGACCAACACAATCCAATACATACCATCATAGAAGTATAACACATCATAGACACATTTAAGTCAAGACTATATTGGCTTTACAGTAAGTTACATCAGTTTGCACACCTATTTACTTCATTCACATAAATCATTATAAGACTTTACTCATGACCCCAATCTATGTCTACTAGTGCAATGTACATATGAAGCCCCATAATCTCACACATACTTAGTAAACCTATCATGAGACCACAAGCCTTAACACTCTATTTCATACACCAACAAGTAAGTGAAGACAACTTCATTCATGTCAAGCAAGACCTTCATCATATATTCAATAAGACCACCATTATGCATATCATCACATCATGTAGACACTAAAACAATGTCATGCAAGAGAACTAGAGCATATGCACATACATTAGACCACCTTCCTATAACTCCCTTAGAGGGATACTTGTGCAATGTCTAGGTGGGTTCATTACTTCCATCTATACTAAATATCTTCTCTTAGGTTATCCTAGTTAGGGTCCTTAGTCATTTACTTCCATTTTACATTTTACTTTAGGGAAATTATAGTCTTAACCGACAATAAGACCATGGGTGCTAACATGGAATTTGGTATTGTAGAGCCTTACACCAATGGAAGGTGTTCCACTTAGCCAAAGTAGAACCTTAACATATATCCTAGCATACTAAGTGAATTCACTTGTTAGATCCTATGTGTCAATTATAGTTTATGGAACTAAGAGATATACATAACCCTCTACATGCTCATAGGCATTGGAGCCTCATCTCATGAGAAAATATGGGTGAACCTTCCTCAAAGGGACCACCTCATGTGGATCCATAGGTGAATATTCCTCTAAGGAAATTCAACACTCTATAAGGAACAAATGGTGAATTTTCCTCCAAGGGAAGCCAACACCTCTCATTGTCAAGTTCACTTGGTGCTAAGCTAGGATTACATTATGTCATAAAACATAGGCTAAGGATATTTGTTTCTCATATGCTTATAGCATATTCAAGCACCTATCTAGTTTTAGAGTACTCTTGGGCACACCTTTCAAGGCCCCTCTATTAGCTAGATCTTCATACATGTGTGTGCACTTATATGTGAGCAAACCCTCTCACATTACACATAAATGTCACACATGTTCATACATTAATGCATAAGTCTATAGGTATAACTATATGAGCAATCCTTTCATATAAACACACTAAGACACTATTCACTTTCATACTTCATCATATCATACAAGTCATATTCATTATATGCCCATACATTCATTTTCATGTACATAGAAACCAAACCTAGGAACTATCCTATCAAGGTACACATCTGCAATGCATAAACAAGGTCCCATACCCTTGCCCATGCTAGTATACCTATCAAGTCATCCTAGTTAAGGGAACACATATCATACTTTCATAGACATAAGCTTAAAATGCATAGTAGTAGACATTAGTGAATATGAGTACAACCTTTCATTAGACACTATGAACCTTTACTACATTGTAAGCATGCATGTAGACTGAGGATGTGTGTACATTGGTCAATATGATCACATAATGGCTATCAACAACACATTGAGGCAGCCACCCTCTTAGGACCATAATACACTTTCAAGCATAGACCACACAACACTCAATAGCATAGGAGAAAAGTCAACTTCATATTACACTTAAGACTCCTAACTTTTGATATTATGCATTCACATAGCGGTACATAGGTAAGAGATTATTAACCATTTTAACTCGTCGATGGAAGCACCTATACTTTAACCTAACATAGATATACACATGCTTATACAATAGCCATACAACCTAGATCACAACTAGAATAGGAAATTACGCATAAGCTTCACATAGTGTGATCATCAAACCACATATTCATATATTCATCAATTTGCCTTCAAGGCAATAATTAACACATACATAGAGTCACAAGACATAAATATCGCCACAATAAGTGGACCATACCACACAATGTCATACAAGGCTTCATCAACTACAATAATATAGAAAAGTAGAGGGAAAGAGTCATTCTTACCAATTCATCAACCTTTGATCATCAATAAACATGCTAAGTTCACTTTTAAAAGCCTTTATGCACATTCCAAGAACATATACAAGTCCATATCACAACAACAATTAGTCATATTCATATTCATGATCAAGAGTAACATCATAATAAGGCCATAGTCGCCATTTCATATTTAGATTCCGTTTCATCAATACATTACAAGACCTTACTCACAATCCCAATCCAAGTCTACTAGTGCAAATGTGTATGTGAAGCCTCATAACCCCACATAAACCAAATTAACTAGCAAAGAGACCATAAGCATTGTCTTTTACCTCCTACATCTATAGCAAGCATAGTCATTATCATGCATAACAATTTAGACCAATATCATGTATATCAAGTGAAACCAACATCATACATAGCATACGATACCAACATCATTCATTGCATTCATAACATATATACATAAAGAACCTACTCTAGAATTCCTCTCAAGGTCCACTTGTGAAATCTATAGGTAATGTCACATACCCTTTACCTACACTAAGTAACACCTCTTAGTTAATCCTAGTTAGTGTTCATCTTCTTAATTTCATTCATTCATTTTAACTTTTGGTAAACTTCACCATAACCGGCATAGACCATGTGAGCTAACATGGAATCCCCTCAAACCGAAAGGAGGGTGTCTTACTTTCCAAGGTAAGACATATACATTAATATAGCATCTAGATTGATCCACTAGCTAGGTTTCCTACGGGGGCACATAGTTAAGGAACCAGGAGGTTGTTACTTGGAACCCTCTTTATGCTAATTCACATTGTAGTTTCTACCTAATGAGAACATTGGGTGAACCTACCTTCCTATTGGAAGAGACAACTCTCATTGTCAAGTTCACTCGGTGCTAAGCTAAATTCCCTTTCTGAAGTATCTTTAAGTCTTCCTTAACATTAATTGATATCATAGGTCGTAGGAGTTGAACCCCTCATATAACATGTTGATAGATCATAGGTTGTAGGATGATCACATTATCACATAGTCATATGATGTACATGATAACTACCTTAAACCCCTCATAATAGCACACTTATCATCATCTCACAACCATCAAATTCATAGCATGATTACACATTCATAACTTCGTCATTCATACTTCAATTAATCAATATTACCAAAGATAAGCCAACAATACTACAATAACATATCCATGACCTTGAAGGTCTTACCAATGACTTCCAAGAGACTCCTTTCAAGACTTCGTCCCAAATTAATGATATTTACTCATCAAACCAACTATTATCATCATAAAATAGTCAATTATGCAAGAACATACACAATTACATCATATCTAGGCATTGAACAACATAATTCAAGAGTTAGGGTTAAGACAAGAGGTACACTCATAGCTTCTTAAGGAATTAGGTCAAAATCTAACCAATACATGATATAAGGAAAATTCATGGAGTAACAAGATAACTAGCACCAACATAACAATGATATACTCATCACCCTAAACCAGTTCACCAATTACAATCCAAGATTTATGAAATTGGGGAAGAATATGGGTCTAAGGGAAATTTAAGTGAACAAAAACAATTACACATCATTAGAATCCTAAACAACATGAAATAATCATAATTCATCATCATAGATCCATAATTTCAGTTTTAAAAGAAGACCCATGTGTAGAGAATAACCCCTGATTTGGGGGGATTTTGAAAACATCTTTGGAAGGACATCTTGGGGAAAGAAATCCCAAGAGTGAAAGAATTCATATTTTCATGAAGACTTTATCCACGAAATTGAGTAGAAAAACATGGAGAATTGGTCTTCTTCTTGGAGCTTCAATGTTCTTCAATAGAGGTTTGGGTAGAGAGAGAATTTAGAGAGAAGTGGGAGCAATTGGGTTTTCACTTTGGGATTTGATTTTGGTGTGGGAATTGGGTGTAAAATGACTTAAAGTCAGTATATAATAAGCCCTTAAAATACCAAAAACACCCCTCACTTAGTTTGGCTTCCAATTAAGGACCTCGTCCAGTCTTCACGAGCCATGAAGATCTCAAAGGACCTCCTGGACGCCTTCTTTTGGGGCATCCTTGGCTCATGGCCTTGGATTGCCCCTTAAGCTAGGTACTCCTCCCTTGGCTTGGACCTCCTTAACACCCTTTCTTAAGTACCTATATACATATATATATATATATGTACATCACTTCATCATGGTCAAACCTCTAACACAACTCCTTTATGCCATCCCACTAGCACTACGATAGACTAGGTCACTAGTTCATTGGACGTCATGGTCGTTTTTTATTTCTTATCAACCTATGTTCCAAAAATAAGTTGGTTAGCATAATATAGGACCTCTAACATCATTACAAATTTCTTTAAGTCGTTGAACTACACATAGAGCCCTAGCCTAAGTCATTGGATTTACGAGGTGTAACAACATAGTAGGTAGGCGATCAGTCGACTACTATTTTTGTTGCCAAGTTGGTTCTTCATCAGGGCTGGAACACTGGAACTATGGGTGATATAAATAGCCACTCAGAAGTTCGCAAAATGGTCTTGGCGATCACCAGGATCACTTTTCTCCACTTATTCAGCTTGTTTGCTCCTTTTTACCCGGTATTGTCCTTGCCCTGCTCCTTAGACTTTAATACTATATATAAATACTTTAAAATCAGTTTAGAGTATAATTAGACATTTCAAGACACTGAAACTATCTAAATAAATCCCTAAATGAGTCAAAATTTCAGACTCGTCCTAAGTCCAAAATTCCACTAAGTCCATATCAGTTCTATGAGACCACCCTGCGACCTATGGAATCAACCAAGACCCGTCAAACCCTTATCTTAGACAATGCTCTCAATCAATTTATTTGAATCAACCCTACATATTAGTTCTACTACATGTAAAACTTCCTACGCTTCATCATGTTCTCTCGTAAGTCAAACATCATAAACATAAAATTTCCCAAACTCAACTCTAGGTTTTACGATTTCCTTCCTATGACTTGTAGAACTTCTTACGGTCCATTGAACTTTCTACATGTCCGTAGGTAAATCTCGTAGAACTCCGTTTCAAATTTTTTTTTTTTTGCACTTTTCCCTTTCTAACATAACTCTCCAATTTCTTAAGTGTTACATGAAACCAAACCTTAAAATAAAATTTAAGTTCACAAACTAACAATGTTCATGAAATAATTTAGAAAAAATTAATCCAATAGGTGGAAACCAAGAATTAATGCTTTGAAGAAATAATTTGATCAAAAAATAAAAATCTTAACTTTGAACGAAGGAGGCAATGATAATAGAGGCGACATGATTGAAAGAATCTGAAGGAGGAGGAGCGATAGCGACAGAGAGGTGAGGAAAGAGATTTGGGTGGAGAAATAAAGAGAAGAAAAAAAGAACAAAATAGAATTATAAAAGAAAAACTTTTATGGTTACAACTATATTCTGAGAAAAGCGATACACAACATCGCTTTGTCCGTTGGTTTTATTTTATTGTTCTACCATTGATTTATTCTAAAATAGATGGGCACATACCACTTTGTTCATCGTTTCTTATTTTTAAAAGTAAGTAAATATTTTTGGAAATATTATATCTATGTTCGTCATTTTATTTAAACATTTTTTTTAAAAAAAAAAAGATGAACGTGGTGTTAAGGAAAAATAAATATAAATTAAAGTTTGAATAATTTGGCGCAATTTTCAAACAAAAACGATCGACAAAGAGTCAATGTTTGTCCATTTTGTGAAAAAAATAACAAAGTAACAGAGAAAGTATTGTTATCATTACTTTTGTAGTTTTGTAGTACATAACTTTTCTATCCATCATTTCATTGTCTCACTTTAGTAGTGAGTGGTAGTGATGGAGGATGATGAGGAAGAGGTGATGATTTGTAGCATAGGGATAAAATGGTGGTAATGGAGGTGTCATAGCACAAGGAATGGGGACGACGACAGCGACCGAAGGCTTGGGAGGGGAAGGTAGAGAGTTTGAGTAAATATTAAAATTTGAGGGTTAACATCAATGTTATTACCACTAATGTTAAAATATGACTTTTACTTAGTAAATTGAGATTTGTATCAATTTTTTTAGCTTCAAAACTGTTTTTGTCACCTTTGAACTCATTCCTAGAAAAAAGGAGTGTTTTTATTAACTTACCCCTAATTAAATGCCTTGAAAAATAAGTGATTCTTTAATGATGAAATCATATGTGTATTGAAACAAAGGTAGTTTTCAATGAATATCAATCCCTTCTTGAAATCCTACCACATAACTTATTTTGAAACAAAATAATAAAGTTAAAACATCACTAATTTAGAAATGAAGGGAATATTTAATTTTTAAATTTTGTTTCAATGCAGATACACAAAAGTGAAACGGATGGGTAGTATAATATTTTATTTTGTTCCTTTAGTTTTCAAGATAAAGCTTTTCACTGTTCTTTTTTAGAAAAAAATCAATAGTGTAGTTTGATAATTATATTCGTTAACACTTATTTTGTTACTATTTACGTATCGTCCTTACGAAAAATAGATGATCTTTTGTACTTCCTCCTGTTCTTTTTATATGTCATCTCTTTCTATAACTAGTTGGTCCATAATACTTATCATTTTCATAAAATCAATGCATACATTATCATATTATTCCTTTTACCCATTCCGAGTTATTAGCCTTGAAATATACATTTCACCAACTTAGAAAAACTAAGGGCATCTCCAACCCAATCCTCTATTTTACTCTCTAAAAAGGAATCTTTTTCTCTCTCCTCAATATTATTTTTTTTATTATTTCTATTTCATTCTTATTTTCTTATTTTATAATATAAATTATTTATTTCTTTTTTTTCAAATAATTATTTTATATAATTTTGAATTTGATATAAAATTATATTTTATTCTAAATTTTTAAATAACATAAATTTCAAAAAAATATAATATAACACATAATTTAGTGGACAACTCAAATAAAAGTGACATACAATTACATAAAAACTCAATTTTCAAAATCATTATGTTGCTCCCATAAATGTTCTATTAATGTCGGGGTTCACAATGAGCAGTTATGTCCTTAATTTTTTCTTATGTCTAGCTAAAAATTGTTCAAATCGAAGATTTTCATCTACCACCATTTCTATGGTTGGAGTTGGAGCCTCTAGGACATCTTTAATTGGTGCATTGGGATCACGTTCATCTTCAATTATCATGTCATGCAGTATAATAAATGTACTTATTATATCATGTATCACTTCCTTTCTCCAAAAACATGACGGTCACACAATAATTGCAAAACGTGATTGCACATTCAACATCTTTCCGGTACAATTCTTGTTTCATCGCGAAATATTTCTTCTTTTGGAAATGAGGATCACGAATAGTTTGAACAATTGTAGACCATTTAGGATATATACCATCAGCTAATTAAGTAATAACACATATTGTATTCTTTTCCTTGAATAACATAATGGGTGGGAGGCGCTATACCGCTAGCAAGATTGAAAAATAAATGTGATGACTCGAAAACAATAATACCGTTATTGGTGTCAGGTAAACCAAAATAATCATGTCATATGCCATGTAATTGTACTACCTCCGTTTAAAAAAGAATGTCCCTATTTTCTATTTAGTCTGTTTGAAAAAGAATGTCTCCTTTTCTTTTTTGGTAACACTTTAACTTTAACTTTCCACGTGGTATGTTTAAGACCACAAGATTAAAGGACATTTTGGTACATTTGACATAACTTTAATTTAGAACCACAAGATTAAAAAGTCTTCTTTCTTTTCTAAAACTTTGTTCCATGTCAAACTAGGTCATCCTTTTTTAAACTGAGGGAGAATTGTTATTTCTATTTAAATCATTAGGTTATGTATTGTATTGTTATTTTATTTGAATTATCATATTATGTATGAATTTTTAAATTAATTTTTTTATTTTTCATTTATAATTTTGTATATTATTTATAGTGAAAATTAATAATAAAATAAAATTTATTATTGATGAAAATTAGAAAAAAAAAATACTATTAGTTTGAAACTAAGTAGTATATATTAAAAAATATTAAATTACATTTCAAAAATAATTATGAATATTAGATACTTAATTAATGGAATTATATATAAGATATATGTTAATTAGAAACTAATAGTAATAATAATAAGATAATGAAAAAGTGAAATAGATAAATGGAGAATAGAGGGTGATTTGAAGGTGGGTTGGAGTGCTCATTTTCTATTTTACTCTCCAAATATAGAGAATGAAGAATAAAATCGAAGTGGGTTGGAGATGATATAAGTAAATGATTCATGTTCCATTTGGTTAAATTACTTAATCAAAACAAATTAATTCATATTCATTGGTTGAAAATATGAGTTCCAAAAAATTAATTTATATTCATTGATTGAAAGTTTGAGTTCCAAAAAGATTAAGGGTAGAATAGTAAACTTCGTTTGGTAATGCACATGAAATTCAAATCGGTGACATATATTTAGGAACGAGGGAGTAACTTTCATTTCACAAAATCAATGAATAAATGAAATGATTCTTTATATTTACACTTTGAAAGTTATTAGCCTTGAAAGTACTAATTTATTTAGAAAAACTAAGTAATTGATTAATGTTCATTGGACAATCATATTAAATTAATTTATGTTCATTTAATGAAATCTGACTTCAAAAAAATACTAAATAATGGTACATGGTAAATTTACCTAGTTTCTTAAGCGGCGTGAAACCTAAAATCTTGACTTATAAATAAGAACGAAGGGACTAACCCATTAATCTTTATCTACTTATGTGCCTCTAAATTATAGAATAATTAATGATTAGACAATATTTGAAGAAAAACCCATTAAATCTCTATGAATCTAGGATTGTTTGGTGTGAAAGATAATTCCAAATAGTCCTGAGATAAAATTTATCACTTAATTTGTTGTTTAGTTGGCAAGTTCTGGATAACTTATTTCGGGATTAATGATTGGTACCGGGGTAAGTTATCTCTCCATTTGAGTGATATAGTAATCTCGTGATAACTTATCCCGGGATAAAATAAATAAATGAAGAAAAGGTCTCTTTCAACCCTTTTGTTACATCACCTTTTATATTCATGAAGGGTATTTTTATAACAAATAAATTGTTCTTAAAATTTATTATTTTAAACACAATAAACCGAACACTTAATAAAAATAGTCGATTATAACTAATCTCATCATAATTTATCCCATAATAACATTTACTTTCTTTGTCTCATTTATGTGACACTAATTTTTTAGTCTCTCCAAAAAAGATATCATATTACTATAATTACAATTAATAATTCTTTTTTTTTAATTGTTGATGAAATAATTTATATTTATGACCAAACAAGAATCAAAAAATTATTTTAGATAATTAACTTGAAATAATTTTTTTTTAAAAAAGTTTTGCTAATAGTTAATCTCTCTGTTTCAAAAAGGATGTCTAGTTTGACTTGGAACGGAGTTTAAAAAAAAAAACAATACTTTTTAATCTTGTGGTTTTAAATTAAAGTCATGTCAAATATATTCAAATATTCTTTAATCTTGTGGTCTTAAAAATGAGACGTAGAAAATTAAAGTTAAAGTGTTACTAAAGAAGAAAATGAGATATTTTTTTTTAAAAATAGAGTAAAAAAGAAATATAACATTCTTTTTTAAACGGAAATAATAAATGGTATCGCATAGGAGTCATGGACTGATTTGTATTTCGAATGAATATCAATGGATTCTATAAAAATTTTGTCTTTGTTGAAATCATCTTTAACCTCATTGAAACGAGGGAAACTGTTGCACCAGAAGATTGTTACTTTAGGGTTACAAAGCAACATTAACTTATCCAAGAATCTAATTAATTTATACATATCTTGCGAAGAAATCCATTCCGCTGAATTGGTTTTTCAAAATCTTGAAAAACCTCTTGATATCACTTTGTGGAATGGTCTCATTGCTTCTTATACTAAGAACCAATTGTTCAATGAAGCTCTTGACCTCTTTGACAAGCTGTTGCAATTCCCATATCTTAAACCTGATAGTTACACCTTTCCTAGTGTACTCAAGGCTTGCAGTGGTTTAGGAAATCTCCGATATGGTCAAATGATACATGCTCATTTGATTAAAACTGGGCTTTTATTAGATGTTGTTGTGACAAGTTCAGTGATTGGTTTGTATGCCAAATGTGACTTGTTCGCTTCTGCTATACAGCTGTTTGATGAAATGCCTGAAAGAGACATTGCGTGTTGGAATACTGTCATTTCGTGCTACTATCAAAATGGGCAATTTCATAAAGCCCTTCAATTCTTTGACAAAATGAAAGATTTGAGATATATGCCTAATTCGGTTACCTACACAGCTGCAATCTCATCATGTGCGAGGCTTTTAGATATTGAAAGAGGGGAGACAATTCATCGCGAATTAGTAGATAATAAATTTCTGTTGGATGGTTTTGTAAGTGCTGCTCTTGTTGACATGTATGGGAAATGTGGCCTCTTAGAGAAGGCTAAAGAGATTTTTGAGCAAATCCCTGCCAAGAGTTTGGTTTCTTGGAATTCCATGATATCTGGTTACAGCTTGAGAGGCGATAGCAAATCATGCATTCAGCTTTTACAAAGGATGAACAAAGAAAACATGAAACCCTCTTCTGTGACTTTAAGTAGCTTACTAATGGCGTGCTCTAAATCTACTGAACTGCAGCACGGGAAGTTTTTTCATGCATATATAATTCGAAATAACATACGATCTGATGTCTTTCTTAGTGCTTCACTTGTTGACTTATATTTCAAATGTGGTAGAGTTGAGACTGCACGAAACATCTTCAGTATGATGGCAAAGAACAATGTGGAAGCATGGAATGTAATGATTTCTGGACATGTGTCAGCTGGCTACTACTTGGAGGCACTTGCCATTTATAATGACATGAAGTTGGCAAGGATAAAGCCTAATGCAATCACTTTGACTAGTGCCTTGGTATCTTGTTCACAGTTGGGTGCCTTAGAACATGGCAAGGAGATTCACAAGTGTATCATTGATTATAAGTTGGAATCCAATGAAATTGTTATGGGGTCGCTGCTTGATATGTATGCTAAATGTGGTGCAGTAAGTGAAGCTATTGAAGTCTTTGATGAGTTGCCTGAGAGAGATCTGGTATCATGGACTACAATGATTGCAGCATATGGATCTCATGGCCAAGCTTTTGAAGCGCTAAAACTCTTTAATGGAATGCTGCATTCTAATGTAAAACCTGATAGAGTTGCATTTCTTGCAGTAATTTCTGCATGTGCTCATGCAGGATTAGTGGATGAAGGTTACCAGTATTTTAATTTAATGGTCAGTGGCGATGGCATTCAACCGTCAGCTGAAGAGTACTCATGTCTAATTGACCTTCTTGGACGTGCTGGAAGATTGCGTGAAGCCTATGCGATTCTGCAGAGCAACCCGGACACCAGGGAGGATGTTGAGTTGTTAAGCGCATTAGTTTCTGCATGCCATTTGCATGGGGAGTTGGAGATTGGGGAAGAAATTGCAAAGATGCTTACTCAAAAGGATGAAGATGATCCATCCACTTATGTTGTTTTAGACAAAATATATGCTTCACAGAACAAATGGAATGAGGTACGCAAGTTGAGACTGAAGATGAAGGAGCTTGGGTTGAAGAAGAAACCTGGATGTAGTTGGATTGAAGTAGACAAGAGGATTCAAACATTCCTGGCAGATGATAAATATTTCCTGCTAGTAGACGATGTTTATCAATGTCTATCTTTAATAAATAGGGACATGGAAACCTATGAATGCTTAAGCATTGATAGCAAGGGAGATGATTACTACTCAAAGCCAACTACTTGACCAAATCAATCACCTTGCTCATAGACATAACTTTGTTTTTCCATAAAACGACAATCATATTTCTGCCTCTCACTGACAAAATGATCAGGATGACCATTTTGAGTCTCTTATGGACCTTCACCTCATAGTGGATAAGAGCAAGATCCTTCACATTCAAATTGACAGTTTTGAAACATTTAAGGAAAGACTTTATTTTTGTAGCTTTATGTGTACCTTCGTAAGAATGCTGTGTTGATATTGTTACCATCCTATAATTGCATAGGTTGGACTCGTGAGAGACATCACTTCCACATGAGTGGACAAGTTTTGTCTCCCTTTCCTACTTCGTTTATTAGCCTTGTGGCAAAATGAAATAATTAACACAATTTGATGTAGGTCATGAAGAGTATGCATGACTTGAGAAATTTTGAGGATCGAAAAGGATAATAAAACTGTCTAAGCTAGGGTTGTATTTGATATATCTTCAACAGAATGTTTAGTTTTGCTAAGAAGTGAAAAATAGTTGTCTTAGTAAGTTGAAAATTTCAGCATTATGTACTATATGTTTGGCATTCTTTATCTCAGGTAGGATGTCTTGCTCGCAAGGTTCAGTTCTTAGAGTTGAGTTTGGAATGATGCTATTAACAGCCGGATATGTGTCAGCTTCTACATGGAGGCTCTTGATGCATACTACCATGAAGGTGGCTGGGGTAAAACAATGTGCAAGTGTCTTGAGATCTTATTCACAGTTGGCACCTAAAAACTGTACTAGGACATCCACAAGTTTATATGGACATTAAGTTGGAATATTGCCTATACTTTGGTGAAATAAAATTCAGAGTTTAAAAAATTGTTGAGGGGGTACTGCATATATCTATGCCATATGTGGTGCTGTATACAAAAAACAATAAAAAATCTCATTCAGAGATTTCTGTTGAAATTTGTATCTTGAAGCGCGGGCAGGTGAACGATATGTTAACGAGTAAGGAGAAGTAGGAAGGAAGTATAGACTAAGCATCTGTGATATCGGAAACATCAAGAGGCTCCCCGGTTCTCAGTCAGCCTTTCTTCACAACCTTTTGATGTATTATATGGATGAAGATGGACTAAAACTCATGGCATATGGATCTCATCGTAAATTTCTTTAATGAAATGCTGCTAAGTGTTATCTAATGTAATTATCTGTACGTCACTCTTGTTGTTAATATTTTAATTTAATTAATGTGAAGCCTATAGATCAGTAAGAAAATATTAATTTGTTAACAAAATTATTTCCTGTGTATCATTTGCACAAGAAACTAAAGGTGGGAGAAAATGTGTTTTAAGTGACACCACTAGAGATGGAGAAAATGTGTTTGGTATGAAAGGAAAATGTTTTCTAGTTCTTAGTTCATTGGTCAGCTGCTGAGTTCAATCGTCAAAATCAAATAACTTAGGTTGTGTTTGGTACGAAGGAAAATGTTTTCCTAGAAAATATTTTCTTGGAAAACAAGTAGATTTTTGATTTATTTTCACATGATTCGTGGTTAGTGCAAAAAAATTTCGTAATTCTTTTAGTGTGATTTATGAACGAAAAATATTTGTGAGAAATATCTTTTATTATTGTTAGAGTAGAAAATAATTTTTAAATTCAAAAATATTTTTTAGAAACAAATTTAAATTTTTTTGGGGGGTCGAGGGTAGAGCTAAAAAAATAAAAATTTAAAGTTGAAAAATTTCTTAAAAACCAACTTAAATCTTTTTTTGGGGTGGAGGGGCAGGTGTGGGGGGTGGGTAAGGGGGTCAAGGGTTTGGGTGAAAAAAATGAATTTTTAAAGTTGAAAATATTTTTTGAAAAACAAATTTAAAATTCTCTTTGGGGGTGAGGGTACGGATGAAAAAAATGAAATTTTAAAGTTGAAAATATTTTTTAGAAATGAACTCAGGTAAGGGTGGACGGAGTGGCGAGGGTTAGGGTGAAAAATAAAAATTCGAAGTAGAAAATATTTTTAAAAAAATATACTTAAATTTTTTCACTACAAGAAAATTAATTTTTAACGTAAGGAAATTGATTCGTTAAAAGTCTATAATGACCGGGTAAAAGTCTATATCCGGTCGTTAATATCATTTAGTGATAACAAATAATCAAGTCGTTATTCTTACTTACAACGACCAACATTCCTTTCGTTGAAGATCATTTGTCCTTAAAAGCTTGATATAAAACAAACATCTAGTAGTTATAAATACTTTTAGCGAACAAAAATCTTATTACAATACTTTGAACGACCAAGTTCTCTTTGCAAATTTGATTGAAATAATTACATATATAATTATATTTTTTTATTTCAAGTTCTGTCATTTATAGTATCATTTCATTTTCTTTTCACATGCAATTGAAAATTCTACATGAAATTTTATTGATAACAAAGAACTAAAACATCACATTAATTTAGTGGAAAAATACATAAAATCTCCCTCAAACTTGTCCACAAAATTCTCTTTAGCACTGTAATTCTATAGGTGTTTAAGCGCCCTTAAAGAACTTTCAAGCGAATTAAATAACACCTTATACATACAATACCAATTTCGTGGTTTGGAGGTGATGTACACTCACTCCACATCAGCACCACCTCAGTGACACGTTGACAACACGTCATACGGTGAATAAAATTAGTTTTCATTTCTTTTTTTCTTTTTCCATGTCATTTTTTGTTTTTAGTTTTCATTTTTTTTCCCATATATTTTGTTCTCTTTTTTACGTGTACTCATTTTCTTCTTCGTTCCATCTTCTCCTTTACAAGCCTAGGATTGAAAACTAACACACACAATATATTTCTAATGATTTGATAAATATTGTGTGTCAACAGAGAAACAGAGAATATATATAGTAACATCATTGAAGCTGGAGTTGTCAACGACAATTGTCGGCACAGCTTCAATGACAATTGTTGGTCATCTTTGTTATATTAGGGTCTACTTTATAGATCTAAACAATTTCAGACTGTTTATCGTGGTTGACGGAAAAATAAGAACACATTAAAAGAAAAAAAAATAGGAAAAATGGAAGAAAGCCGAGAAAACGAGTATGGCCGGCGTTTTGTCCAGATCGCCGGCGAAACGAATATATTTTTACGAGATCGGATAATTCCATGGCACCTAGTCTCTTATGGAGCATCTGATGAACGGGAAATAAAGGGTGGCAGTGACGTCCTTCAAAATTGAGCAATATTGAATTTATTGGCCCGTTTTGCCATCAAGAATTTTTTCCGTCGAGGAAATATAGGCAGAAGACAATTTCATAGAGAATCATATGAACAGGGAGCAATTGAACAAGACAACGTGGGACCACTTCTTTTTCTTTTTGATTTTTTTTCTTTACACGCACCAAAAACTTTTTAATTAGCCACACGTCAGCCGCTAAGGTGAAATTTAATTCACTTGCAAGTAGTTTAAGGGGTATTTAAATACACGTAAAATTATAGAGCTAAAGTGAGCTTTAGTGACAAGTTTGAGGGAAATTTTATTTATTTTCTCTAATTTAATTAATGAAAACCTTCTATGTTTGACACAATATCTAATTAAAAACACGTGTTCAACATAATACGTAAAAATATACATGCTTGACATAATATCATAGAAGATACACGATATCTATCAGATCCTAAACTGAGAAAATCAATTGTAACATAAGTACAAATAACATCTCACACCAACAATAAAATAAGAAAATATAATATTCTCTTTAGTCTGCTCCACAAATATTCAACATCATATTCTTTGATCTTTAGTTTTTTCAACTGATAAAGAACAATTTCAGGTTGATTAGTAACAGAATATCAAAAAGATAATATCTTAGTTCTAAAAATATAAATCAATAATTCAATAACAAAAGTAGAAGCATTCTGTAAAAGTTATGTATGATCAGGCACCAATTCGACTCTTTAGAAAGCACTAACACCACGAGAAAGAATATGTACTCCTGAATCTGATGGAGGCTGAAATTATCAATTTGCAATGATGAAACAGAGAAACTATAGCATAGACTCATTAGTACATATAAAGTTGATTCAAATGTGGATCTATGCATTTTACATCAAATGTAAGACCATTCAAACTATGTAAAACAAGCTCACTCGATAACTGGAAAGTTACTAGAAGATAAACAAAATTGAGAAACAACTCAAACCACAGTGGAGAACGACAAGCTTGATTAAACAAATCTACCTAAAGATGTTGGGGTACAGAGAAAGGGTAATGTTAAAGTGTGTGGTGCTTGGAAATGAAGCAATTGCTAAAGCTATTTTTACTATGTGTCTCCAAATGCGAGGCAATACCCTCACTAAATATAGATCGGTAATGTGGGAAATGAACATTAGTCAACCTGTATCTTCACTGCAGCTTCACCAAAACAATCTTGAGGTTCATACATAGGAATGACTTGTAACATAAGGGACAATTCGAAAAGATACTTTAAATGGGTGGTAAAGAATGAAAATGTAACTCCACAGGCTCAAATATGTTGAAACATTCATAATGTATGAAAATAACAAAAGTAGAAAGTATTTGAAAAGAAGACAAAAAAATCAGACATGATTGTTAGAAGTATTTCCTATATTTGTAATATTCGTGATACTCCTCGAACTAGATCTATAATGGAAATGTTGTTAATGTAATCATTTGATTATTATAGATCAGAAAAAAGCCTAATCAGGGGAGTAGAAAGGGGTATGAAATGAACTTTTTACTTTAGGCACATCTAATTGAGGAAGTTATCTTGCTTTATAATTCTCATTCAGGTGATACAAAATAAAAAAAAAGCATCTTTAACAATTGAAAGATAAAAGAAACTTATTTGTTGAACTTATGCTCCAAAACTACATAATATTGTATATTTCTTGGTTTGACACTGCCCCTTTTCCCTGTTAGATAGATACAAAGTTAAGGTGTTGAGAACTGTATGGTGGAAGAGGAAAAGAAAGACAACAAAAATTGATATTGAAGTTATAAATTTATGTCTATGGCAAAGAGTGATGGTTCAATCATCTAACTCTTCTCTGATACATTTTGTGATATAATTATTTTTATTCAATGAAAATTATATGTCATTATTCCTATGACTTCTGTTAGATTTTCATAAGTGAGAACCTTGTATATTGTGTTTATTGCATGTTTACCGGACATAATTATGCAATCATATGCCTTGTTGAGCAGATACAGAATAACAATAGACAGAGAAGGAGAAGGGCCTTGATTTTGCTAAAAGTGAGCAGTTATATTACAAAAGACAAGGACCTAATTGGAGGAGATCTTGATTTCATACCAACAAATATACACAGAAAAAAAATCTTATTAAAGACCCAATTACATATGAAAATGTACAACAATTCGAGTAAAGTATACTGAAATGGCCACAAAATCAAAGTCCGATGGACATATCAGATCAATTTGTTATTCCAAGACTAGAAAACAGTAAGAGATTTAACACCCAACAATAAAGATTTAATACCCAACACTAAAGTTCAGACTCCATGCTAAAATAATAGTCAATATATTTCAGTATCACTTATCATACTCTGCTAGAATTCACTTTAGTTACTGCCCAAACCTAGATGGTTTTAGTTTTGTGGCAACACAAATATTACAAAATATCTCTAAGCTCCAACAACTCAAACAATAGTAGGAGTTAAAGCATAGGGAGCTAATCAAAAGCAAAACAGGGCTACAAAAGCTCAGAACCAATGAAATCTGCAAGGGAACCTACATCATTTACATGAGCGTAACTAGTCCAACTAAAAAGCAGTAACATTCATATACTCTTGAGAATTGAGATAGGAGGTGAAATTTCATCAAAACGTTTGATATATTCTTTTCTATCTAAACACAAAAAATATAGCTAGGGCTCATATTTTCCAGATATTCTTGATGACTTAGCCGATTTTCCAAGAATTTCAGCTTTAAAGTGATTCATTAGTTCACTACACTATGGATAAAGTTCATCCCAAAAATTATTAGGAAAGTTAATCATGTGATGGAGTTTCTATACTCCTTTATATTATTTTTAGTTGTTTGAAAATTTAGTTAACAACTCAAAATATATAGGAGCCAAATATATATAGTAAGGTGTTAGAGACATTCGTTTGGCACTATAGTTTTTCTTGATCTTGTCACTTATTAACATGACCTATCCCTGCAAGTCCAAAAACAAGTAATCTTATAAGCTTGTAGTTTCATTCATCATGAAAATTAGTACAACTAAAGACTCTCTAACATTTACTCAAATTAACATAGAAAAACAGACCATTCATAGCGCTGCTGTAGTAGAAAAACCCTTTCCAAAAGGAGAATTTGTAAACGACATCACTGAATTAGTTGACAAGTAAACATCATGTAATAGATAATCGAAAGTTAACTTACCTGATGGTGGTGTTGTAGTTTGACGAACCACCATACTTCAAGGCAATCATATTTACCCTCTAAAATATCCATGCGCTTTTGTAGTGATTCCTTTTCTTTTGTGTTATTTTCATCTCTTCCAACAATGCTACCTTTAAGGTGGTACCCCTTTGAAATCCTTAGTTGTTATCCCACCCACCAAATCAAAATGCATTACTTCTGCATTGAGGTCCAAAGCACCTTTCAACTACCTTAATATTAGTAAGAGATGGTTCAGATTGTTGAAGCTATTGAATTTCAGCCTATAAAATAGCCCATAAAATATTTTTTGCTTAAGAATTTGGTTCATCCTCGAGAAAATCATTACCAATATTATTCATAGTATCTCCCCCAAATTGGGGTACATATCTCTCAATAAATCATGTATTTCATCCTCATCATCACCGTCTTCAATGTCATTATTATCTTCAAATTCAAAATTTGATTGTGCTTCACCTGATATCTCCCTATGGTGATACCAAAGAGTACAACTTTGTATTATCCCATGTATTATTAAATGTGCCATAACCATCTAAGTTATCCCGAAGTTACATTACCACATTTAATACATGGACAACGTATCAACTGGGGCTCTCCCAGTTTTTTAAAAGCATAATTTAAAAAAATCTTCATCTTATCTATGTAAACATTAGAAAGTCTATTTTAATAAGTTTCATCTACTACTTATTAGTCGCCATAATCTTGGTGTATCTAAAATAGATATAAAAATAAATTATTATAACAATCGAGTTCAAGAACAACATTAAGGAATGAAAATTATGATTGTTCTACCAAGTTCACATATTACTTGATATTAGTACAGAAAGCATAACTATGCAAAATAATAATCATAGTAGCTATTTTCGTTTATTATAGGTGAGAATATTAAGAGCTATTTCTTTCATTCCTCTAGTGTTTGAATTTACCATGATCCATCTTGTGTTTTATATTTTTTTTTAAAAAAAACCTCAGTCAGCCACATCATTTAGAGTACGTGCACAAAAAGAAGAAGAACATCACACATAACAGAAATTTAAGATTTAAAGATGTCTACTTGATTTATTACTCAACAAATTAACAAGCCGATCTGAATTATAATTAAAGAAAAATTCCCTGGGTTACATATGCCTAGTCTATTGAGGGACAAATGTAACATTATGGTGCAAGAAGGTCTAAATACATTGATGCAAACATACATGTGTCTTACTCAATGAGGATGGTTACAACGAAAGTAATCTAGGCTCAGCAGGAGGGGGAGGTTTCAGTTTCTTTCTAAAAGAGAAAACATAAAAACTATGAGTAATTTAATTAAGAACCTAACTTGACACTAATTTTTTATGAAATAAGGAAGCCATTTGAAAACTATTAGCGGGTTTGAACTAAGAAGAAGGAGAAATTGCGGGCGTTATGGATTCATGCATAGTGTCTGAAAGGTATGAACTTTGTACACATACCTACTCCTTAACAATCTAGTTGGGTTGTTAGGGAAGTCTTTGAAGCTACGACATTGTGGGATGATGGTGTGAATTGAACTGAGAGAATGGATAGTGTGGCTACATCTGGGAAATTCAACATTTTCAGAAAATGTACAGACCACTACAACCTCAGTTCCCAAAAGTATATTGTAAAAATTAATTTTGTCACAAGGATTTCTCCCTGGGAATCAATTCATCCTATGGTTGGTGCTGCTTAACAAGCTGTCCACAGTTGATGGAATAACAAAATAAAGTATTTACGTTGACTTAGAGCATGTACTCATACTCATCTAGTTTTTTGATTGTGATTACTCCAGGTATATTTGGCAGTTTCCACTTAACTAGCAAAGTATAAATAGACAGTTCTGATCTTGGACGGAAAAGGTGTACTGGTAGCCTCACTCATCAGACCTAGTAGGCCAAAGAAAACAAACCTAGGATTGTCATTATCTACCACTATGTACATTATGTTCTAAAAGGAACTATAGAATATTTCAACAAAAAACATCAACGTAAGCAAGCAACATTGAAGGAAATAGCCCTACAACTTCACATTATAAAACAGAAAACCCAAATGGAGGAAATTCCTAATTATGTTTAACTACTTCCCATGTTAACTTGTGCACAAACTGCTTCTACATGAAGAAACTCGAGGCATGTATATCTTCCTAGAAAGGTACCTATCTTAAGTTACTGATAGCTTTAGCAATGTGTATTAAGTATTAGTAACTTGAGTGTTTTAGTGTTGAGATTTAGGTCTAGAGGCAAATGAGCTTATTGTACGTGTTAGAGAAAATAGTCTAAAAGCCTTCCAATCTATACCCGAAATTCCAACTACACTGCAACTTCACGGGTGTCCTATCGCCCCTAGACTATTTAAAAATTAAATAAATAACTCCTTAAATGTTGAGTTGGCATACAGAGTGTATTCACTCTCTTTGAGAGAGTGAGAAGCAAAAAACAACTAAAAAGAATATTTTTATTATATTTTTGTCATAATTAAATAGTATTATATATTATTTATTTATTTTTATTAGAAAAATGAAACCCTTTTAATGGAAGATATAAGTTTCTCTTTCCCTTTGGAGGAGAAGAATCAGCAGTCCCAACCCCATCTTTGATGAATGATAAATTTTATATTTGTTAGAGAAACTCATTGAACGAACCCGCAATGAGGAGAAAATAATCACTGAAAAAGATTAATTCACTAACAAATTCAAAAGTTCATACTTGAGCTTCGAATCTCTTTGACAATGGTTGTCCATAGATTTGTATTTCCTTTCATTTGTCAATTTTTTTTCCGTTCAAATCAATTGATTTAGATTTTTTCATACTCAAGAACTCAACAATGAAATTCTCATAAAGGATTCAATTTAGTCTCAACAAATTAGTAATTGCAAATGAAGATTTTAAGATTTAAATTAAAACCCAGAAACCTACATTCCTTTTTTGATTTTAATAGCTTTGTAAATCAATGGAGTTTTCTAGTTTTTGGCTCAAATCTTTACACCAAATTCGAAATCAACTAACAAGATATGTGTATATTTCATACACAAAACTTAATCACACTCATAGATTCGCACAAATCCGATAAACACTATGGAGAACAATAAATTTTTTCTTGAATTTTTTAGAAATTTATAAATCCAAGAAAACAACTGAATGATTTTGAGAAAAGTATTATATTAATCTAAAATTTGATGGATCAATTTGTGTATATACATCGTTTACAAGTTATAAAAGAAAAAGAAAAAATAAAATAGAATAAAGATTAAAGAAGAAACAAAAAATATAAAAAAAAATATTGACAACTATTGTGCGTGTAGACCACTGCAAGTTATGAATGTGGTTTTTCAGTTTAAGGGTGTTATTTATTCCATTAAAAATAGTTTAAGGGGGTAATAGGTCTCCTGGAAGTATAAGTGTATAGTTGGGATTTCGAATATAGGCTGGAAGGATTTTAGACCATTTTCTCTACTTGTTAATATACTTGGTTAAAAAGAATTCCTATTTGATCGAAAAAATATTCTCCAAAATAAGATTCGAAGAATCAATCCAAGAATCAGTCACATATTCTTTAAGTCAAAGTTAATATTCCTAATTTCAGAGACTGAACTTTGTATTTTTTCACTGAAGAAAATTCACATTTTATTCTCTTAAAGATAATATTTTAGTTAATATATTTTATTGGAGAATGTTGTTCCGAGTAGGCAGCTAGTTCAGTATCATTTTTAGAATTATTAACAAGAAGTGTGTGTGTGTGTGTGTGTTATCTTAGATGGAATAACAAACAAAGATAACTTGATAAGTATCCGGTTATCATAATATACAAAAGAAAATGTGGAATCAAAATTATTAAAATTATAGACTAAAATTGAAAGATATGTGAAATTTCAGAATAAATCCCTAATTTCTAGAGAGGTGCTAAAAACCCTAATTGATCTAAGATTCAAAATTAGCGGATTAAAACTAACTATAATATTAGTAGAGTCAATTCAAAAACTTAGTTAAAAAGTGATCTAGACCCCTATTTCAAATAAACTAGAGATAATAATTAGTATGAGACTAATTATGTTATTTAATTTACGAATAAGAACCAAAATTATCAAGTTAAGAAATTAATATTACCTCTTAAGAATCTCTTCTTATAAGGTTGTAAGATAAATCTCAAATAGTCACACAAAAAAGTGTAAAGAAGAAAAACTCTCAATTAATGATAATGTTGTCTGCCTGAAAAATAATAAAATCAACCCCTATATATAGCGAAAACATATCCCACATAGAATAAGATTCAATTCCTACTTTATGGAAACTTTAAACTAGGACAACTTTAAACTAGAAATTTTTTAAACATGGAGAACTTTAAACTAGGAAACTTTTAAATTAGGAAACTTTAAAATAAAGAACTTTTTAAACTAGGAAACTTAACTTTAATCGTTAAGCTTTTTAGACTCTTTTGTTGGGGGCCAAATCTTCTTCCATTTAGGCTTGAAATTGAACGATAAAATATGTGCAGTGCCTACTCCATTATTCTCTCCTATTTTTGCTCTTTTTCTTGAGATTTTTTCTTCCATTAAAAGCATTTTCTTGATTTGTCATTGAATCCCAAAGATCATGTCTTGCAACTCATTCTCTTAAGACCTTAATGGTCTTCTTAGGGCTTATATATCCTCATCCGTGTCCATAGAGATATCATCCCCCTCTTATTAGAAAGGATTTATCCTCAAATTAGATCCCACAACAAACTAGGACAAGTCAGCAACATCGAAAGTAACACTTATTTGATACTCACCATGCAAATCCAATTTGTAAGCATTGACTTCAATTCGCTCGAGAACATTGAGAGGTACATCACCTCTAGTGTGCAATTTAGACTTTTTTGGGAGGGAAAACGTTCTTTACGCAAGTGAATCAAAACTAGTCCCCAAGTTCAAAATGATTTACTTTCTCCCTTTGTTTCTTCTCAAGGGAACTTGTTTATTCAATCTTTCAATGACAAGTCTAGTATGTATAACACTCCGGAAGTTCCATGACCTAGGTAGATCTTCACATGAGAAAACCAAGACTTTAAACTATGTTTGTAAGCCTAAATTAATGTATTAAGACTGATTGGGAAGTGTGTCGCGACCGGAGTCTAGACCCTAGACAAGACCGGCATCGTTGACCTCTCAAAGGTTGCAGACAAGCCTACATACATCGTTCTTACTTCATCTAGATTAATTTTAGCGGAAAATTTGAACTTTTTGTCTTCTTACTTTATGCTAAACATTTTAAACTTTTATACGCGTTCACATATCAACAATCTAATATAGAGATAATCAAATGAAAAAAATAGTTCGTAGCTGCATTAAATGTGTACTTGCCAAAATGGCACCAATACAAAGTCTGAAATGAAATGGGAAATGAAACACTAGTGGAACATGATCCACTAGCTAAAGCCTACATCTAAGATAGATAATAAAAGTAGACAACCTCGAAAGCATGAGGGCCTACCATGTCCGGATGAAAGCTCCACGTCCGGATAGCTACAACGTCGTACTATAAGATCTAACGTCCACTTGTGCCTGCACCTAAAAGTAGATATTTGTATGGAATTAGTACACACTTGTACTAAGTATGGGTATATGCAGGCACACACCAAGGACATGCATGAGTAAGAATAGCTCTTTTCTAACAACATGATTGTAGAAGGTCAAGTCAGTGGACTTGCCCAACTGAGATTAGGAAGAGTGAGCTTTCCAAATTTGGATTAGGAAAGTCAGTGAGCTTTCCAAATTTGGATTAGGAATGTCAATGGACCTGCCAAATTTGGATTTTGAAAGTCATGCCATGAGTGTAACATGCATCATCAAACTTATCATTTTGCAAAGAGCACATAACATATTTCACATAACACATATCATAATTCATATAACACATAACGTTGTTCATATCATTCATTCGTATTCCATGAGACCTTGGAATCATGGACTTGACATTAAGACTTCCCGAAAATGAGGGCTCAACATATGGGACCTCAACTAGGGAGTCTGCTTAATTTATTCATACGTACTTCATTTCATTTCATTCATGGGCCAGTGTAAACACCAACTATACCTAGGATGTAGTTTAAGACTTTCATCGGGTTCGTTGTGCAATGACCAAGAATGACCTAATGTCATTACTTGAATCTAACTCACCTCTTGCTTATCCTATCCTAACATCTTTGGTATCATTCGTTTCATTATGTGCATCATTTGAGGCTGACCTCATTCATTCATTGGGAACTTTAACTTTAACCAACATAGATCATGTGAGCATCATGAAATCCAGTGTCATGAAACCCCACACCGAATAGAGGTGGAATCACCGGCCAAAGTGAACCAAAACATGCTAGCGTACATGGGAATTGAACCCTGCCAGATCCCTATATTGGCATTATAGGTCGAATACTAGGAGATATAGGATACCCATATCCGGCATGCTGGACAATCTCATCTCATGAGAGTTACGTGAACCTCCACCCTTCCTGAAAGAAGGCATCACCGCTCATAGCTAGTCTATCGGTGCTCAGTATAAAGTTCCATTATATTAAACTCATACGTCATGGAAGCTGGCTTCTAGTATGAGGACATCATAGCTTAATCGATGATTTCTAATCTCATCATTAGTATCAAGTGTGTTAATATCAATACTTTCATTAGAGTGTTCATAGAGACTGGTCTCTTCATTAACTTTACACTCTCAAAGGTGAGTACGTTTTTGTAACATTTACTTAGGATCATTTGAGATTGCTCTCATCTTTTACATTAGCCTCATATCATGTTGTCACCAGATTCATCAACATTAGCACATTTTCTCTTTATAATTACTTACCCTTTTTACGTGAATGTTCATTTCATCACATGTTAATGCACTAGGCCATTTGTGTGTTTTACACTCTTACTTATCCCTTCTAGGGTTTCATCATTTCATTACATAATAATCATTTCATCATATTCCAATGCACTTGGCCATTTAATTGTGTTTTACAATCGTTTTTAACCTTCTAGGGTTACATCATTTCATTACATACATCTTAGGTTCACTTATATTTAAACGTACGCTAGACTTATGGGTCTATACATACAAGCCATGAGGCTTCATTCACAATTCGTTTAAGTGATTCATATCGTCCTAAGATTATGTAGTACAAGACTTATGCATCTTGTATGTATGCCAAGATCTCGATTTCGATCTAAGTGGGCATCATTATTTTTTAAGATTAAACTCACGTATGACTTATGCATCTATACGGAATTTGGGCAAGGGAACCCGGTTTTCAAATCTCTTGAACAACACTTACATTTTTTTTATTCATTTTGATTTGATCCATACGGTTTGGGGACCCAAGTTCGAGCCCCAATGCCTTCATTTTATTTTTTCTTAATTTCTCTCTTCATTTTTTGCTTAATGGAACTAAGAGGATGTGGGATCGAACCCCCACAACCTCATTTACTTTTTATTTTCACAGCCTTTAAATTTCTCTCCTTTGCCCGAGGGGTTGTGGGTTCGAACCCCCACAACCCCTCTTCAATTTCTTTTATTTTTTCTCCTTAAATTTGCCTAGGAGGTTGTGGGTTCGATTCCTACACGCCTCCCCCTTTATTTTTATTTTATTCTCCTCCTTAAATCTGATTGCGAGGTGGTGGATTTGAATCCCACTCCTCTCATTTCTTATTTTTTTTCTTATAAGTTACATTTTCCAGCCAATACCATGGTTCGAATCCCCTTCACCACATTTCTTTTTACTTCTTTATTTTCATGGTTTTTAACATGGTGAGGTCACGGGTTCAATCCTTCATGACCTCAGTTGTTTTAATTTATTTTTTTTCAACATTTTGAACCCTCTTTTCTGACCGAAATTCATCACTAGAAGCTGGAAATTTTCTTTTAATTTTTCAGCATCCTTTCATCAAGTTATACCTTAGTTCTTTGGGGAATTTCGTAGAGCATTTAGAACGTTTTAGGTGCGTCTTCATGGATTCGTTTAGACAAGAGATTATCTTTCAAATCAGCCACATTTCAACTCATATTAACATCACATTTACATCAACATGTACATGAAATATAAAGAACGATCATGTCATTTCAAGTCCTAAACCATGAACATTCGGAAACATCAACATAAGTCACATAATTCCAAACATATAAACACATAATCATAACGAAAACATGTTTCATCCCTTGTTTTCTACCAGCAAACATAACTAACCTATGATTCAATTGGAGCTAGTGATAGGGACATGTAACGGGGAAGAATCCTAGTTTTTGGAATAGATTCGTCTGAACCTAGGGGGGTCTCTTGGGAAAGGGACTAAGAGAGAAGAGAACCCATACCTTTTTGATGTTAAATTCTTGACTTGCTTCCCAAAAACTTCACCCAAGAACACGTCTAAAACCTCCTCAATATCAACTCCACTCGAATGACAACCTCCCTTAGCCTAGTGTCCGATTAATGATTGTTTTCTTGTGATTTCGTGTGAGTTCTTCAAGTGTGAAGAACTTGGTTTATTTTTATGATTTTGTATCTTATTTTGGCAGAGAAATTTCGTGTGAAATAACAAGGGAGATTGAGCGTGAGAGTTGAGAGATAGACGTGAGACAGTAGGAGTTATATTAGGCTTAGGAGTCTAGTTTAGGACTTAGTCAAATAAGGCTTACTTAATTATTGAAAATCTGATCTTTATTTTATTTTAAATCAGATAATGAATAATAATAATTAATTAATTATATTAATTCAATAGCTTAAATAAAAATCACATTAATTCATTGCTTCCACCTAGGTTCGAACCCGGGTGAAGCAAGACTTCACTTCAAGAGCTCAATTTCGGATCTCTCTCCCCAAAACACCCCTCAACCTTATTAATTAAATATTAATTGTATATTTAGGGTAATTCTGATACTACCCTTAGCCTGGAAAAAGACCATTTTACCTCTAGACCCTCAAAACCTATAACTTTCCCTTTTTAAGTCCGGTAAAGACTCCTTCAAGTAAATCTTCGTATTCGAGAGCCCTACATGGTTGGACCCAACATTTAAAAGATCAACTAACTCCACAAGTTAGTTGTCTTGGCTATAGCAAGGGTTCCGAGGTCTGGTTTTACGCGCATCAAATCGTGCGAACCCTGGTCTAATCATCGATCGGCATTCTTGACACAGTAAGCATTTCTTATCTTATCCATTTTAAGGTTTTTACAAAGTGTTAGAATCAAAACGTCAAGAAATGACCGTGACGTCCGGTGAGCTAGTAACTTGAACTAGTGGTGCTAGCATGGTTTCAAAAAGGGTGTCTAAAGGGTTGTTGTAAGGACCCTCAAATTAATTAAGGTTATTAGAGGCTCACATGTGTCTATAAAGGTTTAAAATATGTTTAATATGTGTTTTACAGTAATTTATGTTTATTTTGAGGTCATTTGGAGGTCAAATGTCCAAGAACGTCTGATGACGTTTAAAAGTTAGCCTTGAGACGTGAATGTGTGTCTTGGCATGTTTTACGTGTTTGTTTTGTTTTAAACTTATGTGGAAGGTCCCTAACATTTTAATGAGTGTATTTACATTGGATTTTTCCGGGTAAGACTCCCCAAGGTCTCCGCAAAAGGCCCTCAAGGAAGACCGAAAAAGCTGCCTAAACACTGCCTTGAAAGTGTCTACCTACGAACCTAGAACGATGCCTCGTTAGTGCACCTACGCCCTGTCGATTGGGGGGATTCATCCCTTACTTATCCTAGAGCTATATACCCCAAATGACAAGCCTCACACCCAAAAGACGGTTGCCAGTATGGTCCATCGATGGGTCTACTTGCGTCAATGGTGGGCGTCGATGCAGCCTGCAATTGCTGCCAAACACACTGTTTCATTAAGGGGTGAATGAGAAATTCACCCCACGTCCTAACCTGAACCTAGGCAGTTAATTTAGGTACTTTTGGGTATATTAAGTTGGTTATTAAGATCAAAACCCCATATCCAATTTATTATTCAAAATTAGACTTCCCTCTCCAAAAGAAACCTCTCTAGAAACCTCCATTGGAAATAAAGCTCAAGAACAACTTGTAGATTGGATTCCCATGGATTCTTCCTCAATATTTCGTGGTTTTCTCCTACAATGAGGTATGATGATCCTTCATCCTTAGTCAACCTTTCTTCTAAGGAGTTCCTTCCAATGTTTTCAATGAAAGTTCATGATCAAACCTTCTATCTTTCAATCTAGTCATGGGTTCTTTCTCAAAACGTTGTCAAAAGCATGCTTATGTCAAATTGATGATTAGATTGATACTTTTTTTCATGTTGAATTCAATCCAATTTCATGATGAACCCATGATCCCTCCCAAATCTCGTTTTAGCTTCTATTGTAGTATATTGTGATCTTGATGCTAAAGTGATTGTTATGAGATTCAATTATGATAAATTGATTTAGCTACTACTATGCTGTAAATTGATCATGAATTATGTGTATTTGATCCAATGTGGATCAAGGTTTGAAGATTTTGTAAGGTTGACCTATGTTCTTCCACTTTCTATAGATTGCTAATGTACTGTAATCAATGTTATCTCGACCCTATAGTAAATGAAGCATGATTTTGTCTATGTTATGATACTTTTAGATACTTCCCTATAATTGTATTATTGAGGAATTATGAGTATTGATCATTTATGATCAAAGCAATAGATTTGGTAAGATTGCTCTATTTAGCTACTTTTCTATTGATAATTGTATTATTGCTAGATGATTGGCCTTGAATGACAATGTGTGGTACGATCTACTTACGGTGGAGGTTCTTACCTTATTGTCAATATATATGTGATGTGATCATGTAATTGAAGGCAATATGTATATGAATGTGTGGTGATGATAATCACCCAACGTGAAGTATTATGCCTAGTCTTCCATTCTAATTATGATCTAGGTTGTATTGCTAATGTTATGAGCATGTAGATGACTATGTTAGGTTACGTTTAGGTTCTACCATTGATGAAGTAATAATGGTTATTGACCGCTATCTATGTACCCCTATATGAATGTGTGATTAGCTAATGTTAGTGCCACGACTGGGGAACACCCCCGAGAAGTAGCGTGGCGTACTTAACCTCTTTGAGATCTTGTACAATCCCATAGCGATCATTCATCGCACTGTCATAGGTAAATTTGGCAAAAATTTTAAACTTTCTTAGCACATCATATGCTAGAACATCACTTCCATTATATATAAAGTATCATAATACATAGTTAAATACTCTCGTGTCTTTTTGTAATCCTAGACTCAACATCATTAGAGTATAATAGGGACACGACCCTTATAAAATAAAACATTAACTAACTATTACAGAACTTCGTAAAAAACTTGACATGGGACATCCTTGAATCTTAAGGATTCCTTTCCTTGAGCTTGGGAAACACATATCAAGCTCTTCACCTTAGAGACATCCCTTAAGCATCCATAACCTACACTTTGTGTAAAAAGGTAAAGAAGAATGGTGTTAGTACAAGAATGCACTAAGTATGACAACCATGCATTTAAAAGGGACATTTTACTTGAAACCACGCATCATGCCTTTTTGTGAAAATTTCACAAAACATTGATATAATAAACATCATACAATTCACAAACTTCATATAGGCATGTTCAATGGTCACAATATCACATCATATATTGCATTTAAGACACCTTTTTCATCACTTTACATTAACTACTATTTCTTTACAGTAAGCTCTTTTTCTCTTTACAGTGAGATTCTTTTTCTTTAACTTCTTTATTTCTTAATTTCTCAAATAACCCTCTTGTGATACTTGGTTCAATGCATTACCTTAAGGCCACAAGTGTAACACCTTGAAAATCCAAGACATGTCGTAAAGCCTACCATAAGTGTTATAAGGTCTAAGTACTATTTCTAAGTTCATTTTTAATGAAAATAGGTCATTTATGAGGTTTAAGAACCAAAACGTCCAGCAACGTCCATGACGTCCGGGAAGTTGGTTCAAAGGGGTTTTAGTGTGCCTTAGCCTATTTGACTGACTTTTAGGAGCAAAAATGTAAAAAAAAATGGTGGAAAGGTATCTAATAGGTGTTTGAGTTGTTTCATGGTTGAAACGTCCAGGTACGACTCCCCAAGGACCAACGAAGGGCGGATTACTTGACAAGGTAGTACAAAAACATGAACATAACATCTATGTGGATCCACTAGCTAGTATTCCTATTGGGGCAACATATTTCAAGAACTAGGAGATGTAGTTGGGACCCTCTTTATGCTACATGAATTATAGTCTCCAATATCATGGGTACATTTGTGATCCTACCTTCCCTATGTGGGAAGGGACACTTTTCACTTCTAGTTCACTCGGTGCTAAGATAGAGTCTCTTTTCAAATGTCTTTCATTAATAATCATAACCTAGTTTAACTCATAGGCTCTACCCCTTATATATTCGTCATCATAGCTCAATATGAATTGCATGAGTATTGTCCTTTCAGTACAATTCATACATGTGAGGATAACACATTTACATTATGATGTTATGACAAGGCACATAGGCAAATACATCATTCCCTTATGTCATTACATCCTAGCCAACAAGTCACAAGTCATAATTCAATACATTGCAATTCAACATCATACAAACCCTAATCAATCTCATCATAAGGTATAATTCAATATAACTTAATCGCTAAACACAAGTAATCATAATTGCAGAAAAGGATTGAGATCACAAGACTTACCCAATCTTCTTCACAAGCCATCATCCATGTTTTACCATCAACCATCCAATTCAACACAATAATGGGTGTAATATCATCACAAAATAGTAATTAACTTAATAGCTAGGTCAGTTGCATCATCACTATATAAATTAACTTCAATTCATAACATAAGGTTAAGGGGAAAGGATTCAACATGAATTATTTAAGAAATAGATCCAATCCAAACAACACATTACCCTAGGCATTCCATGAATGAATAAGAATAGATAAAACAAGTCTAACAATTAATACATTCATCAATTCCCATCAATTCATAAGCAAGATCCAAGATTTGGGGAGAGGACATGATTCACACGAATTTCCCTCAATTAGCATAAATTTCTCAACAATATACACTTAATTATCCATGGATAATCACAAATAAACATAATCAATCATCAATTTCAAGTTTGGAAGAAAACCCATTAGAAGAGGAAAACCATTGGAATTGGGTTATTTAGAAATCAACTTTGAGAGGACCTCTTGGGAAAGGAATCCCAAGAGTGAAGAATACATACCTTAATGAATATAATTCCACGAAATTCAAGTGAAATCCTAGATAAATTGACCTTCTTATTTAAGATTTCTTCTTCCTCTAATGGAGGTTGAATAGAGAGAGAAAGTAAAGAGTGGTGAGGGCTTATGGGTTTTGATCTGGGGATTTGATTTGTGTGAGTAAATTGTTCGAGAAACTGATCTAAAATCAATATATAGACCTCTCATAAAATACCCAAAAGACCCCTCACTTAAGTTTACCCTTGAATGAAGTCAAACTTGAATTCCAAATTTTAGATTTTCGTCGGGGAACAAGTTCGCAACGCGGAACTGCTCCCTCATGATTTCCTAAATTAGTTTTTCAGACACTAGAGTCCGCGACCTGCCCGCGAGGCAGAATTTATTTTTACCAAGGGCCCACCAAGTCCGCGACGTGGATAGACTCCCCTATGTGTATTTTGGCTGCTGCTTTGGCAGCTTGCCCGACCAAGTTTCGGGTCCTTTTGTGGACCCCTAGGGCATCCCTTGGGGGGTCGGACCTTGATGTTTCCACCCTATATATATGTTTTTACCTTTTTAAAGTCGTTTTACATGTTTTAGACCTCATACAACACCTCTAAACCTACCCGAAACCTAAGGAAGTTTCACTAGTCAAGGTAGACTAGCTTTCGGACGTTTTGGACGTTTCGTGACGCCTTGAATCTAAAACTTCCTAAATGGTTTATAATATTATTTTAGGATTAGAAACAGGACATACAATTGACCAGGAGTGTCCTCGAATGGACTAGGGACAGTAGGAAGGTCTCATAGAAATTTTTAATACTTAGTGAAATTTTGGGTTAAAGTTGAGTTCTACGGTCTGGGTATACGTAGCCTAGGAAGTCCTATGGTCCATAAAAGGTATTCATAAAGTTTTATTAATTTTTAGGCTCATGTACTTTGGTCTACAGTTTACCAGAACAGTCTATATAAGATATTAAGGACTATAGGTCAGTTGCATAGTCCTATCTGACAGATATTTAAAGGGTATTTGGGTATTTTTCAAATATGCTAAATCCTAAGCTATGCAAGTTTTACCCTAATTCCTATCCATTTATAAGGTATTTAAGTCCTAAAAATACCCAGTCTAAAATAATTCCCAATTTCTAAGAAAATTCATCATACCCAATTTCTTTCCCAAAATCAAGGAAGAAGAAGAGAAATTCTAGGATTTTTCAAGTTCAAGTATTCTTTATTCAACTTTTCTTAGGGCCTCAAGATCAAGGTATATAGGGATTCATCAATGGATTTCATTCACCCATTGAGACATATGGTTTTCTCCATTTTTCTAATTCAATTTGAATCAAATTAATTATGTTTTCATTTAACTCTTCTTGAGTTCTGCTTTTGTTGATTTAATTGACTGAATTTGATCTTATTATAATTGTTTTAACTCAATTTCATTCTTTCCAATTGAAATAATATAAGAATCCAGAAATTAGTAGGCTAATATAGATCTTAACATGAGGGTTAGAGTCATGAATATAATTCCCCATAATTAAAATAAAGGATTTTGTGTTACATCGAACGTCAAGGTATGTACCCTCAAGGACCAACCATGGGCCCTTGATGAGTTCCCCTAGAAAACTGCCTAGGGAGTGACCAACAAAAGGACCTACGCCTCGTTGATCAGTCCATGCCCTGTGGATGGAGCATTAGTGGTTGGACAAAATTTGCAATAACCAAACAGCTATTGACCAGATGATACATGGTTTCATCCACGACCCCTCAATATGGTCTCTGGATGGTGACTTGAGGGAAATTTTGGGGGTTAAGTTTACGGGCACTTTAGGTTTTTTTGATTTTAATTAATATTAAGTGATATCGTTTTAGCCTAATTTATACCACCTATATAAGGATTTCAGACCCCCAAATTAAGTAATTCATCTCATTGTTCCTAAAACCCAAATAAATTACCACAACTTCATTCTCACAAAAATTCTCTCTCTAGAAAACTCAAAGAAGAATAAGAAGGAACCTGGAGCTAGGGTTGAAGAATCAAGGGTCTTAACATATGATTTATTTGGATTAATTGCTAAGGTATGGTAGTTCTTAAAATCCATGGATAACTTTCATCCAGGGAGTCCCTTCAAAACCCCAATTTCAAAGATAGAAAATGCCAAAAGCTAGGGTTGATTCCAAAGTCATGGGTTCCTTTGAAAAACAATTCTAATGCTTGAATTACTTTATATTATGTATTAATTGATTATTCCTTCTGGTTTTTATGTTGAAATTCCCATGTACCCATGAAATCCCCACATTTTGCAAAGTTGATGACATGATATTGGTCTTTGTTGATGAAAGGTGAATTGTATGAATTGATGCATGAGGTCATAGATTCACATGAAATTATGATTAAATACATGTATGATGGTTGAATTCTATATGTGTAGATTGAAAGTAGGTTTTAACCTCAAGGTGTTAAAGTATGAGATGATGCTTGATTTATGAAGTTTATGTAAATGCTTTGAGAACACATTGAGAGTGAAGTGTTAATGATTAGCTTGTTGTTGTAGGGTGATTGAAAGGTTGTTCTCATGAACTCATAATGGACTTAATGTGAAATGTTTTCTTACCTAATGAAGGTTCTAAGGTTGAAAGACTTCTCTCACCTAATTGAACCTAAGAGTAAAAGTGATCATGGATGATGATAATTGGTCACACATGGTCTAAAGAGCTATTCTAATGAATTAACTTGGATTGGTGGTCAGAGACATATTTCCATAAGTCTTTGTCACATCCGGGGAGTACCCCCTAGACATAACCGGCGTCGTCGTCCTCTTTGAGGACTAAGACTAGCCTCTTAGCTTACATCATTACATTCGTTTGTCAAAATGCGGGAAAATTTTAAACTTCTCATTAATTCTACATTGAGGTTTACATAGACCTCTACATACACAAAATATATTCATATCGAGTATACATAGATCCTTCGTATATGAAGATTTCACATTCTTCTACTTTTATCGCACATAATATTATCATATTGACGTCTTATTTCATAACCATCTAACAAGATTATAACATTTTGGGCTTAGCCCATATATCAATGCAATAGAGCCACATATAGGTTATACAATCCGTACTCAAATGAAAAGGGAAAGAACATAAGAGTCTTAAAACTAAAAAAACTTTATAATCTTGATATTGGCATTGTCCTCGAAAAGTGAGGACCTATCCACTTGGATGATTCAAAATTTCAAAGTCTTCTTCAAAGTTGTCCCAAGAGCCCTTCAACGACCGTAACCTAAAATGTTAGGGAAAAGGGATAAAAGGGGGTTAGTACACCACTTGTACTAAGAATGAGAGCATATTCACAAATAAGATCAAATCATGCTAAAAAGTGACATTTCAGTAAAACATGCTAACTTACATTTAGAAAGCGTTATGCATATTCAGAAAACGATACCAATCAATAAGACATACTCATTAAACCAAAAGCATGCACATGGCAAGACCAAAAAACCCTAAGTCTAGTCATACCAACATATATGTCACATAATTCAATACTTAGCCAAGACAATTCTATCATCAAGTTATAGTAGTAACAAGCATAGACAAGAGTTCATGACAACATAACCCTAAGCAAGACAATTACCCATGAATCCCCATTAAGTCAACTAGTGAAATGTCTAATTAAAGTCCCATAACCTTACTCGATCAAGTAACCCAACAAGAACCATGACTAATATCCAACTTTCCATAACATATCATTTAAGAGCATGTATCATCATACTTCAGCAATGGAGATCAAAACATAGCCATAAGTGAAACCAATAATCATGTACTATCATGAATGAGCAATATCTTCATATACATATCATGTAAAATTATAAGCATATTCATATATAAGAACATCCTTCTAAGACTTCCTTCAAGGCTAACTAGTGCAATGTTTAGGTAAAGTCCCATACCCCTACCAAGACTAACCTAAACCCCTTAGGTCATCCTACTTAGAGATCATTCCTTTAGTTCATTTTACCTTTTGGGAACATCTTGCCTTAACCTACATAGACCACATGGGCTAATCTGGAATCTGGTGTTATGGAACCCTACACCAAAGGAAGGCGGACTACTTGCCAAGGTAGTACCAAAACATGCATGAACATAACACTACATGGATCCACTAGCTAGTATTCCTATGGAGTAACATAGTTCAAAAACTAGGAGATATAATTGGGACCCTATTTATGCTACATGCATTGTAGTCTGAAATCTCAAGAGTACATTAGTGATCCTACCTTCCCTATGTGGAAAGGGACAATCCTCACTCTAGTTCACTCGGTGCTAAGCTAGTGTCCCATTTTGAAATTTCTTTAAGCCTTTACGAACAATCATAGCTTAGTTTATGTCATAGGGTCTATACCTTGTACAATCATCATCATCATAGCTCTATAAGAATTGCATGAGTATAGTCCTTTCATTACGATTCATACAAGTGAGGTTAGCACATTTACTTCATCATTCATTATAAGGCACATTGATAACTATCACGATTCTAATACAAGATATACTTCAATGCAACATCATCACTTAATCTCAAATAACCACAATTGAGGTAAAGAATAGGGATGGCAAGACTTACCAAATCTCCTTCATAATTCATCCTGAAGGTCTTACCATCAACCCTTAGCTCAACCCAATAGGGAAGTAATATCATCACACAACAACAACAAACATGATAACAAGGATAATGGAATAACTACATCACCACTCATCACTAGTTCATAGCTTAAGATGAAAGACTTAGGGCAAATTTATAACATGTTTCATACCCAAGATAAATTACTCAAGAACAAACATGATAGGGCTATAATTCACCTTAATCTATTCATAATTGATACAATAATATCATAGAATAGTAACTCAACCATTAAAAAAGTCAATTGAACCAACATTATACAATTTATATTATGATCACAACCTAGGGTTAAGGGGAATAGGTCATATTCTAAAAGCTAGACTAATCCATCAAAAATTAGCATATAAATTAATAATTCATCATAGTTTAATCAATAATATATAAAAAAATCCATAAAAAATCATTTTGAAAGATCAATTTCGAGATTGGAAGAGATCCACATGAAAATTCACATTTTGAAATCAATTTGGAGAAACTCTTTGGGGAAATAAGTCCCAAAGGTGAAAGGAATCACATACCTTAATGTTTGATGAATATTGATGAAGGAACCTTTGTGATTAAAACCCTATAATCCCACCTTGACCTTGTCTCCTATGGTGTTCTTCAACTTGAGAGAGAAAGAAGAGAGAAGGAAGAGAGTTTTGGAGGGTTTGTGACTGATGAGAGCTGAGGTTAGTCTAATTAGATTAGGGGCTTTATATAGGTTGTTAATTAACTCATATATACATCCCCTAACGCCTAATTAACCTCATAACTAATCCAACTAATTAAATGAATTAAATCAAAACATGCAGCAAAATTACAGACCTCACAGACGAGAGCACGATCGACGGATCATGGTTCCATCGACGGGCCCTTCTCCGTCCGTGCTGCACATCCGTATCTTAGTTCAGAGACTTGAAAAAACAGTCTCTTCTTGAATTTGACTTAGTATTCATCGATGGTGGACATCGACGCCCTGTCGATTGACAAACTCCCCATCGATTGCACTCGTCTGTGCATACTACCTTTTGGCAGCCTCTTGCCAAAATGCAATGGTCCTCCTCAAGGGGCCCTTGGTAGGTCCTTGGGAAGTTGTGTCAGGACGTTTAGACAATGAACTAACTCTATTACATATTAGAAACCCTTCCACATATTTTCATCATTTTCCGACTCCTAAAAGCTAGTCAAATAGGCTAATGCACGCTAGTACCTCATTGGACTATTTTTCGAACGTTATGGACATTCTTTGACATTTTGGTTTCTACCTACATGACTTATATACGTTAAAATAGAACTTATAACATTGTCTAAATCTTTTGACATCTCTTTTAGGATCTACCACAAATATTAGATTTTCGAAGGGTTACATTATTCCCTCTTAGGAACATTCGTCCCCGAATGACACTAAAATCTCTGGTAAGGAAGGAATAGACTCGAGACTACCAGCCCAACCGATCAACAATAAATAACAACACGAATTACAGTATCAATCATAACATTTATATAAGGCAATTCAAAACATCAATTACCACTTATAAGGCTCAAACATCACATTATGAGGAATTTCCTTCTCACAACAACAACATGAGTTCAACACAACTTACATGAGTCAATTATGCGAAAGTTCAATTTATCAATATTCTACATATCATTTCATAAAGACTCACCACATAAAAATTCACAACATAAATTAAAACAATCCAAAGAGCAATATTTTCAAGTCAAAGGTGCATTTCGCTGTAACTTACTATAATGCCACATAAAATGCACATTTTTGCAAACTTTACTAAAATTCAAAGCAACTTCCTTTTTAGTTATTATTTTTATTAATAAGAGGAATGACTAAACTTAGTCATCAAATAGATGATGGTAATGGGACTTATGTCGGCCTAGGCCTCCCATGTTGCACCCTCAACTAGGTGGTTCTTCCATCACACCTTTACGGAAGCCACTTCTTTGTTCCTCTACTTCCTTACTTGTGTATCTGTTTGAACCGGAACCTCCTCATAGTAGAGGTTATTCTTCACACTAAGACCCTCAATAGGAAGAATAGACTCGGGATCACCGATACACTTCTTAAGCATAAAAATATGGAAACTCGGATGAACCGAAGCCAATTCACTAGGGAGTTTCAACTCGTAGGCAACCTTAACAACCCTTTGCAAGATTTCATAGGGACCCACAAAAAATCAACTTCCCTTTCTTGCCAAATCTAACCACCCCCTTCATAGGTGAAATTTTAAGTATACCCTATCACATTCTTCAAACTCTAAATCTCTTCTCCTATGATTGACATAAGACTTTTGCCAACTATAAGCTTTTTGCAACCAGTTCCTTATGATATGAACTTTCTCCAAAGTCTGATAATCAAATCGGGACTAAGAAGCGAAGACTCACCAACTTCAAACCACCCTATAAGAGACCTACAACTCCTACCATACAAGGCTTTATAAGGAGCCATGTATATGGATGAATGGGAACTATTATTATAAGAAAATTCCATGAAAGGCAAGTTCTTATCCAAATTTCCCTTGAAATCAATGACACAAGCTCTAAGCATATCCTCATGCGTTTTAATAGTGTGCTCCACTTGAACATCCGTTTGGGGATGAGAAGCGCTGCTTAGCTTCACCTTGGTATCCAAACCTTCTTGCAATGACCTTTAAAACCTAGATGTGAATTGTGCACACCCCTATCCGATATGACGGATAACGGAATACCATGGCGACACACAATCTCATATATGAAGATATTTGTATAATCCTCCGCCAAATAAGTAGACTTGATGGGAATAAAACAAGCGGACTTGGTCAACCTATCCACAACCACCCATATGGAGTCATATTTTTTTTATGTCTTAGGCAAACCTACCACAAAATCCATATTGATGTCTTCCAACTTCGAAGTAGGAATTTGGATATCTTGAAGTAAACCACACAACTTTTGATGTTCGGCTTTCACTTGTTGGCAATTTGGATAATTTGCAACAAGCTCCCCTATGTCCTTCTTTAAGCTTTCCCACCAAAACACCTCACTAAGGTCATGGTACATTTTTGTCAAACCCAGATAATTGGAGTAAGGACCCATGAGCTTCCTCAAAAATCTGGTTACTCATACCATCTACATTGGGAACACACAACCTTCCTTGATAAGCTTGCCAAGAACCGATTTCTTCCAGTCCATTAATGGTTGATCAAGGTGTTGTTTGGACTTCATCTGAACCACTAAAGATGACCTGGAGTTATGATGGACCATATAACCACATTTTGGAGAATCTTCCAACCTTAAACCCGGTCTAGCCAACCTATGAACATCTTTCACTAAGTCTTTCTTGGCTTCCTCTACATGAGACATAATACCCATGGTTAGATCATCCGCAACCATATTGGACTTGCCAGGATGAAAGAAAACACTCATATCGTAATCTCTCATCAATTCTAACCACCTTCTTTGTCGTAGATTCAACTCCTTTGGGGTAAACACAAATTGGAGACTCTTGTGGTCGGTATACACATCAACATGAATACCATACAAGTAATGCATTCATATTTTAAAGACAAATACCATGGCTGCTAACTCAAGATCATGAGTTGGATAGTTCTTCTCATGCACCTTAAGTTGTCTAGAAGTATAGGCTATTACCTTCCCATGTTTCATAAGCACACACCCCAAACCCACTCGAGATGCATCACAATATACAATGACGCCATTTGTACCCTCTGGTAATGTCAAGACCGGATCGGAAGTAAGCCTATCCTTCAAGATTTGGAAGCTTCCCTCACATGCCTCCAACCACTCAAACTTCTTACTCTTTTGGGTCAAAGTAGTCAACGGAGATACAATACATGCAAAACCATCTACAAACCTCTGATAATAACTTGCTCGACCCAAGAAACTCCTAATATCGGTTGGAGTCAATGGTCTAGGCTAATTTTTCACCGCCTCCATTTTCCTTGGATAAACCTCAACTCCCTAACAAGAGATAATATGACCAAGAAACGCAACCGACCTCCACTAAAATTCACATTTTCTATACTTGGCAAAGAATTGATGTTCTTTAAGTACTTGCAACACCACTCTCAAATGACTCATGCATTCACCCTCATTTTTCGAATATACCAAAATGTCGTAAATGAAGACATTAACGAATGAATCTAGGTTACTTCAATACCCTATTAATTAGGCCATAAATGCCTTTGGAATATCAGTGAGACCAAAGGACATTACTAAGAAGTCATAGTGACCATATCTAGTCCGAAATGCCCCTTTTGGTATATCCTCACCTCTCACCCTAAGTTGGTGATACCCCGACCTCAAGTCAATCTTAGAAAAATAGCTTGCCTCTTGGAGTTGATCAAACAAGTCGTCAACCCGAGGGAGAGGATACTTGTTCTTGATAGTGACTTTATTGAGTTGGGGATAATCAATGCACATTCTAAGGGACCCATACTTTTTCTTGACAAACAAAACCGAAGCATCCCATGGAGAAATACTAGGTCTAATGAAGCCTTTGTTAGTAGATCTTTGAGTAAAGCCTTCAACTCTTTCAATTTAGCCGGATCCATCCGATAAGGAGGAATTGATATGGGATTTGTATCCGGTAACAAGTCGATAAAAAAATCAATTTCCTACTTGGGAGAAATATTGGGTAGATCATTAGGAAAGACCTTCAAAAATTCCCTCACTACGGGGACCGACTCAATCGGAGGAATATTAGAGTCTAAATCTTGGACTCTTACTATGTTATATAAACACCCTTTAGAGATAATTTTACAAGCCTTAAGACAAGAGATGATACGACCTCTAGGAATAGAACTTCCCTCCTTCCACTCTAAAACGTGCTCATTTGGAAAGTTGAACTTCACCACCCTCATTCTACAATATATAGAGGCAAAGCAATCATGCAACCAATCCATACCCAAAATGATATCAAAATCAAGCATATCAAGTTCTAATAGTTTAATATAAGTAACTTTATTGGGAAATATTATAGGAAAATTTCTATACACACTTTTTGCAATAACCGACTCACCCACAGGGTTAGACACCATAAAAGGTTCATTCAAGATATCGGGCAAAAAGTCAAACTTTTTAGCTACAAGAAGAGTAAAAAATGAAAATGTAGCACCAAGATCAAGTAAAACATATACAACAATAGAGAAAACTTTCAACATACCCGTCACCACATCAGGAGAAGTCTTTTTCTCACCTCTAGAGCAGAGAGCATAGAAGCGATTCTTCTTAGGAGCATCATTAGAACCACTAACTTGAGCTTGAACAGCACCCTTGTCTTGCCTCTTGACATTAAGGAAATACATAAGCTTGTGTCCACTTTAACCACAACAAAAATAATTATACGCTCCCTTAAGGCAATCACCATAGTTTTTCTTGCCACACTTTCCACAAGTTGGCTTCTTGTTTGGTGAGCTAGTATTTCCTCTCTTTTGAGTCTTAGGGTTAGACACCCTAGAAACATAAGTCTTATGGAATTTGGTATGAACTTGACTAGAAAACCTCTTCTTGAACTTAAGCTTGTCTTGTATATCAAGCCTACCCGTTGAAGAACAACCATCAAAAGATCTTTCCTACTTGGCATCTATACTCTTTCTCTTAGCCCTTGCCTCTTCCACTTGTTGAGAATGAACCATGAGACAAGAAATGTTCATATTGTCATGTAGCATAGCCGAATGACATTCCTCTTTCAAGTCATCCAAAACTCCCGTCAAAAAGCGGTTCATTTCATCTCTAGGATCGGAAACCAAAGAAGGAGCATACTTTGGAAATTTAGTAAATGTCAAAGAGTATTCAAGCATACTGATTCCTCCTTGACGAAGGTTGATGAACTCTACCACTTTGGAATCCCTATTCTCCCTAGGAAAGAACCGATTAAGAAAAGCCTTCCATAAGATCTCCCAAGTCACTGGTTCACCCCTTACAGGCCTATTGTCCCTCTATTGGACGTACCATGTTTGGGCCACATCTTTGAGTTGGTAAGTGTCTAACTCGACCTTCTCACGAGTAGTCAATCCAAAGCATAAAGGATCTTATAGATTTTATCAATGAACTCTTGGGGTCTTCTTCCACCTTGCATCCATAGAAAGTACGAGGATTCATTATAGTAAAATCCCTCAAATGGGAAACCATGGTGCCAACATGCTTGGGGTACAACCTCCTGATTAGCTTGGGCTGTCATGGCCTGGTATCAAATATTGACGGCTTGATCTTGTGAAGCAATGGCTTGGGCCATTTATAAAAGGGCATCCCTTATTTCACCATCCATCAAAGGTGGAGGATTGACCTTGGTCAACTTTAGCATCATCTTCAAGAGGAGGGACTTGATCACCACGGGGTGGAACTCCCGCATTGGCAATCTCTTCCTCAATTCTTCATGCCGCATTCCTTCGAGTATTCATTGCCTATAACCAAAATACAAGGTTTAGGTGAAAGCACACTATAAGCATACTTTAGAGGCACGATATTGGATTTCCAAGAAAGTGAGAGTTTTTTAAGCATCACATAGGTTCCTATCTATACGTGTGGTGCACTTCAAAATTATGAATATGAATCTACATAGACTTGGTTGAGAGAGACATCGACTCAAAGATATTCATCCTTATGTTCTGATACCAAGTTTGTCACGTTCGGAGAGCACCCCTTAGACATAATCGGCGTCTTCGTCCTCTTTAAGGACAAAGACTAGCCTCTTAGCTTACATTATTACATTCATAGGTCAAAATGCGAAAAAAAATAAAATTTTCCATTACTTCTACATTGAGGTTTACATAGACTTCTACATACACAAAATATATTTATATCGAGTATACATAGACCCTTTGTATATGGAGAATACATAGTGTTATACTTTTATTGCACATAATATATTCATATTGTCGTCTCATCTCATAACCATCTAACAAGATTATATCAATCTGGGCCTAGTCCATACATCAATGTAATACAGCCACATATAGTCTATTCAATCCGTACTCAAATTAAAAGGGAAAGAACATAAGAGTCTTAAAACTAAAAAAACTTCATAATCTTGATATTGGCATTGTCCTTTGAAAGTAAGGACCTACCCACTAGGATGATTGAAAATTTCCAAGTCTTCTTCAAAGTTGTCTCAAGAACCCTTCAATGACCAGAACCTAAAATTTGGGGGAAATGGCGAAAATGGGGTTAGTACAACACTTGTACTAAGTATGAGACCATATGCACAAATAAGATCAAATCATGATAAAAAGGGACATTTCATTAAAACATGGTAACTTACATTTAGAAAGCCTTATCCATATTCAAGAAGACCATTACAATCAATAATACATAATCATTAAGCAAAAAGAGTGCACATCACAAGACCAGCAAACCCTAAGTATAGTCATACCAACATATATGTCACATAATTCAATAATTGTTCAAGACAACTCTATCATCAAGTTATAGTTGTAACAAGCATATACAAGAGTTCATGACTAATATCCAACTTCACATAGCATATCATTTAAGAGCACATATCATCATACTTCAACAATGGAGATAACCACATATTCATAAGTGAAACCAATCATCATGTAGTATCATCAATGAGCAAGATCATCATGTATGTATCATGTACAATTATAAGCATATTCATATATAAGAACATCATTCTAAGACTTCCTACAAGGCTAACCAGTACAATGTTTAGGTAGAGTCCCATACCCCTACCTAGACTAAGCTAAACCCTTAGGTAGTCCTAGTTAGAGTTCATTCCTTTAGTTCATTTCCCTTTTAGGAATATCTTGCCTAAACCGACATAGACCACATTAGATAATGTGGAATCCGGTTTCATGGAACCCTACATCGAAGGAAGGCGGACTACTTGCAAAGGTAGTACCAAAACATGAACATAACACTATGTTGATCCACTAGCTAGTATTCCTATGGTGCAACATAGTTCAAGAACTAGGAGATATTATTGGGACCCTCTTTATGTACATGAATTGTAGTCTCCAATCTCAAGAGTACATTAGTGATCCTACCTTCCCTATGTGGGAAGGGACACTCCTCACTCTAGTTCACTCGATGCTAAGCTAGTGTCTCATTTTAAAATGTCTTTAAGCCTTTATTAACAATCATAGCTTAGTTCAGGTCATAGGAAGTTTAGGTCATAAGGTCTATCCCTTGTATAATTCATCATCATAGCTCAATAAGAATTGCATTAGTATAGTCCTTTCATTACATTCATACAAGTGAGGTTAACACATTTACATCATCATTCATGATAAGGCACATTGATAATTATCACCATACTTATAACATTTACATCTTAGTCAAACTCAAAACCATAGTCAAGACATTTAAATTCAACATCATACCAACCCTATAAATCCTAATACAAGATATACTTCAATGCAACATCTTCACTTAATCTCAAGTAACCACAATTGAAGTAAAGAATAGGGATCACAAGACTTACCAAGTCTTCTTCATATTTTATCCTCAAGGTGTTAACATCAACCCTTAACTCAACCCAATATGGGATTAATATCATCACACAACAACAACCATCATGATAACAAGGCTAATTGAATCACTACATCACCGTTCATCACTAGTTCATAGCTTAAGATGAGAGACTTAGGTCCAATTCATAGCATGTTTCATACACTAGATCAATTACTAAAGAACATACATTATAGGCATATAATTCATCTTAATCTATTCATAATTGATACAATAACATCATAGAATAGTAACTCAACTAATAACGAAGTCAATTGAACCAACATTATAAAATTCATATTAAGATCACAACCTAGTGTAATATAGTCATATTTCATCATATTTTAATCAATAACATATACATAATCCATAAATAAATCAGTTTGAAAGACCAATTTCGAGATTGGAAGTGACCCACATGAAAGCTCAATTTTTGAAATCAATTTGGAGGAACCCTTTGGGGAAAGAAGTCCCAAAGTTGAAAGGAATCCCATACCTTAATGTTTGATGAAGATTCATGGAGTAACCATGGTTATTGAAACCCTAGAATACCACCTTGACCTTGTCTCCTATGGAGTTATTCAACTTGAGAGATAAAGAAGAGAGAAGGAAGAGAGTTTTGGGTTTGTGAGTTATGTGAGCTTAGGTTAGTCTAATTTGCTTAGGGTATTTATATAGATTGATAATTAACTTAATTAGACCTCCCATAACCCCTAATTAACATCCTAACTAAACCAACTAATTTGATAAATTAAATCAAAACGTGCAGCAAAATCACAACCTCACAGACGAGACCACGATCGACGAATCGTCATTCGATCGATGGGCCCTGCTCCCTCTGTGCTGCACATCCGTATCTAAGTTCAGAGACTTTTAAAACAGGCTTTTATTGAATTTGAGTAAGTTTTCATCTACGGTGTCCATCGACGCCCCGTCGATTGCACTTGTTTGTGCACACTGCCTTTTGGCAACCTCTTGCCAAAATGCAAGGGTCTTTCTCAAGGGCCCTTGGTTGGTTCTTGGGGAGTCGTCCCCGTACGTTTCAATGATGATCTAACTCTATTGCATGTTATACACCCTTCCACCAATTTTCATCATTTTCAGACTCCTAAAGGATAGTCAAATAGGCTAAGGCACACTAGTACCTCATTGGACTATCACTCAAACGTCATGGACGTTCTTTGACATTTTTGTTTATAAACCTCCTACATGACTTATATACATTAAAATAGACCTTAAAAAGTTTCTAAACCTTTTTAAATCTATGTTAGGCTCTAGCACACATATTAGATTTTCGAAGTGTTACAGTCTTGAATTAAGTAAAGGCTTAATAACTATCTTGTAAGATTTATGCCTAGAACAAAGTTGATATTAAAACAAGATTGAGTCCCACACATAGTTGTGTCCGAGATTCCAAAATGGTAACTCTCACGTAATGGAGTTTCGATTTCGCAAAGTATGTGTAATTAGATGGAAGTCTTAACCTAGTGGAGTATAGGTTTCTAGTAGCGATATATGTATCCCTTAACTACGTGAACCGTAGGATGTTTAGCTAGTGGATCCAACAAAGCTATAAACTAATTCTACATTAGACAAGTAGACCAATCCTTTTTGGTGTTGATAACACCAGGAGGGATCATGTGATATCTCAAATGGTATCATGTTGGTTAAGGCTATATACCTATCACAACAAGACTAATGATGAAATAAGAGATGCTTGAAAAAGTATCTTGTAACAACCTGGAAATCTAGTGAGACCAAGCTAGAGTTTAATGGAAACCAGTAGGTGAAACTAGAGCCTATCGTGTGAGCTTTTGAGTTTGATGTTTGGTTTTAAGTTGTATATTGAATTCCCGAGCTTAGTTTGAGCTGTCTAAGGTTCAAACTCACGGTAAGACCCCCCAAAGACCATCCAAGGGTCCTTGGGGAGGACCCTAAAGTCTAACCCCCAAGGCTACCTAAGTTCACAACAAGCTGTCAAATAGGTGACCTACGGATGGCCAACCACGGCCAGTAGGTCAGTTGACTCCCCGTAGATACTTTTCCGTGGTTAAAGGCTTGGTTAAGGAGATGCATTTCAAACCACGAACCTGCAGAACTCCCCGTAGATCAATTCATGGACTATAGGTCCATGGGGTGTCGATTGCACCTGCAATCTGCCCAAAGTCGGGCAATAAGTGGGTTAGTTTAGGAAATTTCTAATCTGATTATATTAGTGTAAAATCGTTTTATTCATTTTATTAAACTAATATAAGATGTTTTAAATCATTAACTAAACTATTAAATTCATAATACCCAAGACACCAAACCATAACTAACTTTACCCACAAAGTTTTCTCCAAAATTCTTTTCTATAGAACATCCATGAAGACCAAGGAAGATATCAAGTAAATCTTGAAAGAAGGAGCTTTTCAACACGAATTTTGGAGGTTTCTATGCCATTTGTATGTGAATTCTTCATCCTTTGAAAGAAATCACCCAAGGATCCCTTTCAAAAGATTTTAACTCAATTCTAGAAAACCCAATTAGTTAGGGTTTCAACTCAACCCCATGGATTCCTTTCAGAACTGTTATTAAAGGTTGAATTATGTTTGTTATCAATGATACTACTGATTTTAGATGATTTTGACTTGAATTCAAAAGAATCCATGAATTATATGGCTCTTCTCTATTTGTGAATATTGTTAGAAGTTGATTCAATTGATTTAATATGGGTTGATTATGATGTAATTGCATGATCTGAGTGTAATTCCTGACGTATTATTTATTAACCTAAGATTATATGGTGAAATTGATATATTATAGGGTGAAGACATGAAGGAGGGAAACTGAGGGTTTAGATTTTACCTTCTAATATCATGAACTTCTTGGGGAATTTCCTTAGATAGATCACCTAGACTTGAATTGGTTTAGGGTAATGCTCTACAAAATGAATTGAATTTATCATGATACTATGTGCATGTTTATGAATACTTGGAGTATAAAGTTCCAATCATGATCTGTTTAATGTATTGATGAGTTGTTTGGTCATGGTATTTTTTCATCTAATGTGCTATTGCTATATGTTTGGGACGAGTTGGTCCATAGACCTTGAAGGGTATATTGTGAAGGTTTGTGCATGTTGACAAGATTGTGTGTGAACTCATGAGATACTTAAAAAGTTAAGGTCCTATAACTATTGTGTATATTGTGGCATTTTTGAAAGACCATTCTTTTGTTACTCTTACACTTGACTTTGTATGAATTTTCTAGGATGATGATAATGTTGTAGTGGTGTCATTGCAAGAACAATTAGACACACTCCATACATAAACATGATCATGATTTACCAATGGTGTTAATTGAAAGTATAGTTCTCATATGCACCTTTGCACACTATATGTGTCACACACTCCATGCATAAACATGATCATGATGTACCAATGGTGTTAATTGAGAATATAGTTCTGATATGCACCGTTATACATTAGTATCCCTGGAATGTACATAACCATGTTGATCCTACTGTGTTGATTGAAAGTCCATTCTAGTGAGAACATATGATCTTGGTGTGAAATTTATTCTCACATACTAATTGTAATTCTAAGGTTGAATGTCTTTTATAACCTAAATAAATCTATTAGATATTACATGAGTTGGAAACGAAGGGTAAAATACTCCTTCAACAAGTAAATCCAATTCAAGACCAAAACACGTAATTTGGGAAATAACACTTAGCACCGAGTGGATATGGACAATGAGGAAAATGTCCTTCCACCAATACAATAGGTTGAGTCATCCTAAGGATACTCATAATATGGAAGCACCTCCGCCAATGCAATAAGGATGCTGTAACACCTCGTATCCAAAAAAAACCGAAAATCAGCTTTTTAGAAAAACTGCAGGTGCAATCGACAGACCGTAGCCTGAACCACGGCCCGTCCTGCACATCCGTCAATTGAGTCAGAAACCCCCAAAAATTGAGCCCTAAAAAATTTGACTAAGCGTCGAACGAAGGATTGACCTAGGGTCCATAGGTCAAACAAGGGTCCGTAGTCTGTTTCCGTCGATCAACACATTATTTACCCACTCTTTGACATGAATCACGATTGACCAGCACGGACCGTCATTTGATCTACGGTCTGTAGGTCTGACCATAGGTGGAAATTAGCAGACAGTTAGAGGGAAAATACAGTTGGGTCAACTTCAAATGATCATAACTTTTAACAAAAAATGAATTAGGTGTCCCATTATATACCAAAAAATAGATAATTGAATTATCTTTCCATATCCACCGACCTTTCCAAAATCAGACCCCTGAGCAAAAAGATATGCCCATTTTAGTAAAAGCATGTCGAACAGACCCAACCTACGGACCCAAACGATGGACCGTCTGTCCAGGTGTCGTTTGGTGTGACAACAATTAACTCAGGGTTATTTTGGTCTTTTCCCACTTTGTTTAAACCCTATGATACGTTGTTTTGACCCTAAATCATGAGATTTTAGTTAGTTTCAGCCTGGAAACATAACAAGAACTTACCTACGTGAAAATCATAAATCAAAACATAGAAAATTAGAAGCAAGAAAGGAGAAAAATGTCAAGAACTCTAGTTCAAGAACAATCAAGGTTCCAGCAGTTCCAGCCCAAAATCTAATTATTTCTCTGTGGATTTCATCAGCAGGTATATGGGATTTCACTAGTGGGTTCCTTTCACCCATTGGGTCCCTAGTTTTCAATCAGTTCTTGATTCTCTTATCATGACTAACCTAGGGTTTCTAGAACTTCAATAAAACTTCATGAATTTATTAAAAATATATGTTCCAAATTAGATTGTAAAGTAACTATTTAGTTTATCGCATGAATTTCAGAACCCTAGCTTCGTATTTATTTACTTCTTGAATTACACATGCTAGGTTAGATATTTAAGTTATTTAGTTATACATGCCTCAATTTTAATGCATCATTATCAGATTATATGTTGCATTCTCAGTCTGCACGTTCAGTTTTGAGCTATCAAGTATTTATAAAAAATTCAGACATAATTTTTTAACTACATAAATCAATGGGATTAGCATAATACCGAGTTGGACTGGGTTCAGCGTACCCAATAGTCCCAGAACTACTAGGCAAGTAGGTTGTAAGTCCCCTCTGTTGGAAATTAGTTTAGTGATCACGCCAGCGTGCCTTTATACCTCTAGCAAGGAATATTGGGTCCTCTCGATGGGGCGTATACATTAGACTCCACATTTAGCTCATGTGGTTTTATTATCGGTTATTAGTATCTCCCATAGTTCAGTCAGACTCTCTAATGCATTTACCATATTTACTTTACAGTTATTATTCAGTCTAAGCATGTTATAAATTTGGTCATTGCATCAAGTTAGCTCAGAATTCAGTATATCATGTTTAGAATAATATATTTGCTTCTGTGCTTTCAGTTATGTTTCATTTCATCTTAATTCTATCCTACATGCTCATACCTTCCAAGTATTGACACATATGTGCGCTACATCTTTTCGTGATGTAGGTTCAGGTTCTCAGAATCCAGATCACGCATAGATTGATTCGTGATCTCCAGTTCAGCAGATTCAGTGGTGAGTCCTCATTCTCCGCGGACAATAGTCATGAGCTCATTTCAGTCTTTTAGTCATTTAGTTTGAGTTTTTGCTAGACTGAGATGGGGGCTTGTCCTAGCATTTCTAGTCAGTGTAGAGGCTATTTTTAGATATAGTTAGTTTCAGCTTAGCATCCGGTTAACATTTTCTTTGTATTAAACTCATTAGTATTTCAAATATTTCAGCTATAGTATATGGTTATTCCCAATCTTTCCCTTTTAAATTATGATTTAGCTTCCACATTCAGTTTGTTATCTTTAATATGCTCATGATCATGACAGAAGGGTTAGCTTGGAATCACTTGTGGTCCTAGGCCCCATATCCGCGTCTCAGGGTAGTCTCAGGGCCTGACAAAGGGTTTCTAGAAGACATAGTTAGTGAATCAACAATTTATCCTACCTTAGTCAAGTAGGACATCTTTTTAGTTGTAGAGTTACAAAACATCGGATTCCATGTAGCTCACATAGTCTATGTCAGTTAATGTTATTTCACTAAATAAAAAATATAAAGTATGAGACATGAACTATAATATGACTTCTTAATAAGTTTTAGTTAGTAGGAGTAGGGGGTATGTGACTTCTTTTTTACATTGCGCAAGTAGACTTGGTATAGTTTCATAGCATGGTTCCTTTGTGTTATGATGAGATTTCAATGCATGCATGTCTGTTAAATAGATAGTTGTTATTAATGACTTCTTCCATAATTCAAGTAATGTACATGACTATTTACTTATTTAGGTTTGTTGGTCATAATGAGGTCTAAGAATGAATTGTAGGAGTAAGGTAGCTTCAAAGGAGTACTTACTAGGGTTGGTATTATAGAATGCCAACCATACATTGCACTAGTGTTTCCTAGGGGTTGCTTATGTGATGATTACTTCATAATGAGATGATCTTGGTAGTTAACTTTGTATTATATCATGATTTAAGACTATGTTGTGAAGATAGGGATTTTTATTATGTTGATGTTGGAGACTATGCTTGTTATTATAAAAGTATTTGTCAAGTTATAATGAAATTTATTGTGAGTTGCCTTATGGGTTGCATTCTCCACCTATTTCAAAGATGATATTCAAAAAATGGCATATATTATGATTTAATATGAAATTTCCCCTTTTATGCATATTTTAATGATTTTTTGCATGGCTACCATACTTAGTACTCTTTTTTCTAACCCCATCTTTCTACATTTTCTATAATTGTAGGCTTCTGAGATATTGGATTCCACCCTCGTGGCTAGGTTAGTAGGAGATCAAGAAGAAGAATATTGGTGAGTCCTCATTGTATTTGAGGGCTTAACCACACGTCTTTTATTGTGCTTCTTTGATGTTTTAGACTTTGGTTGTTAGGGCTATGTCCTTAAGTTTCCTATTCAAGAATTGTGATCAAAGTAAATAGATGGTTTGAGTCATAGTGTTATAGACTCTCTCTCATTTTATAAAAGAATTTGATTGTAAAAAAAAGTATTAATTCCGCACTATTTTCCTATGCTCTTATGTTCAAGTTATACTAAAAGGCTTGTATGCGGCCCCTTCGGGGGTCAAGTACATCGTGTTCTTTCTAGGGGGATACCCCTGAGTTGTGACAAACTTGGTACAAAGCATAAGCTTTTTGAGATGGTTTTTATGATATCTTAAACAACATCTAGTTTAGTCTTGTTAATAAATGTGAAGCACGCCACATTTTATGAATATGAGGTTATCAGATATTAGGAAAACTTCACATCTCCATTTTTTGAGTTGTGCGATTGAGTTTAACTTATAGGATCTTTGTTCTAATCCTTTTCTGGTGATCTACATAATATGATTACTCTAGGACCTTACACTAGTGGGTAATATTTTGATCAAGTAGGTTGTCACATCCCGAGTGTACACCCTAGAAGATATGGAAATCTCTTAGTGCGACATGGCGTACTTGACTTCTCGAAGGTCTTGTACAAGCCCTTTGACATCTTCCATTGTATACATGTATGAAAAGTAGTGCAGAATTAAAAATTTTCACACGAAATATCTTCAAAACATCATTCATATTAAAATCATAGGAAAATACTAATTGTCAACATATGCGAATCTTAGATTCAAGAATACTTAGGACACAACCCATACAATATGAAATATAGAATTACTTAGTCTATTACAATACTTCAATAAAATATGTATGAAAATAGTTATGCCCTCGAGTCAAGTGAGGACACACTTCACTTTTGCTTGAACGTTCTCTAGATTCCAAGATTGCTTCAAGACACCTCTTACCTAGTAGCCACACCTTTAGAGATAGACAAAAAGTATGGAATTAGTACAATGCATGTACTAAAAATGACATAATGCATAAAATCATGAGAAACGAACATTAATGAGAAACTTGCTCTTTTTGATTTTAAAACTTCATAGTTTAAGCATAAGAATCACATTTAAACACAACATCATATTTAGAAGACATTACAAGGTATACTCAATTTTAATGCACATTACAGTAAGGTGACAGTGAGCTTACAGTGACTTCACTGTAAGTTCACCTATAATTCACATATCACAATATCACATCAAAAGTACATACAAAAACATAACCATGAGATCCTCATACCAAAGGTGATTCTAAGGCTCACTTGAGTGAGTTATGAAGCGCCCACCATAAAATCATCCACACACCTAAGAGATCATTTAGACTACCTAGGATAAGATCATTCTCACTTCATTAATCATCATTTCGTTTATAGAGTTATTCATAAGACTTCCCTAGGTAAGACATGAAGAGACCATTCCCATGCCCCCTTCACACCTTAACTAGGCAATCGTTAAATCCACTCTAGACTAGTACTTATTCGTTAACACACGTTCTAACTTAAGTTATTATGTTCATTAGTTCATGTAAGAGACATTCAACACATAAGGATATTAAAGTTATGGTATTGGAGAAGACCTAGGTACTCACTCACTAACATCTCCAAAGCCTAATCATGCAATGTCTAGATAGAGTATCATACCACCACTCATAGAACTTCTCCAACACTAGTAGGCATCCCATATGATGAGAATAGGCAATAACCGACATATACCATAATAGCTATGCGTGGAATCCGGAGTCATGAACCTACCCGATGGAGGGTGTTCTACTTGCTAATGGTATAACTAGAACACATCCTATGTAGGCACATGGTTAAGGAATATAGATGGTTTCTTTGTTCTCTAAAGTCATCTTAGTTAGAGAAACTTCCCAAGCATACTCACTCATTGCTAGTCTTTGTTCTTATTAGATTATTTCAATAAAGGATTACATGAAAAAGTTCCATATCTATTTCACAAGCCAATCACATTACACCTTACCAAAGAGGGTCCACTAAGGCTACCTACAATGGCTAAGAGGATAGCTCAATGATTTTCCTAAGGATGATTGTCGTTACAACCATCCAACCTTAAGTCCATCATTCAAACAAGAAGGATACCATTAAAACTTTCAACTTAAAGGATATCATAACCTTACATCTAGGATTAAGGTTCTACATAAAGGACCTGCTAAGCTATGTTCAAGGTCACATGTCAATCACACATACAAGACTAAGGAGCTTTAGCATACTAAGTCAAGAAGTCATATTCACATTGTACATGTATCAAATAAGGGACACAAGTCAACCAAAACATCACACACACATACTTCGCCATACCATACACACAACATACAATTCTAGAGCACCTAGAGATAACCAAGTCAACTATAGGTCACTATATTCACTACTATAGCATCATTAATATAATTATCATAATTATTATATAAGCTACCAAGAAACATCATACTATAACCATAAGTTAATATACATAACAAGCTCACTATAGCCTACTAGAGACTCATACTATCAACTAAGAGAATATATGCTTTGACTCCACATAAACACATAGTCATCAAGGCCTTTACAATACTCACATAATGAAGTTACAACATAACAAAGCTATAATGCATAAAGTAATGCCGACAAGGCCACATTGATTTACAATTCATAAAGCAATTCCGACAAGGCCACATAATTCACAAGAATAACACATACGCACCGCCACCATAAGTGGACCATACTAAACATTTTTACTATCTAAGACCTATATTAAACAATATGGATAAGGTTAGGTCAACATACTCTTAATCCAACCTCACAACTTTAATCCATTGCCAATTCATCCAAAACAATATACCAAGGCTCTTACCAATAGCCATAGTTTACAATTCAACCCAACTATTACAATATACAATGAATCAAATATGATAGAATATTAACTAATCAAATTAGTTCTAGCATGATTCATTCATCATTTAATATCCCTAATCAAACTAGACAATACTTCAATGGAATTAAGACATAATCAAATCACTCATAACATAGTAAAAAACTAGGGCTTCATGAATTAGATGGGCTCATAGAGTAATTAGGTCAAAATAATAAATTAACATCAATTCAATCAATATATAATGTTTCAAAATGTTATATGGAAGAACTCATGGATAGATATAAAAAATAGGACAATTTCATCTTTGAAAGACTTAGGAAATCACTTTGAAGTTTGGATCCTTGAAGAAAAGAGATTCAAGCATGAAAACCATACCTCAATTGATTCTAGAACACGAAATTTCATGAATAATTGATGGATAAATCACCAAGAATCTTCAATCCAATCTCTATCTTTAGTTTTGGCTTCATTGGAGTTCTAGAGAGTTTTTTTTAGAGATTTTGGGTTTTGATTTGGAATAATGAATTCATCTAGGTGTTTAGGACTCATAAACCCAGTTGAAATACCCAAAACACCCCTAGAAAATAGATCACTTATTTATTTGGATGTGGGGTGAATTCCCGATTTACCCCTACACTTAACAGTGAATCAACGAGCAGTTCGGACACTATCGCCGGTTGTGCATCGACGGGGCGTTGGTCCATTGACGGGCCAACCCGGATGACCATCAATGGATTCAAAGACTGGACTTTGGTATATTAATCTCCCTAGGATAATTCCTCACCTACGATTCCCACCTACAGAGCGTTGATGCCATCCGTAGGTGCGGCTGGTTTGGAAGGCCTTGGCTTGCAAGTTTGGTCTTTCCTCAAGGACCCTTGGTTGGACCTTGGGGTGTTTTACCTAGATGTTTCCAACTCAAATATGATCATATACACATCAACTAAAAATCACATAAATTTCATCCAAAACGAACAGGTAAAGCTTGAAAAAAGACACTAAGACACACATGTACGTTTCAAGGCAAACCTTTCGAACGTCATGGACGTTCTTGGACGTTTGACCTCCAAACTTCAGTAAACTTTAAAAAAATTCTCCTAACCTCATTCTAACCCATTTTAGTACTTCAAACATTAAGACACAAGTTTTAGTCTCTAGTTTCACCTAAGTAATTTTTGAGAAGTTACAATCTCTCCCACTTGGACAACATTCTTCCTCGAATGACACTTGCTTCATTTTAAAATTTTTTAAAAGATAAAACACTGATGAATGTCATAACACAGCCATAACACACCATACACAATACACAATTTAGGAGAAAAACCAATTTCACAATATCAAGAGGCTCAAAATGCAACAAGAGGATAGAAACGAATCTATGACTCATTATACAATAAGACTCCCATGCTTTATTAAAAGTAGAAAGAACTCCATATACATTCATTATCATGATTATATACATCAATAATATACACATTACAAGCATTTCCAACTAAAGCACAATTTTGCCAAAATTTGAAATTCTTTATAGTGAACTGTTAAGGCAATACAGTGAAACATGCTCAATTTTCCAAAAATGCAACTATCAAGCAATTCATGATCAAAGCATGGCAATATAAGAGACAAAACCATATAAACTCAATTTAAAACATAAACATAACTTCATGAAATTAAGAATGGAAGGAATCAATGAAATTCAATTCCAACAAGACTTCTAAATACAATGCAACAATGCAACATGCCACTATGACTTTCTAACTCTCATGCTTGAATTGAATAGAAGACAAGAAACGATAAATAAATACGCTTACCAACATCATCATCCGTCTTTGATCTTCTAGCCTGGAGTGCATAAAAGCGAGCCTTCCTTGGAACATCATCACTCGGAACACTTGGAGGAACTTTCTTACCTTCTTTTCCTATAGCCGCAATAGTAGCACAATCTCTCATCTGGTGTCCGACCTCACCACAACCAAAATCAATTCCCGGTACCCATTAGACATTTACCATAGTGCTTCTTCCACAAGTACGCTTACCACCTTGGGAACCACTACCCTTCTCAAGTTTTACCTTAGGATCCCTAGGTTCATTTTGAATTGGATCCTTCTTCTTGAACCTAGGTTTGTTTCTCTCACTAGATTCACCCCTCTTCAAGTTTATAGAAATTGTAATAAGTTTGGACTCAACAATAGATTGAGCATACACCATAAGCCAAACAAGTTCATGTCATTGTGGAGCATGGTCGTACGACACTCTTCTTTCACAAGGTCGGCAACACCGGTCACAAACATACTTATATAATCCCTAGGTTAGACACCAAAGATGGGGCATACCTAGAATACACATTGAACTTCAAAGGAATACTCCTCAACACTCGTATTGCGTTGCTTGAGGTTAATGAAATCTTCAACCTTCACCTCCCTCCTTTCATGGGGAAAGTAATTTCCTAAGAAAGCCTCCTTAAAATCCTCCCACTCTATAGGACTCGAATCAACCGACCTATTACATTTCCATTGAGTGTACCACACTTGAGCAACCTCCCTCAATTGGTACAAAGATAACTCTATCTTTTCCCTAGAAGTCACTTTTATGGCACTCAACACCTTATAAACACCATCTAGAAACTCTTGGGGATCCTATCCCACCGTATAGCCTAGAAATATAGGAGGGTTCATCCTCAAAAAGTCTCTCAATGTAGAGGTCATAGTGCTCTCCATATCATTCACCCAGGGTCAACACCCCTATTAACATAGGTAGTCATGGATCGGGCTAAATAAAGTAAAGCTACTATAATATCCCCATTATTATTTTCCGGTGGAACCACTGGAACATCATTACCTTCTTCTACTATAGGAACTTGAGCAATACTAGAACTTTGAGTACCTTGAAGAATTTGCTAAAAGACCCCTAAATGAGTTAGGGAGTCAAGAGCCTAACATATTTTTCATACGGTTATAATGTCAAAAAATGGTTCATCATGTGGTATTGAGTCAGTTTCTAAAGTTTGAGGTGATTTGGAAGTCAATCGTCAAGGGACGACCAAAACATTTGATGACTAGTCACCAAAAGGGCCTTAAATGCTTTTATGTGTTTATTTGTGTGCCATGGGATTATGAGATCCATATATTAGATATAATGATGTTTATAGGCAGTGTATTAAGTTTCATGAAGTTTGGAGGTCAAACGTCCAAGAATGTCCAAGACGTTCGAAATTTAGCCCTTGAGACATTCATGTGTGTCTTGAGTGTGCCTTTGCATGTTTGGATGTGTTTTACGTGTTAATTTTGGATGAAACTTGCATGAAAGGTATTAAACATGTTATGGTGTATATTCATGTTGTAAATGACCGGGTACGACTTTCCAAGGGCCCTGCAAGAAGGACCCAAAGGCTGTCGAGACACTGCCTTGGCAATGTCAATCGACTGAGCCAAATGATGCCTCATCAGTTGAATGATTCCACCTCTATGGGGAGGCGTCTATGGACACTTAGCATGGGGAAGGATCAGACAAAGAACTACCTAAGAATCAAATGACGGAAGCCACAGATGGTCCATCAATGGGCCAACGTGGTGTCGTTGGCTGGCCGTCGATGCAGGCTTCAGTTATTGCCATGCACGATACCTAGTTAAGGGGTGATGAGAAATTCACCCCACGCACTAACCTGACCATAGGCAGTTTATTTACCTATTATTGGTTATATAAGGTTAGTTAAAAACGTGAATATCCCATACTCATTTTTGCATTTAAAATCAAAACCTCCCTCTCCCAAAAATATCCTCTCTAGAAATCTCCATTGAAGGTGAATCTCAAGAACAACTTGGAGCTTGGATTCCCATGGGTGTTACAACCTCAAATTGAGATAGGTTGAGCTAGATACTAAAACTTGTTTCATGATATTTTTATGTCATAAAATTGTTAATAATAGTGTTTTTAGGAAGTATATAATGTTTGGAATTTGGAGGTCAAACGTCCAAGAACGTCCAAGATTTTCGGGAAGTAGTGAAATTGAAATAGTGTGTCATAGTGTTTTGTAGTGTTTTGGGGGATGGTTTGAAGGTGAAATTTAGTACTGAGAGTTCCTACGCATATACATCAATACAAAGTGTCGAAACGTCCGAGAACGACGCCCCAGGGACCATCAAAAGGGTCCCCGAGGAGGACCCAAACATGGGCCAGCGAAGCTTCCAAGCAACAAAGAATTGACATGCTGCTGCGCGACGCGCATCTTTTTCGCAGTAGGAAAAAGTTTTTCTCTGTGACACTGGGCTGTCATGAATCATTCTGTCTATGAATTTTTGAAAAATAAGATTTGGAAGTGTTTCCGCGACGCGCAGTAAAGTCACAGATTTTGTTGCGTCGGTTTTAAGTCAAATTTGAGTTGGTTAATTTTTCCAATAAATGTAGGGGTCTTTTGGGTAATTTATGGGTGCATTATGGACGGTTATAGGACCTATTTAAACCTCTAAAAACTCACCATTTAAAGCAAAACCGTCAACTCAAAACAAAACCTCTCCATTCACTCTCTCCAAAACTCCATAGTTGAAACATGGGAGCTCGAAGGAAGAAGATAGATTTATCAAGTTTTTCTCCATCAATCTTGTGGGATTTTCATCATAATTAAGGTATGGTTATCATTTTTGAAATCTCTTTCTTCAAGTAGTCAATTCCAATGATTTTCAAAGATGATCAAAACATGAATTCTCCAATTTTGTGATCTAGCCATGTGTTCTTGCATATTAAGTTTTGAGACAATGTTTTAGAATTGAATTGATGTTAATGCAATGTTTTAAATCTATAATTCCTATGAACCCATGCAAACCATGCAATCTTAGTTTGACTATTTTATGGGGTAAGTGATCATATCTCAATGCTTATAATTCTAGTGTAGTTTTCTATGGTCTATTGAATGATGTAAGAATTGTATTGAATTGATGCATAGGCTGTCTTAGATTGATAAACCTATATTGAACTGACTTATATTCATTGAGTATTATGATTTTTGTATGGAATTGATGATCATGTCCATAGGTAAGTGCCTTTGAGTATTGTATTGGATGATCAAGCTATAGATTGAAGTGGTGAGAATGGATTGGTGGTAAGCTTTCCGAATTCTCTTTATTTTATGTAATGAACATCTTGAGTTATATTGTGATTGGTATGGTCCACTTATGGTGGCGGTATTATGTGCTTTACATGTGAATTATGTGGCCTCGTTAGCGTTACTTTATGTATTATAATGATCATGTCCTTGTCGGCAACTACTTGTTATATTATGATGATTTGTATAGTTGAATTATGTTAAATATGATCATATATATCTACATATGCGTAATGTGAAATTATGTGTTTCTTCTATTGGTGTTAGGTGATCATGTTAGACTATGACTATGTGTTCATGTGTGTAGTCTTAGAGTTGATGCATGATTGTTCCTACTTGACTATATGAGTCTATAATGGTTATATTGATCAGTCTATAGTAGTATATAATATGACGTATAGATGATGTTTGTTATGCCTACATGCTTATAGAATGATATTCTATTTGTGAAGATATGTGTGTCTTGTCTTGGTAGACTTGTGTCCCTTACTTGATACATGTATACTATGAATATGAACACCTTGACTTAGTAGTCTTATGACACTTTGTCTTGTATTTGTATTGATCAATGTTGAATGAAAGTCTAGGACCGATAGACCTAAGATGGTGCCCTTCTAAACATGACTATTATGTGGAATCTTCTATATAGAAAGAAGGTTAATAATGATCTATCCTTATTAGACCATTGAGTGGCATCCCTAGTGGACCCATCTTTTCCAGGTGCATTATGACTAGGTAATGACTAAGATATGGTACCTTTTCATATTCCCCTTTTTCTTGAACTTACTCTATGAGAACAAAGGCTAGCACCAAGAGAATATGTTATGGTTTGTAGCTCTACTTAAGAAGGAGACTAGAGCACAATGTATCTCTACTTGAGAATGAGACTAGAATGCATAAAAGACCTTGATATTCCTTAACCATGTGCCTACATGGGATGTGTCTTAGTTCTACTCTTGGCAAGTGTAACATCCTCTATCAGAGTAGGTTTATGACTCCGGATTCCATGCCTTTCTTGTATGGTCTATGTCGGTTATTATCTATTCTCATCATGCGGGATACATGCTAGTGTGGATAATTATTATGAAGTTTAGGTAGTGGAATGGGATGCTATCTAGACATTGAAGGATTAGCTTTGAAGATGTTAGTGTGTGAGTGCCCTAGGTCTTCATAAAGACCATAAATGTGAATGTCTATAATTGATGAATGTTTTCTAAATGACTTAAAGAATGTAATGACTTTATTAAAGGAATGTTAATGAAAAAGTACTTATCTATAGTAGCTTTGAGGATTGCTTAGGTAGGCTTGAAGAGGTTGTATGGGCGGTATCTTCATCTCTTACTTAGGTGAGTCTTAGAGTAATTCTAGGTAGAGAGGTTAAGAAATAAAGTGAGAATGATCTTATCTTAGGTAGTCTTAAAGATCATTTAGGTGTTCTTAGAGAGGGTGTATGGGCGGTCTCTCTTTGTCTCATTTAACTGAGTCTTAGTATAACTTTTGGTGAGAGGGTTGCAAGTTAAAAGAGGTCACTGTGAAGTTGAACTTAGTTCTCTGTAAAGTGACATAGTTCACTGTAACATTCTCCAATTTTTGACAAAATGTTTATGTGATATCTTATATGTTTCTAAGGTGTTAAATGTTGTTCTTATGCTTATACTATGATGTTTTAGTAAAAAATAGCATGTTTTATACAAATGTCGTTTCTCGTAATTATATGCATTATGCCATACTTAGTACAAGTGCTTGTACTAATTCCATACATTTTGTCTACCTCTAAAGGTGTAGGTGGCCTTTGAGAGGAGTCTCGAAGTGCAAGATTAGATTAGTGTTCATTCAAGTAAAGAGTTGGTACGTCCTCACTAGATTCGAGGTTATCTTGATGTTTAGATTTCCTTATTGAAAGTATTGTAATAGACTTACTATCTTCTATATGATGAAGTATTGGTCGTGTCCCAATATATTTGTCTGTATAAGATGGAGACTTTGAGACATAGCCTTTCATTATGTTTTCCTATAAAAGAGATATTTTGAAGTATTATTATTTCATGTGAAAAATTTTAATTCCGTACTACTTATCATACATGTTGCAATGAATGGTACGAAAGGGCTTGTACAAGACCTCCGTGAGGTCGAGTACGCCGTGTTTCGATTCAAGAATGCCCTAACTTCTAGGGGGTACTCTCGGGCCGTGACAATGGGTTCTTCACAAATTTTAAATGGGTTCTTCATCTAATTAAGGTATGGTGATCCTTCATCTCTAGTTAATCTCTTATCTAGAGAGTCCTCTTTGAAGTTTTCAGAGAAGTTCCATGATCAAATCTCTTCTTCTTCAATCTAGCCATGGGTTCTTTCTCAAATTGATTTCAAAAGCATAATATTATTTTATTGTTGATTATCTACAAATATGGACGTGATTTTCAATCAAATTGCATGATGAGCTCATGCTCTCTCACAAACTCGATTTTAGCCTATGTATGGCTTTCTAATCTTGATCTCATGTATATCAAATTGTGATTCAATTATGTTAATATGCTTGTGCCTATTGTCTAGTATGTGTATTGATGATGAATTGTTGAGTAATGATCCATGAGGGTCAAATTTGAAGGTTTTGTATAAGGCTAGTCTATCATGTAGTAACTTGTGATCTTGATCTTGGTGGTTGTTATGTGACTCGATTAAGGTGAATTGTCTTAGCTATTGCCTATATGTGTGATGTGATTATAATTAGGTATAATTTATCCAATATGAATAGATAATAATTGAATGGGTAAGGATTGATTAAAGTTCTTTTAGCCTATAGAATTGATATGGTGAGGTATATGATGTGATCTGTAATCTAGGTTAGATGAAGTATGATTAGCTATGATGTTCTATCTTTTTAGATACTTCCCTAAATGTATATTTTTGATAAAATATGATTGATGAGAAAGACTAGGAAATCGGTTGATGATCTATAACTTTCTACTTTCTAGTATATATGTGTTGTATTGTATTAGGTTGTAGTACGATCTTGCAATAACTTGTACATGGTTTCTTTCATGATTAAAGTACATTTAGCTACTGCCCTATACATGTATTGTTGATGAAAAAGGTGTATTTATCAATGTTGATCAAAAGGTTGATGTATTGGTGAAGTCTACTCTTCTCTCTTACTTTCTTATAGTATTGATAGTTGATGAAGCCTTCTTTGGCATTGTGTGTTATGGTCCACTTATGGTGGCGGTGTTTACTTTATTGCCAATATATATGTGTTGATTATGGCCTTGAAGGCTACTTGATCATATTATGACTGTGTGTTGGTGATGATCACCCAACATGAAGCTCATGCCTAATTTCCTATTCTAGATTGGTCTAGGTTGTATGGCTATTGAGTATGAATGTGTATAACTATGTCGGGATTTGATTAGGTGCCGCCTTAGATGAGTATAAATGGTTAATGCTTCCTTACCTATGCACCCTTATGTAAATGTGTGAATAGGTAAGATTAGGAGTCTGAAGGGTAATGTGAAGATTGTGTCATCTCCTATGCTAAGTTGTGTTGTGTGGTCTATGCTTTAAGGTGCATTGTGGTCCTAAGATGGTGATGTGATCGTGTTTACCAATGTACACACACTCACACATTATGCATTCTTACAATGTAGCAAAGGGTCGTGGTGTCCAATGAAGGGTTGTTTTCATATTCACTTTATCTCTACTACTATGCATGTAAGGTAAATGTATGTGAAGTATCTTATGTATCCCTTAAATAGGATGACTTGTTAGGTGTACTAGTATGGGAAAGAGTATGGGACCTTGTCTATGCATTGCACATGTGTACCTTTATAGGATAGTTCTTAGGTTGGTCTTCTAAGTACATGAATATGAATGCATGAACATGTGATGAATATGACTTATATGCTATGATATTTGATACGCTCAAATTATACTTTCCTAAAGAAGTATAAGAGGTCGTATCACGTAAAGAACCCAATTATTAGGTTGGGGTTGATCCCACGAGGAAAATGGTTTAGACTTAACTTTAATCTACGATTACGTTTGTTTAGTCAAGTCCTTTCCTAAAATAGTTAATAAAAAGGGGGGTTTTGTGAAACAAAAGTGTTCAATAATTTCTAAGTAAAACAAGTAGCAAGATTAAAACTTTCGTGTTTATCAAGTGATGAGAAAAGCTAGGGTAAGTGTTCCCCATAGGTTTAACGCGGTAATCCTAGCTATAACATTTCTTTCCTAGTGTCTTGAATGCAAAGTGATAAGTTATGTATCTCTAATTCATTGGTAAGACAACTAGAGAATTTCACCCTGTACCTTGGTTCGGATACGTGTGTATAATTTTACTAACTCTTACTTTTACCTCATATTAAGCATCATATTCGATGTATGGCTTAGTTACTACTTCGCACCAATCGAAACTAACCTATTAGATAGTGTCCACCAAATCTATGTTGATAATTCTTTTCCTATTAACTACCCCCTTGGTCTGGCAAGTAGAAATAGGAGCAACTTCTAACGCGTGCACTCGTTAAAAGACTTCTAAACGAAAGAATTATCAATACATGCAATGATCTATTCTAGAATTGTTATTTAGTTAGTTTGACCTTGTTAATCACCCATGGTTTCCACAACCCTAGTTGTGGATTTAGTTACCCATTCCTAAGAATACACAATTCATGGTTGTTAAACAATAATTCATGTACTTACTTTGATAAGTTTGAAGAAAATCAAGAAATAACACTTCAAATAGCAAAATTCACTTGTAAATTGATTCTGGAAATTTGTTATAATTGACCAAGTTTCAAAATCAATTCCCAAGAACTAAAGTATGAAAAATAATAAAAAGTCTAACCCCCCAAAACGAGGTATTTTACCATATTTATAATAACAAAGTTCTAAATTAAAAGGAGTTCAAACTAAGGATAGTCTGTCCCAAAATGTGTCTTCAATCGACGACTCCACAAATGATCCGTCGATGGAACGACAGACAGTCGACTACCCTTGTCGGACTATGCTTAGAATCTTCTTCAAACCTGCAAATCGCACCTTTTCTGATCCAATTTACAGACCAACAACACGATTTGTCGATGTACTTACGGTCCATCAGTTCTTATTGTCGTTCTATACTTAGCTTTTCTCAAACACCGGGTACTAGGGCAGTCTATGATCACATCGATGACTTGCCAGCACGGTCCGTCGATCAGTCGATGGACCTTTGATCCTTACATAGCCCCACACTTGGTCATAATTGCCCGACTTGCTTCCAGATGCTCGAACCTTCAATTGACGGTCACCACCTACCCTCCGTCGATGGCTTCGTGGGTCACTTCTGCACTGATTTCTGCACAGTCTTCTGGATTTCCATTTTGGACAACTTTTCTGCAAAACACAGATAAAAACACATTAAAATTACTACAAAAATTCCCTAGACACACACTAAACTTAAGGAAAAAGCATTAGAAGTACTGTGGAACCACGGTACATCAACACCCTCAACTTAAATTCGTTATTTGTCCTCAAGCGACGCACTATGACTCACCACAACACTTTTGTACAAAAGGATCCTCATTTAAGCTTTCGAAATCATATGGCTATCAATCCCGACGATTTCATTGTTTTTCTTCATGATTTCACTCTTAGACTCACTAGGCTCATTCATGTGGACCAGACCATGACACAGACTCACAACGCACCTACACCTCTACTCTTTTATCTCTCATCAAGGTACCAACTTTCCAATATTGCAACTAGTGTCCTCGCTTCAAAAATATCCTCCTTTTTTTCACATTGATTCCAAATTTGGGTATACGAATCATTATTCAACACTCACGCTCAAAACAACTTCACACCTAGTTGGTACTTGTCACCATAGGCTTGACCTTATTTGCACTGCTTAAGTTCACCATATTAGACTCTTACGATCACGATAGGACTTTCTTGGCTTGTAAGTAGAGTCTGCGTCAGGGTTGATACCTATGGGTACATTTTAGTGACTTGTGGCCCTCCTTGACAATACGTCTAAGCGTCCTACCTCTTTTATTGTCTATTATGCCCTACTCTTCTTTTTCTTGTACTCTTTGCCTTGTTTTCTACTTTATTTCTCCTTTTTGTGCAAATGACTCTTACTTAAACACTTCTTTTATTTTTATATTATTTTTTTGTTGTTCACATGAATTCCACTTTGACTTGTCACTTCTTTTTTTTTTACATGAATCCTTTCAACCCCACTTTTCTGGATATTACTCATAATAGCCACCCTCAACTTATGGCTTTGCCATAATTCAAGGTACACAATACCAAAGGTTGTGTAAGGGCAAAGACGAGTTCGATTTCTGTATTAGACACCCTCAACTTATGGTTTTGACCTAAGTTGAGGTGCACATGTCCAAGAGGGACCAGGGCCAACACATTATTCCCAGGGAATGTGAGTTAGGGTAGAAAAGAAAGGTTCATTGTAAGCTCAAAATATTTGGATAAAAAAGGGATCAGTTTAATTTGATTTTCTTTTATTTAGGCTAAAGATTGACTGATTTGAACAAGGGCCTATGATTCTTTCCTAATTGTCTAATACATTTTTATTTTTGCACGACTAACCGGGCAAGTTCTAGCTAGGTACCAACAGTGGAACAGTCAAACCTTTCTCACACTCTCTTAGCACCTCATTACCCTACCAGATTATCGGACACCTAGTTCAAGTGTTAGATTGAGGGTCATGCAATGGTGCATCTCTATGTCATTCTTAGAGCCAACACATTGAACATTCACTATGCCTAATCATGCAAGCAGTCACTTTATACCGAGATATCATTGATATTTAGCCATCATGCTTCAGATTTCACGTTTATACTTTGTACAAGATACTAAACATGCTGGTTCAATAGTAAAATAACTAGTCTCTTGGGAAAAAGAACACAGGCAAGAAAACCACCAAGAGAGGATCGTGAGTTCGGCTACTCAGACTTCACCCTAGCACTCACTTTCCATTTACCCCACCCAATTAAGAAAGCATGAAATTGTTGCCACTGCATAAGAAATATAGAAAAAAACAAGGTGGTAGGTTTAGCAAACCTGAAGCACATAGCAACGAAGATCAATAAGCAGGCGGGTTCGATTTCCCTGAATCCGCTCCATCAGTATTAGGCACACCATCAGTAGTGTCCACAACAATGTCAGCACCCTCGGTGGTGCTTCTCTCAGTAGCCCCCGTCTAAAGTTAGACGTCGCGCAACTAACTCATGATCCCTCATCTGTCGGGCCTCCTTATCGAGCAACAAGGTTCTCCTCGCAGCCTCCATATCTAATCGCTCCCTCTTCCTAGACCGAGCACCCTCACCCTCACTGGTGTGACTGGAAAGGTTCCTCTTGGCACGCATACGTGACAGAGGCAGTGTTGCAGTGGTGGTCTGGAACAGTGCAGTAAGCACCGTCATTAGCAAGCTCCACAGGTGCTGCCTCAAGATCGGGTACCCGCATGTCCAAGATGGCATCAACATCATCCCTCAGACTCGCCACATCCGCCTGGAGAGTCGTCAAATCAATGGTGGGGGCTGGGCGTGCAAGGAATCTCAACTCAAAAGCATCGAGGCACTGGTGGACTACCTGAATCCTCCTCTCCGTCTGCTGAGCAACGTTCTTCTCAATTCGATCCTCAGCCTCAACAATGGACATCTGCATCCAAGGCTTGATATGGTGCAGCAATGTGGCAATCTAGGCCTCTAGCTTTTGGACCCTAGCAATCGGGACCAGTGCTGTTGATCGTGTAGACCGGGATGAAATCAGTGCCACACTAGTGCCCGAGGCAGACTAAACTGGGGTGGTGTCGGTAGGCTCTGAAGAAGCGTGATTGTCCCCTTGGGCTTGCTCTACCGTATATGCGAGGTTCTCACCCAAAGACTGCACCTTAAATTAGGGCCCTCTATTTGGTGCCTCCTTATTGGCCTCATCCCTGATGAGACCTATGTCAATTGTACGGGTAGAAGTCCGGAGAACATCTATGTGCCAAATTTCCACACCATTAGCCCTGAACAACTCAAAAATCATATAGGGAAAAGGATAAGAGGTCGAGGTCTTAAAAGCCCTCTCATGTATGATAGACAACAATAGCCTCGAAAAATTAATCTCGAACCCAGCGACCATAGAAGCAACAAAGACCGCTCTATCCCACGTAATTATGTTGTCTGCAGCGGTGGGGGGATAGGTGGTGGTGGACAAAAAACCAGATGAACTTGGTTGTAAACGTGAGTTTGGCCTTCTTGATAGTGACTGTGGCGTTCAACAGTCACTCTGCGCCCTCACGGTCTAAGGATATGTGCTGGGCAATCCACCTCTTGGTGGTGTTTCTCAGATTCTGGTATCACTGGAAATGTCCTTGCATACCCATGTCCCACCTGTAGTCAAACTCATTGGAAAGGGGAACCCTGGTTGCATCGTTATCCACACCATACAAGAAACAGCGAATGGTAGGCAAAGAGATATCCACCCGGCAGCCACAGACTTGAACATATGAAAGGTGGTGCCTTTTTGGTGGGGTTAGAACTCCTATCCAAAGAAACTCGGAGGGTCCCTACGTAAGAGGTGTAGAAGTCTCACACCAACTCCTCACTGTAGCGTCCTACACTCCTAGCCATACACTGAGCTGGTGGTGGGTGAATGGGTCATGTATCGCAGGGAAGTTTGTAGACTCCCTGTAAGAACCCGCCGCTCAGGTGTCAGAGTACGAGTCATCACCACCTTATCATTGAGAAGCTTGGCGTCCCTGTAGATCTGGTACTGCCCCTATACACACCACCGGTTAGGCTGATCAGCAACCGGTGTAGGGCCCTCATGTCGTAGTGCTGGAGAACACTCTGAACTCGAGGACTCATCAGACGAAGCATAGTGTGCAGGTGCATCCGAAACAGTGGCTCCCTGTGATCCAAAACCTGAGGCAGTGGCCTCATTCGACCTTGTAGAGTGGGCCGACTTAGAACTTGTAGCCTCCTCGGAGCTAGATGCTCCTCCTGAACCTGAGGGAGACCTAGATGGTGTGCCAGTCAGTGTGTGCTCCTCATTAGACTGGGAGGCAGTGACTACGCCGGGCGCCACCTTCTTGGGCAATCCCCAAGTGGCTCGAGCAATAAGTGTCGGGGTCTTGGTGCTTGGGGGAAAATACTCAGGATCTCGCTCACCATCGGACGAGCCAATCAAATGCCGGGACGGTGCGATGGACATGGACTATCCCCTAGAGTAGACAATATTCGGCTTAGGTGACATTGGTACCTACAAAGGAGAGATATTATCTTTACTGTAATCATCCTACTTACACAAAATAAGGAATACAAAATTTGGAACAAAAGATACAGTGGAAGTGAAGAACTGCAGAACTAGGCGATGGGTAATATCGACGGTCCATCGATAGGGTCCATCGGTTGACACTTAGCAAATTTTAGAAGGTACAGGTCCACAGAATTTTTAGATAGAAATGACGGACGTGCAGAATGGACCGTCGATTAATCGAAGGACCGTAGTCCACTTCCGTCATTGGACACTTAGAAAAGTTCAGAAATCTTGCGAGAACAGGGTTTTAGTTAGGAACGACGGACGTGCAGAACGGTCCGTCGATCAATCGAAGGACCGTAATCCACTTCTGCCATCCCACTGTTCAACAATTACATGGTGCAGCTAAGGACGGACCCCATCGATGATTTGTCGATTGATTGACAATCTGTAGACAGGGTCTTGTATTGTCGGTCAGAGACAGTTTTTTGTGGACATTCATTGAACCATACAACTGGAGAATTTTAAGTATTGACTAAGGCACACAACCTTCAAGAGCAATTATCAAACAAATTCGTCATTCCTAGGGCTTCGATTTTGCACATTTCTATCCTACATTCTAAGAGACTGTCATTCCCTAAGTAGAAAAACAACAAATCAAACAACATTCAGAGTTCATGTAGATAGTTTGCACCCCTAAACCACTCACTTTCTATCATTCTAAGGGACATGAAACCCAATTTTAACAATTTAATCATGTGAAAGTGTCCCTAAGTCAAGACCCACATAAAATCTATTCGATTTCCAAGCAAATGAACATGAATTCAGAGAGCAGAATGATATACCTGTATTCTGTAGTGGAGTGAAAGTGTGGGTGAACTTGCAACAACAACCGACGTGCCCGCCTTCAAACACCGACCAAAGAATGCTAGAAATGGATGGGGAATTTGGGGGACTAGAGTTTTGGGAGATTTGGGAAGTGGAGAGAATAAAAAATAGAAGAGAATTTGGTGTGATTAAATATGGGGTGAATGGGGGAATAACGGAATAAGGGGAGGGAAACGGTTGGGGGGAGAATTTGAAAAGGTGTGGGAGGGTAACTGAAAGGTATTTTGTTATAGAGCCGATCAGGTCGGGTCGGGTCATGGGTTCTGGGAACTAATGATCCCCATTACGGACCGTAACTCAGTCTACTATCCATCGACTAATCCGTCGATTGATCCCTAACTTAGACGATATTAAAAAACATACCTGGGTTAGACGGACAACACTAACAGTCTATCGATGGGACGACGGCCCGTCGTTTGGTCCGTAGATCAGTGTATCAGATCAATTTCTGCAGAATTCTTGTGATTCGGTCCCTGCACTTTGAGCACCGAGTAAGCCATTCTTTTTGTGTTCTCTGGACTCTTTTTAGATACGGGCCCAAAACTACTCTGTAGCCAACAATCTAAATAAAAGAAAATTCACACATGACATTGAGTAAAAACCGAAAGAATGCAACTATTCCTACAAAGAAGAGAGAAACTGATTGTTGTCTAGAGGATACACATTGAGTTGCCTCACAATCAGCACTTGATTTAATGTTGCGGCACGACAAAAGACTCTTGATTACTAAGACTTCATCAAGAGGGTATGCCTCAACCACTTAATTTGTATTTTCCGCATGCCCGAGGTAGATTTTGATTCTTTGCCCATTTAGCGTGAAACTTGCACCCTCCTTGTTCTCCAACTCAACCTCACCATGAGGGAAAACTTGAGTGATCAAGAATGGACCAGTCCATTTGGACTTGAGTTTCCCCGAAAACAAGCGCAACCTAGAGTTGAACAAAAGCACCAAGTCCCCAACTGCAAATTCGCGCTTCTCAATCTTTTGGTGATGGTACTTCTTCATCTTTCATTTGTAGAGGGCTGAACTTGCATATGCCTTCAAGAAAAACTCATCAAGCTCATTTAGCCCATTTAATCTTTCTTCCGCTGCTTCATTCCAATCCATCTTCAGTTTGTTCATCGCCCATATGGACTTGTGCTCTAACTCAACCGGCAAGTGACATGCCTTCCCATATAAAAGTTTTTATGGAGACATACCTATGGTAGTCTAGTATGCTGTCTGGTAGGCCAAAGAGCATCATTAAGCCTCCTTTGACCAATCCGTTCTACTAGCATTCACCGTTTTTGCCAGAATACGCTTGATGTCTTTGTTTGACACCTCAACTTGCCCACTAGTCTGTGAATGGTAAGGAGTGGCTACATTGTAGCGAACCTCATATTTCTCCAATAACCCTTTGAACAACTTGTTGCAAAAGTGGGATCCCTTATCACTAATAATGGCTCTAGCGGTGCCAAATCTAGAAAATATGTTCTTTTTCAAGAACGCGGTGACACTCTTCCCTTCATTGTTTTCAAGTGCTATGTCTTCCACCCATTTTGACGCATAATCAATGTAACAACCGTAAAAATGGATATAGTAAGTGATGCTTAATGTGTAAAGAATGCCTATGATTAGACCAAGGTTCACACGGATTTGATGCGCGTAGAACCAGACTTTGGAACCCTTTCTACATCCAAGAAAACTAACTTGGGGAGTTATTTGATATATGAAAGGTTGGTTCCAACCATGTAGGGCTCTCGAATACGAAGATTTACTCGAAGGAGTCTTTACCGGACATAAAAAGAGGAAATCTTTTTTTTGGATGGTCTAGGGGTAAAATGGTCTTTTTACAAGATAAGGTTAATATCGTAATTAACATAAATATATAATTAATTATTTAATTAATAAGGTGGTGTTGCAATTTAGGGAGAGAAAATCGAAATTGAGCTCTTGAACTGAGGTCTTGCTTCACCCGGGGTCGAACCTATGTGGAAGCAATGAACTAATGTGATTTTTAGTTAAGCTATTGAATTAATATAATTAATTAGTAATTATTAATCATTAGCCTATTCAAAATAATATACAAATCATATTTTTAATAATTAAGAAAATCTTATCTGACTAAGTCCTAAACTAGACTCCTAAGGCTAATATAACTCCTACTCTCACGCTCAATCTCTCTTGTTATTTCACATGAAATTCTCTGCAAAAATAAGCTGCAAAAACATAAAATAAACACATTAGAAAAAAATCTAAAGTTCTCTACACTCAAAGAACTTACAAAAAAATAATATATAAGCAGGCAAGCTTACTTAAGAAACTAAAACTTTGCATCATCTTCTTGACGGGTTCGTGTTGAATGTTTAGGAGAAGTTTTGGGAAGCACTTGGAAGGTGTGGAAAGATACAACAAGGTATGGGGTTTTCTCTCTTGGAATCCTTTCTCCAATAGAAATTTCTTTCTACAAAATTCAAACGTATGAAACTAGGGCTGTCCCCTTGAATGTTGAACTCCTTGTCCCTAGTCTCCTTCCGATTTCAATATAAAGTAGGTTAAAAAACATATTGTTTGTATGGTTGCTGGTAGCTAAGTGTGAAATGTGATATTCTTTGTGATTTTGTGTTTGGAAATAGAAAGTATTTTAAATGATGTCACCCGAAAATGATGTGGTGAAGTATGTAAATGTTTGGTGTTGTTGTTATCCGTTTTGAAGTCTTAAAATGGTTAGTTTGATGGCTATAATTAACGTGCATAAAATGTGTAATTCGTGATGTTCATATGAGGTGTATGTGACTGATTTTAAGTGGAAAGTTGCAGCTAAAACAACAATGAATCTACACCTAAGAATGTCTTAAACGAATACATGAAATCTACCCCAAAAAGGTGTTAAATGATCCATGAATCTTCCTAAGTTTTCAAGTGGAAATATTGGTGAAAATAAGGTAAGAAAATGACTAATTTTCCAGCAAAAACAAGAAGTTTCTTTTAGGCTAAAGTATAGAGGAGTAATCTAAATATTTAATTCGTTTAAAAAGGAATGAGGCCACCAGGATTCGAACTTGTTACCTCATCCGTGTGATGCCTTAAATTCTTAAGAAAAGATGGGGGGTTGAAATAGGGGATGCTGTCTGAAAGTGTAGAGCACAAAAATTAGTAAAATAAAATTGGAGGCGTGGGAATCGAACCCACGACCTCTAGGCAACCAATGAATGGAAAGAAAAATAAAATAAAGGAAGTCTGAGGCGTGGGAATCGAACCCATGACCTCATGGCTGTAATGGAGAAAGGGAGAAATAAAAAGAAAATAAAGTGAGGCTGTGGGGCTCGATCCCACAACCTCACTGCCAATGCATAGCTTAGTCAAACTTTAAATAAAAAATAAAATAAAGAGTCTGTGGGGGTTTGAACCCACAACCTCATAGTCCCTAGAGAATTAAAGAATAATTAAAGAGAGGCTGTGGGGGTTTGATCCCACCACCTCATGGTCTATGCAAAATTAGACAAGAGGAATTCAATTAAAAAAATCTTAAAAAGGGGTTGTGGGGTTTCAATCCCACAATCCTTTTGCCAATTAAGTGGAGAATCCAAGGAGAAAAATAAAGATAAAATGTTGATGTTGGGGCTCGATCTAGGGTCCCAATGTCATGAGGAGTAAAAATAAAGTCATGAAAAAATGTAAGTATTATCCAAGGGGTTAAAACTTGGGTTCCCTTACCCAAATTTCCGTATTGATACATAAATCATATGTGAATTAAATGTTCAAGAATAATGCCACCTACTTAGATCGACATCGATATCTTGGCATACATACAAGATATATAAGTCCTGTACTACATAATCTTATGAAGATATGAGTCACTTACCAAACTATGAATGAAGCCTCATGGATTGTATGTATAGACCCATAAGTCTAGCATCCGATTAAAAATAAGTGAACCTAAGATGTATGTAATGAAATGATGAAACCCTAGAAGGGTTAAGTATGAGTGTAAGATACACTAAATGGCCAAGTGCATTGGCATATGAAGAAATGAACAATGAAGTGATGAAACCCTAGAAGGGTTAAGTAAGAGTTTGAAACACACTAAATGACCAAGTGTATTGGCATATGATGATATGAGCATTCACGTAAAAAGGGGTGAGTAATTATGAAAAGCAAATGTGCTAATGTTAATGAATGTGGTGACAACATGATATGAGGTTAATGTAAATGATGAGAGAAATCTAAAATGAGCCTAAGTAAATGTTACCAAAACATACTCACCTATGAGAGTCTAAAGTTATTGAAGAGACCAGTCTCTATGAACACTCTAATGAAAGTATTGATATTAACACACTTAATACTAATGATGAGATGAGAAATCATCTATTGAGCTATGTTGTCCTCATACTAGAAGCCATCTTCCATGACGTACGAGTTGAATGTAATGGAACTTTATACTGAGCACCGATAGACTAGCTATGAGCGGTGATTCCTTATTTTGGGAATGGCGGAGGTTCACGTAACTATCATGAGATGAGACTGTCCGGTATACTGGGTATGGGTCTCCTTATATCTTCTAGTCTTCGAACCTATATTGCCAACATAGGGATCAGGCGCGGTTCAACTCCCATGTACGCTAGCATGTTTTGGGTAATCTTGGCCGGTGATTCCACCTCTTTTTGGTATGGGGTTTCATGACACTATATTTCATTATGCTCACATGATCTATGTTGGTCAAAGTTAAAGTTACAAATGAATAAGTATGGCCAACAACAAATGATGCACATAATGAAACGAATGATACCAAAGATGTTAGGATAGGATAATCAAGAGGTGAGTTAGATTCAAGTAAGTTCATTAGGTCATTCTTGGTCATTGCACAACAAACCCGATGAAAGTCTTAAACTGATGTTAACACTGGCCCATGAATGAAATGAAATGAAGTACGTATGAATGAATGAAGCAGACTCTGTGTTTTCTAAAGTAGACTCCATTGTTGAGGTCCCATTTGTTGAGCCCTCATTTTTGGGAAGTCTTAATGTCAATTCCATTATACCAAGGTCCCATTGCATACAAATGAATGATATGAACAACGTTATGTGTTATATGAATTATGATATGTGCTATGTGAAATATGTTATGTGCTGTTTGTAAAATGACAAGTTTGATCATGCATGTTACACTCATGGCATGACTTTCCAAATCCAAATTTTGCAGGTCCATTGACTAACCTGATCCAAATTTGGCTAGTCCACCAACTTGACTTTCAATAAATCACGTTGTTAGGAAAGAGCTATTCTTTCTCATGCATGTTCTTGGTGTGTGCTTGAATATACCCATACTTAGTACAAGTGTGTACTAATTCCATACAAATATCTACTTTTAGGTGCGGGAATAAGTGGACGTTAGACCTTACAGTACGACATTGCAGCTATTCGAACGTGGAGATTTCATCCGGACTTGGTAGGCCCTCATGCTTTAAAGGCTATCTACTGTTATTATCTATATTAGATGTAGGCTTTATCTAGTGGAGCATGTTCCACTAGTGTTTCATTTCACATTTAATTTCAGCTTTGTATTGGTGCCGTTTTGGCAAGTACACATTTAATGTAACTACGAACTATTTCTTTCATTTAATTATCTCTATATTAGATGGTTGATTTGTGAAAGCCTATAATATTAAGTTTAAAATGTTTAGCATGAAGTAAGAAAAAAAACAGTTCTAATTTTCCGTTAAAATTAATCTAGATGAACTAAGAATGACGTATGTAGGCTTGTCTGTGACCTCTGAGAGGTCAACGACGCCGGTCTCGTCTGGGGTCTAGACTCCGGTCTTCACAAAGTTGGTATAAGAGCCCTAGTTTGAATTTAGAGGATAATAATTTCACATCAACAACATTGAGTAGTTTCTAAGTCATGGTAGTGAAGTGCACCACTATCCTGAATTAGAGAGTGCATGATGCGTAGGAAAATTTCCCTTCTTCTGATCTTATCGTGCTTTTCCTAATGTTTGACTTTCCTGATGTTATGAGTGTGTTTAACATCAATACCTGTTATTTAATAGAGAATGAACACTAGGAGAACTATTGGTCAGAGGAGAGGAGTAGCAGCTGCTGGGAATAATCAGGTTTCACACCAGGATCCATCTGAAGGAGTGGCTATGCCAGTTAACCCAGCTGGGTTGACAGATGCGGAGGTTCGGGAATCTCTTGCCCAGATGACACATGCCATCACTGTGAAGGACCAGGCCCTGACTGCCCAGGTCAACCGGCAGAATGTTGAGAGGGAGAACCCACAATTGCGTAGCATGGCTGACAGGCCGAGAGACTTCACGAGGATGACCCTCCGATTTTCACAGGGTTTAAGACTTTATAGGACCCCCAAGAGTTTGTGGATGAAGTGCATAAGATTTTGGTTGTTATGGGGCCCACAAATACTGAGAAAGTAGAGTTGGCTTCCTATCAGCTCAAAGATGTTGCACAGACTTGGTGCGAGATGTGGCAGGATAGCCAATCTTTGAGCGAAGTTTCAGTCACTTGGGAGTTGTTTAAGACAGGCTTCCTGATGAGGGAGGTGAAGGTTGAGGAGTTTATCAACCTTAAACAGGGATCGATGACAGTTTTGGAGTATTCCCTGAAGTTTGTGAAATTATCCAGGTATGACACTTCTCTTGTGTCTAACAGCAAAGACGAGATGAGTATATTCTTGACAGGAATTGCTGAGGATACCGAGTAGGAGTGTAGGGCAGCTATGTTGCATGACATCATGGACCTTTCAGGATTATGGTCCATGTCCAGCAAGTTGGGAAAGCAGAAAGAGGAAACACACTAGGGCAGGGAAGAGGTCAAGGCAAGCTGAGGAGAATTTTTCAAGGAAGTGTAGTACTGAAATCAGGGATAAGCCTATTTTTAAGAAGGGACTCTTCCACCAAGGGGAGTCAAGTTCATCCAAGGGTCGCCGTGATAGGAATTCTGAGTCCAGAGTTAAGAGAAACAATGAAGCAGAAACACCTCAGGAGAGACCACCTTGAAGAATGTGTTGCAAACTACATGGAGGAGAGTGTATGATGGGCACTAATTCTTGTTATAGTTGTGGCAAACCGGGTCACATGGTGAAGGATTGTCCGATTAGGATAAGTCAAGAACAAGGGAAGGAGAGAGTTAATTCTAATGGTCCAAGTGAAGAGGCTCCAAGGAGGCAACGATTCTTCGCACTCAAGTCTAGGGGTGTAGGGGAAGGCACTTCTGGTGAAGTCTCGGGTGAGTAGCCTTAATTAGTCCTTCATATATTTGACTGTGTATGGTGTTTATTCACTAGTATGAGGTTAATATGTTTGAGTCATCATGTTGTTTGCTGATTTGTATGACTTATATGTTTTCTTATATTGTATGCTTTGATGAGACTAGTTTAGCAAAGGGTTCCTTAGTCTATTAATGTGAAGCTACTAGTAGGTTTCAAGGATTTGCACCATCATGTTAATATGTGAATCAGATATTCAACAATGGGAAGTATTGAATTACCTATGTATGCATACGTCGTATCGATGACTTACTTATTGTTAGTAAAGAGTAGTGTCATTCGGCGACGAATTTTCCTAAGGGGGGGATAATGTAACAACACTAAAAATGGATATACTAAGTGAGACTTATGTGTCAAGAATGACTATGATTAGACCAGGGTTTACACGGATTGATGCGCGTAGAACCAGACTTTGGAACCCTTGCTACATCCAAGCCAACTAACTCGGGGAGTTAGTTGAGCTAGTAAAGGTTGGGTCCAACCATGTAGGGATCTAAAATACGAAGATTTACTCGAAGGAGTCTTTACCGAACTTAAAAAGAGGAAACCTTAGGTTTGGAGGGTCTAGGGGTAAAATAGTCTTTTTCAAGGCTAAGGGTAATATCATAATTACCCTAAATATATAATTAATTATTTAATTAATAAGTTGGAGGGGCAAGTTAGGGAGAGAAAACCGAAATTGAGCTCTTGATGTGAGGTTTTGCTTCACCAAAGTTCGAACCTAGGTGGAAGCATTGAATTAATGCGATTTTTATTTAAGCTGTTCAATTAATATAATTAATTAATAAATATTATTCATAAGCTGATTCAAATAAAATAAAAATCATATTTTTAATAATTAAGAAAACCTTATTTGACTAAGTCCTAAACTAGACACCTAAGGCTAATATAACTCCTACTCTCTCAAGTGTATCTCTCAACTCTAATGCTCAATCTCTCTTGTTATTTCAAACGAAATTCTATGCCAAAATAAGACGCAAAATCATAAAATAAACACATTACAAAACAATCAAAAGTTCTCTACACTCAAAGAACTTACAAAAACAAATATACAAGCAAGCAAGCTAACTTAAGAAATGGAAACTTTGCATCATCTTCTCGACGGGTTTGTGTTGAAGGTTTAGGGGACGTTTTGGGCAGAACATGGAAGGTGTGGAAAGCTACAACAAGGTATGGTTTTTCTCTCTTGGAATCCTTTCTCCGAGAGAAATTTCTTTTTACAAAATTCAAACGTATAAAACAAGGGTTGTCCCTTGAATGTTGAACTCCTTGTCCCTAGTCTCCTTCCGATTTCAATCTAAATTCGGTTAGAAATCATGTTGTTGGTATGGTGCTGGTAGCTAAGTGTTAAATTAGATATTGTTTGTGATTTTGTGTTTGGAAATAGCAAGCATGTTCAATGATGTCAACCGAAGATGATGTGGTGCAGTATGTAAATGTTTGGTGTTGTTGTTATCCATTTTGAAATCTTAAAATGGGTAGTTTGATGGCTGTAATTAATGTGCATAAAATGTGTAATTCGTGATGTTCATATGAGGTTTATGTGACTGATTTTATGTGGAAAGTTGTAGCTAAAACAACAATGAATCTAAACCTAAGAATATGTTGAACGAATTCATGAAATCTACCCCAAAGAGGTGTTAAATGATCCATGAATTTCCTAAGTTTTCAAGTGGAAATATTGGTTAAAATAAGGTAAGAAAATGACTCATTTTCAAGTGGAAATTAGTCATTTTCTTAAGTTATTTTAACCAATATTTCCAGAAAAAACAACATGTTTCATTTAGGCTAAAGTATACAGGAGTAATCTGGAAATTTAATTGGTTTTAAAAGGGATGAGGCCACCAGGATTCGAACCCATTACCTCATCTATGTGATGCCTTAAATTCGCATGAAAAGATATGGGGTCGAGGGGGGGGGGTTTGAAATGGGGGATGCTGGCTAAAAGTGTAGAGCACAAAAATTAATAAAATAAAATTGGAGGCGTGGGAATTGAACCCACGACCTTTAGGCAACCAATGAAAGGAAAGAAAATAAAACAAAGGAAGTATGAGGCGTGGGAATCGAACCCACGACCTCAAGGCTGTAAAGGAGAAAGGGAGAAATAAAAAGAAAACAAAGTGAGGCTGTGGGGGCTCGATCCCACAACCTCACTGCCAATGCATAGCTAAGTCAAACTTTAAATAAAAAATAAAATAAGGAGGCTGTGGGGGTTCGAACCCACAACCTCATAGTCCCTAGCGAATTAAAGAATAATTAAAGAGAGGTTTTGGGGGTTTGATCCCACCACCTCATGGTCTATGCGAAATTGGACAAGAAGAATTAAATTAAAAAAAATAATAAAAAGAGGTTGTGGGGGTTTGATCCCACAATCCTTCGGCCAATTAAGAGGAGAATCTATGGAGAAAAATAATGATAGAATGTTGATGTTGGGTTCGATCTAGGGTCCCAATGTCATGAAGATTAATAATAAAGTCATGAAAAAATGTAAGTATTGTCCAAGGGGTTCGCACATGGGTTCCCTTGCCCAAATTTCCGTATTGAAACATAAATCATATGTGAATTAAATGTTCAAGAATAATGCGACCTACTTAGATCGAAATCGAGATCTTTGCATACATACAAGATACATAAGTCTTATACTACATGATCTTAAGAAGATATAAGTCACTTTAAAAACTATGAATGAAGCCTCATGGCTTGTATTAATAGACCCATAAGTCTAGCATGCGATTAAAAGTAAGTGAACCTAAGATGTATGTAATGAACTGATGAACCCTAGAAAGGTTAAGTATGAGTGTAAGATACACTAAATGACCAAGTGCATTGGCTTATGACGAAATGAACAATGAAATGATTAAATGAACAATGAAGTGATGAAACCCTAGAAGGGTTTAGTAAGAGTGTGAAACACACTAAACGGCCAAGTGCATTGGCATATAATGATATGAACATTCACGTATAAAGGGGTGAGTAATTATGAAGAGCAAATGTGCTAATGTTAAAGAATGTGGTGACAACATGATCTGAGGCTAATGTAAAAGATGAGATCAATCTCAAATGAGCCTAAGTAAATGTTACCAAAACGTACTCACCTATGAGAATGTAAAGTTAATGAAGAGACCAGTTTCTGTAAAAACTCTAATGAAAGTATTGAGATTAACACACTCAATACTAATCATTAGATGATAAATCATCTATTGAGCTATGATGCCCTCATACTAGAAGCCAACTTCTATCACGTATGAGTTGAATGTAATGGAACCGATAGACTAGCTATGAGCTGTGATGCCTTCTTTCAGGTTGGGTGGAGGTTCACGTAACTCTTGTGAGATCAGACTGTCCAGCATGCCGGGTAGGGTCTACTTATATCTCCTAGTCTTCGAACCTATACCGCCAATATAGGGGTCTGGCGGGGTTCAATTCCTATGTACTCTAGCATGTTTTGGATCACTTTGACCGGTGATTCCACCTCTTTTGGTTGTGGGGTTTCATGATGCTCACATGATCTATGTCAGTAAAAGTTAGATTTCCACTGAATGAATGAGGCCAGCCTCAAATGATGCACATAATGAAACGAATGATACCAAAGATGTTAGGATAATATAATAAGGAGGTGAGTTAGATTCAAGTAAGGACATTAGGTCATTCTTGGACATTGCACAGTGAACCCGATGAAAGTCATAAGCTACATCCTAGGTATAACTGGTGTTTACACTGTCCTATGAATGAAATGAAATGAAGTATGTATGAATGAATGAAGCAGACTCTGTGTTTGCTAAAGAAGACTCCCTCGTTGAGGTCCCATATGTTGAGCCCTCATTTTTGTTACGTCATAATGTCAAGTCCATTTTTCCAAGGTCCCATGGCATACAAATGAATGATATGAACAACGTTATGTGTTATATGAATTATGATATGTGCTATGTGAAATATGTTATGTGTCGTTTGCAAAATGACAAGTTTGATGATGCATGTTACACTCATGGCATGACTTTCCAAATCCAAATTTAGCAGGTCCATTGACTTTCCTCATCTGAATTTGGCAAGTCCACTGACTTGACTTTCCATAAATCATGTTGTTAGGAAAGATCTATTCTTTCTCATTCATGTCCCATGTGTGTGCTTACATATACCCATACATATTACAAGTGTGTACTAAATCCATAAAAATATCTACTTTTAGGTGCACGCACAGGTGGACGTTAGACCTTACAGTACAACGTTGCAGCTATCCGGATGTGGAGCTTTCAGCCGGACTTGGTAGGGCCTCGTGCTTTCAAGGCTGTCTACTGCTATTTTCTAGCTTAGATGTAGGCTTTATCTAGTGGAGCATGTTATACTAGTGTTTCATTTTCCCATTTCATTTCAGACTTTGCATTGGTGCCGTTTCGCCAAGTACACATTTAATGCAACTACGAACTATTTCTTTAATTTGATTATCTCTATATTAGATGGTTGATTTGTGGATGCCTATAATGTTAAGTTTAAAATGTTTAGCATGAAGTAAGAAGACAAAAAGTTCAATTTTTCCGCTAAAATTAATCTAGATGAAGTAAGAATGACATATTTAGGCTTGTCTGCGACCTTTGAGAGGTCAACAACGCCGGTCTCGTCTGGGGTCTAGACTCCGCTCGTGACAATCAACCTCCACAAGAATATATTCATCCCATGAGAAATCACAAAAGGGACCATAAAGACAATGCCCCATCAACAAACAACTCAATTATAAGAATGGTATTCAAAGGGAGCTCTTCCCTTCTTGAAATACCTCCTTCTCTTTGGCACCTATCACATGCCTTGGCGAACTCATGAGCATCTTGGTGGATGGTTTGCGAATAGTAGCCACATTGCAAAATTTTATGGTCAGTCCGTATACCACTATGATGCCCAGTGACAGGCGAGGAATGACATGCCTCCAAAACACTAAGCATCTAAACTTCCGGCACACAACTGTGAATTCGCCCATTATCACAACACGGTATATGTAAGGCTCATCCTAAAAGAAATTTTTCACATCATTCATGAACTTTTTCCGCTGATTAAAGGACAAGTCTGATGGAACTATATCACTAGCCAAATAATTTGCAAAATCTGCGAATCATGGAATCAAGTCATGAGAAGTGGCCAATACATGCTCATCAGGGAAGGTATCATCAATTTAAGCCTTTTCACCCAACTCTCGCATAGCTTCATCCTCTAACCTGGACAAGTGGTCTACAACATGATTTTCAGTCATTTTTCTATCTTTCACCTCAAATCAAACTCTTGCAATAGTAGTACCCATCTAATCAACCTTGGTTTCACATCCTTCTTTGCCATCAAATATCTCAAAACAGAGTGGTCGGTATGCACTATGACTCTCGTGCCAAGCAAATAAAAGAAAAATATTCGAAAGCAAATACCACCGCAAAGATCTCTTATGCAGTCACAGTCTAGTTCTTTTGAGCTTCATTAAGGGCCTTACTGGTGTAATAAATGGGTGAAGGATTTTATCCCTTCTTTGACCCAAGACTACACCAAGAGCAACCCCACTAGCATCACATATCACCTCAAATGGCATACTCCAATCCGGGGAAATAGTAATGGGCGCAGACACAAACTTCTCCTTCAACTCTCTAAACGCCATCAAACAGGATTATCAAAATAAAATTTACATTATTTCTCAAGTAACTTACACAGAGGCTGTGAAATTTTTGAAAAATCCTTAATAACCCTCTGGTAGAAGTACGCATGCCTAAGAAAACTCCTCACACCTTTTACAGAGATAGGTGGAGAAAGTCTCTCATCAACTCAACTTTGTCTCGATCAATCTCTATCCCCTTATTTGAGATGCGATGGCCCAATACAGTACCCTCTTTCACCATGAAGTGATATTTCTCCCAACTTAGCACAAGGTTGCAATATTCACACCTTTTGAGAACTTGGCAAAGTGATTCAAAAAATGATCAAAAGAGTCGCCAACAACCGAAAAATCATTCATAAACACCTCAATAGTGTCCTCCACCATATTGGAGAATATCAACATCATACATATTAGAAAAGTAGTCGGTGCATTACACAACCCAAAAGGCATACTCTTGAATGCGAAAGTTCCATAAGGAAAAGTAAAGGTGGTTTTCTCTTGATCCTGCGGTGCAATAGATATTTGACTGTAACCAGAATAACCATCAAGAAAACAATACCACCCCTTTCCTACAAGCCTATCTAACATCTGATCCATGAATGTCATTGGAAAATGGTCCTTCTCAGTCTATGCATTAAACTTTTGGTAATCCATACAAACTCCCCATACGGTCACAGGATTCATTGGAACAAGCTCATTCTTCTCATTAGGGACCGCAGTCATTCCCTCTTTTTTGGGCACACACTGAAAAGGGCAAACCCAACTACTATCGGAAATTGAATAGATGACTCCTCCATCTAACCACTTAATAATTTCCTTCTTCACTACCTCTTGCGTAGGTGGATTTCACCGTCGTTGATGCTCCATACTTGTCTCACGATTAGGCATGAGTTGGATTTTGTGTGAACAAATACCGTGTGGAATTCAAATAATGTCTGCAGTAGTCCAACCAGTGGCTCGTTTGAACCTCTTTAACACTTCTACTAAACACTCAACTTGCTCCACATTCAAGTATAATGCAATGAGTATCGGCAAACTGTCATCTTTTCCCAAGAATACATACCTCAGATGAGGTGGTAGATCATTAAGCTCTAATTTTGGGGCCTTCTCAATAGATGGCTTTGCGGGTGGAGACTCGCGATGCTTCATATGTAACTCCAATTTCTGTGCTTTGAACCGAAAGTCACCTGGATCAAGTGCCGCAACCAATGACTCATACTCTTCAATACCATCACTCTAAAAATTCATGATCAGTGTCGCTAGTGTCTCAATAACAAGGCGGTCTTCTATTCGTACCTTTGAAGAACTCCCAACTCTGTAGGATATCGAAGGCACCGTTTGGAGCTCACCACTCTGCCTTATAGGCCTAAAATGTTGAAAGTCGCTTCTTCATTGTTTAACAAAAACTTCATCTGCCCTTTCTCAATGTCAACCAAGGCAGACCTGTAGCAAGAAACGACCTCCCAAGAATAATAGCCACCTCAAAGTCATGCTCACAGTCAAGAATCATAAAATTGTTCAAAAATATAAATGAATCCATCTTCACTAACACATCGTGGAGTATCCCAATAGGCCTCTTCACCATTCGATCGTCCATTAGTAACCTCATCACAGTGGGCTTTGGGTCACCCAAATCCAACTTTTTGTAAATAGAGAGAGGAATGAGATTTATGCTTGCCCCAATATCACATAATGCTTTAGCAAAGTGTAATAACCCGATAGTACATGGAATAGTGAAAGCACCCGAATCTTATTTCTTTTGCACAAGAGACCTTGTAGCAACAACACTACAATGTTGCATTCGATTATCATCCTCTAAACTAACTGATCTCTTCTTAGTGATCATATCTTTCATAAACTTGGCATAATCGGGCCTTTGTTCAAGAGATTCTATCAAAGGGACATTGATGGAAAGCTGTTTCAACATAGTAATAAAACGCCGCTATTTACCATCCTCGGTATTATTCACAAATCTCTGCGGGAATGGAGGTGGTGGTCTAGGAACGGGAGTCACTTTTTGGTGTATCTCTACTTCTTTATCTGATTTTTCTACCAACTCACCACTAACATTCACTACCTTATCATCTTTTCTCATGTCATCTTCTATGCCAGACAGTATAGGTGGATCAATGGTTTGCTTACCCATCAAGTAGTGACTGTCATGCAATGTCATCATTTTTTGGATTTTGGACAGTGTTACTAGGAAGAGTACTCGGTTGACGTGTGTTCAAAGTAGAAGACAATTGGACCATTTGCAACTCAAGATGCTTGATTGAGATTGCATGTGCATCCACCTTTTTCCCAATATTAGCTAAATCACCTCTCAACTATTTGGCGTGCTCATCACTAGCATCAAACCTTCTCATCATCTTTTGCAACATGTCCTAAACATGCGTCATACTACCTCCACCATTCCTAGGATCAACTTCTTGATTATGAGGTGAACATAGCGCCCACTCTGATCGTTTCTGTTACCATAGTTACCCCGGTTGAAGTTGTTGTCGCGGTTGTAATTTCCATCTCGAACATAATGACCCTCTCGATTGTAATTCCCATAGTTCCGACCTTGATTTCCTTGACATGGGAGCCAATTCTCCTGATTAGAGCCTTGTGCATTCTGTCAGAAACCCTTTATCCGCTCATTCACTGCATAAGACTCTTCCTCATAATAAAATTCATCTGCTGGCATGGTGGTTTACTCAAATAATTCACCGCATTCACTTTATCTGCACCCCGAGTGACATGTTTCAATACCAACCCAAGCTCTGTCCTCATTTGATCCATCTCTTCAAGAATATCATATACGGTCGGGTTGTGTGTAGCTTGTACTACAAAGGTACTTCTCCCATTGTTCGCCTTCTTACTGCTCCAACCCTTGTTGTTTCGGGAAATTTTCTCAATTTTTTTTGCGATCTCTATGTGCATTCACCATAAGAACCACCCGCAATAGTATCAAGTACTGCCTTATTGTTATTATTTTCCCCCCTATAGAAGTACTCTTTAAACGATTCATCATCAATGTGGTGGTTTAGGACACTTCTCACAAATGAGGTGAACCTATCCCAAGAGATACTTACCGACACCCCAGGCAATGCCACAAAGTTGTTCACTCTATCTTTGTTGTTGAGCTTTTTAGACACCAGGTAATACCGTGCTAGGAACACATCCCTCAATTTCTCCCACGTATAGATCAAATTATAGGGCAACTTAGTAAAAAAAATTGCAGCCTCTCCCGTCAGTGATAGAGGGAACACCCTTAATCCGATGACATCCATGTACAAGTCAGGCCTCCCGACACAACTCTTACACACCGACCTCAATTTGGCAATGTGAGCATGTGATCCTCAGATGGTAGCCCCAAAAACAAATCTCTAGCGGTGATCATCTGTATTAAGCTACTAGTGACCACGAATGAATGACTTTGTGGTAGAGGAGGTAGGAGAAGAGGCCCATTAGAATCGGTGATGTTAACATTGCCCCTATAATACTCTTGAGAGCGTGAGGCAGGAGGTTTCCTCCTCAGAGAGCCATCACCAGGGTTCTCCATGATCACTTGGTTGTGAGCATCAACTGGTGGAGGAAGTTGACGGTTGATTCCATCACTAAGATTAGCAGGATTGTGTAGATCGGATATTCTGCGGAGTGTACGATTCAGTTCTGGATCAAATGGAAGTACTGGTTCTCCTCGACTCCGTGTACTTGGCATACACTAGAGCTAGACCTAAAAGACACAAAAACAAAGAAAAACAGTAAAATTAGGAAATTATTGACTAAAATTCAGTAATCACTCTTAAAGTTAATCTAAAATCCACTTTCCCCTGCAGCGGCACCAAAATTTGATACGCTCAAATTATACGTCCCTAAAGAAGTATAAGCGGTCATATCAAGTAAAGAACCCAATTATTAGGTTGGGGTCGATCCCATGAGGAAATATGTTTAGACTTTACTTTAATCTACAATTACGTCTATTTAGTCAAGTCCTTTCCGAAAACAGTTAATAAAAATGGGGGTACTGTGAAACAAAAGTGTTCAATTATTTATAAGTGGAACAATTAGCAAGATTAACACTTTGGTGTATATCAAGATTAAAACTTTCCTTACTTTCACATGTTTGCAGAAAATCCAGAAATAACACTTGAATTAGCAAAATTCACTTTTAAATTTATTCCAAAAATTTTATATAATTGCCCAAGATGCAAAGTCAATTTCCAAGAACTAAAGTATGAAAAATAATAAAAATTCTAACCCCCCAAAATTAAGTATTTTACCCTATTTATAATAACAATGTCCTAAATTAAAAGGAATTCAAAATAAGGAAAGTCGGTCCCAAAATGCGACTTTAATTGACAACTCCACAGACGGTGCGTCGATGGAAAAACGTATTGTTGACTGCCTTTCTCAGTCCATACTTATCATCTTCTTCAAGCCTCCAAATAGCACCATCTATGAACCAATCAACGGACCAACATCATGGTCCGTCGATGTACTTACAGTCTGTGGTGCTTATCGTGGTTCCATACTTAGCTTTTCTCCAACACTGGGTGCTATGGCAGTCTTTGATCACATTGACGACTTGCCAGCATGGTCCCTCGATCAGTCGACAGACTGTGGATCCTTCTGTAGCCCCAAATTTGGTCAAAATTCCCCGGGCTTCTTCCAGATGCTCGAACCTTTAATCGACGATCACCACCTACGATCTGTCGATGAGACGATGGGCGGTCTAGGGCTTCGTGGGTCACTCCTGCACTGATTTTTGCACAGTTCCGCATTTCCATTTTGGACAACTTTCCTACAAAACATAGATAAAAAACACATAAAAATTACTACAAAAAGGCCCTAGACACACACCAAACTTAAGGAAAAAGCATTGAAAGTATCGTGAAACCACGGTACATTAATGTTAAGTATATGATATGATGAAATATGAATGTGCATAGTGTCTTAAAGTGTTGATATGAAAGGATTTCTCATATAGTTACACATATAGACTTATGCATTGATATATGAACATGTTTGACACTAATGTGTTATGTGAAAGTTTTGCTCACATATATTGTATACACACACGCATGTACGATGATCTAGGCAATAGAGGGGCACTTGAAAGGTGTTCCCAAGAGTACCCTAAAACTATATATGCTTGAATATGCTATAAACATATTAGGCGTAAATATCCTAAGCCTATGTTTTATAAAGTAATGTTAATAAAGTCTTTTCAATAAAGGGAACTTAGTGTCTGTTAAGGATATAGTTTCCCTAAAGTAAAATGGACAATGGAGATAAAGTAAAGTAAAGGGACCCTAACTAGGATAACTTAAGGGAAGGTACTTATGATAGGTGGAAGTAATGAACCCATCTATACATTGCACAAGTAACTTTTAAGGGAGTTCTAGGAAGGTGGTCTAATGTATGTACATATATTTATATTTATCTTGCATGACATTGTGCTATTGTTTATGTGAGGTGATGATATGCATGCTATGAAGTTCTAATATGACTACGTGACTAACTTCCTACTCGTAGTATATGTAGTTAACTATAGTATTATGTTTGGTATATGAAGGATATGTTAAGGCTTGTGATATCATGATAGGTCTATTGAGTATGTGTGAAGTTATGAGGCTTCATATGTATAATGCACTAGTAGACTTATATTGTGTTTGTGAGTAAGGTTTCATAATATTCTATGTGAAGTGAAATTAGTATATGTGCATAATGACCAGTGCTTACTGTATTGTCCTTAAAGTCTTCACTAAAATGTGTCTATGTTGTGCTATACTTCTATGATGGTATGTGTTGTCTTGTGCAGGTTATAGGGATAGTTTTATTGTGGCCTTAAGGTGATGCACTGAACCAAGTATCACTAGAGGGTTAATTGGGAGGCTAATTAGTTATAGAAAAGAAATGTCAGACAAATTATGCTTACTATAAAGTGGAGGTGCTTACTGTAAAATGGTTCTAAATTGTCTTAAAGGTATTGTATGTTTTTTTAATTATATTTGACCATGAAATATGCCTATATGAAGTATATAAATGATATAATGCTTATTAAATAATTGTTTTATGAAGATTCTCTCAAAAAGGCATGATTTATGATTTCAAGAAATATGTCCCTTTTAAACGCTTCTTTTTACATGGTTCTCATACTTAGTGCATTCTTGTACTAACTCCATTATTCTCAACTTTTTACACAAAGTGTAGGTTATGAATTCTTAAGGGATGTCTTTAAAAGACGAGGAGCTTGATATGTGATTCCCAAGCTCAAGGAAAGGAATCCTTAAGTCCAAGGATCTCCTAAATTATGGTTTACTGTAAAGTGTAGTGTTATTGTACTTATGTATATTTTATAAGGGTTGTGTCCCTAATGTACTCTAATGATGTTGATCTTAGTATGGCAAAGAGAGTTAAAGTCTAAATATGTACTATGACTTATATTTTATATATATATGAAGTGATGTTTCTAGCATATGATGTGCTATGAAAAGTACTAAAATTTCTGCTAAATTTACTATGAAAATGCAATAAATGATAACTATGGGATTGTATAAGACCTCCAAGAGGTCAAGTACACCATGTTTCTTTAGGGGGTGCCACCCGGATGTAACACTTGCTCTACTTGTTCATCATGAAGATGAATTTCCTCATTCACCCTTCCCTCTTCAAACCTTCTAGAGGATATCCTTCTAGTAGTCATCTTCCTAAAAAAACAAATAAAAGCATTATGAAAGGCAGTCATAACTTTTTACTCTACGAAACGACACAAGAGTAGATAAATAAGGGAAACTCTATCATCCAATAGCCTCTCTCCCATAGATGTGTTGCGACTCACACGGATGAACAAGACTCTACTAGACATGGCTTTATGAAACTTTTTGATTCCTAAGACAACTTTCATAACCAATGCTCTGATACCAACTTTGTCACATCCCGAGAGACTCCCTAGAAGATATGGCACTCTCGGAGTGCGATATGGCGTACTAGACCTCTCGGAGGTCTTGTACAAGCCTTTGACTTCTTTCATTGCATACATGTATGAAAAATAGTGCGGAATTAAATCTTTTCACAAGAAATATCTTAAAAACATCTTTCATATTAAAATCATAGGAAAATACTAAGTGACAACATATGCCAATCTTATACTAAAGAATACTTGGGACACGACCCTTACAATACTAAATATAGAATTACTTATTATATTACAATACTTGAATAAAACAAGGCTAAAGATATTTATGCCCTCGATTGTAGTGAGGACATACTTCAACATTGCTTGAACGATTTCTAGATTCAAAGTTTGCTTCAATACACCTCTCACTTGCTAGCCACAACTTTAGAGATCGACAAAAAGTATGAAATTAGTACAATGCATGTTCTAAGTATGACATACTGCATAAAATCATGAGAAACAGACATTTATGAGAAACATGATCTTTTTTATTAAAACTTCATAGTATAAGCATAAGAATCACATTAAACACAAACATCACATTTAGAAGACATAACAATTTATACTCTCAATTTTTATCCTCATTACAGTCTGGTCACATTGAGCTTACGGTGACTTCAGTGTACGTTGACCTATAATTCACATATCACAATATAGCATAAAAAATATATCAAAAGATATAACCATGAGATCCTCCTAACAAAGTTGATTCCAAGGATCACTTGAGTGAGTTATGAATCGATCGCCCATACAATCCCGTTCCAGCCAACCAAACTTAAGTCCACCATTCACACAAGAAGGATACCATTATGACTTTCAACTTCAAGGATATCATAACCTTACATCTAGGATAAAGGTTCCACATAAAGACCTTCTTAGTTATGTTTAAGGTCACATGTCAATCACACATACAAGACTAAGGATCTTTAGCATACTAATTTAACAATTCATATTCACATTATACATGTAAAAAGTAAGGGACAGAAGTCTACCAAAACAATACATACACATACTTCACCATACCATAAACATAACATACTATTCTAGAGCACCTAGGGTAAACCAAGTAAACTATAGGTCATCCTATTCACTACTATATCATCATAAATATCAGTATAACAAATATCATATAATATACCAAGAAACATCATATTTCAACCATAAGGTAATACACATAACAACCTCACTATAGATTACTAGAGACTCCTATTATCAACTAAGAGCATTTATGCTTTGACTCCAGATAAACACATAGTCATCAAGACCTTTACAATACTCACATAATCAAGTTACAACATGATAAATCCATAATACATAAAGTAACGCCGAAAAGGCCACATTGATTTACAATTCATAAAGTAATTCTAATAAGGCTACATAATTCACAAGAGTAGCACATACACACTACCACCATAAGTGGACCATACCAAACATTTTTACTATCTAAGACCTATACTACACAATATGGAGAGAAGGTTAGGTCATCATAACCTTAATCCAACCTCACAAATTCAATCCATATCCAATTCATCCAACTTAATAATCGAAGGCTCTTTACAATATCCATAGTTTACAATTCAACCCAACAATTACAATATACAATGAATAAAAGTTAATACAATATAAATTAATAAAATTAGGGAAGCTTACTCATAGTAATAGAATGAGTCATTCATCTTTTAATAGCCTTAATCAAGCTACACAATAATTCAATGGCTTTGAGACATAATGAAATCACTCATAACATAGTCAAAAACTAGGGTTTCATGAATTACATAAGCTCATAGAGAAATTAGGTCAAAAGCATCAAATTAACATAAATTCAATCAATATATAATTATTCAAAACGTTTTATGCAAGAACCCATGGATAGATATAAAAAATAGGACAATTTCATCTTTGAAAGACTTTGGAAATCACATTGAAGTTTGTCTCCTTGAAGAAAAGAGATTCAAGGATGAAGACAATACCTCAATTGATTCTAGATATTGAATTTTATGGAGAATTGAATGGAAAATAACCAAGAATTTTCAATCCAATCTCTATCTTGAGTTTTGGCTTCAATGGAGTTTTAGAGAGTTTCTTATAGATTTTTGATTTTGATTTGTAATAATGAATTCATATAGGTGTGTAGGACTTATAAACCCACTTGAAATACCAACAAAACCACTAGGAAAACTCCCACTTATTTATTTGTACGCGGGGTGAGTTTTTCAATTCACCCCTACACTTAATAGTGAACCAACGAGCAGTTGTTGACACCATCGATGGTTGCCCATCGATAGGGCGTTGGTCCTTCAATTGGCTGTCCTGGTTGTCCTTCGATGGGTTCAACAACTTGTCTTTAGGATCTTAATGTCTCTAGGCTTATTCTTACCTATGCCTCCCGCCTACGGGGCGTCAATGCCATCCGTAGGTGAGGCTGGTTTGGACAACCTTAGCTCACAAGTTTTGTCCTTCCTCAAGGACCCATGGTTGATTCTTGGGGAGGTTTACCCAGACGTTTCCAACTCGAATACGGTCATATACACTTCAAGGACCTCTCACATCAATTCATCAAAAATAAACATGTAAAAGTTGACGAAACACACTAAGATACACAAGCACGTTTCAAGGCAAACCTTTTGAACATCATGGACATTCTTGGACGTTTCACCTCCAAACTTCACAAAACATTAAAAACTGACTTCTAACCTCATTATAAACCATTTTAGAACTTCAAAACATCAATTCAAAAGTGTTATTACATAGTTTCACCTAAGTCGTTTTAGCAGTGTTATAGAGGTTCTACTTAAGATTCTCGAGTTCCTATTGACTTAATTGGAAATGAGAAAACTAGGTATGGATTTCATTGTTTGAATCAAGTTGGGATAAAAATTATGGATTTCTATGTGTCAAATATAGAGGAAGACGCTCAAGAATTTATAAAAGAGGTCTCTAGGGTATTGAACTTTGTAGGAGGAACACTAATAGAGAAGGCAGAATAAGTATCTTACCAATTGAAGGATGTTCCTCTAATGTGGTTAAGTCAATGAAAATAAGCGAGGCCAATAGAAGCGAGCTCCATCGAATGGGAAATATTTAAAAATGAATTCATGTGATAGGTTTTTCCCTTTAGAGATAAGAGAAGCTAAGATACTTGAGTTTTTTTAACTTTCATCAAGGTAGGTTGAGTGTTGAGCAGTATGATCAGGTGTTCACTAGGTTGTCAAGATATTCTCCATCCATAGTATCCAAGCCTAAGATGAATAAGACTATGTTTGTGTCGGCTTTGTCAAACTTGATAATAAGAGAATGTAGTGTGGTTATGCTTGAGAATGATATGGATATGGGTCGTATTTTCATTAGTGATCAATGGTTTGAAAAGGATAAACTTGAATAAAGGTTTAAAGGAACAAATATGTATAGGTTTAAAGAGGATGACTCCCCAAAAGAAGATTTTTATGGTAAAAGATCTTGAAATATTCCTCCTAAGGTCAACCAAGAGATGGTCTCTACCCAAGAATATCAAAAGAGTGAGTGGTAGTGGATCCTATTGGACTAGGCCTACTTGTTCTAGGTGTGGAAATAAACGTAATGGCAAGTGTCTAGCCGACATAAAGGATTGGTATGTTTGTGGTGGGAATGAGGAAAAAATAGGAGATACCCAGTACATAAGGCTAAGGAAAGAGAGAAAAAGAAAATTAGGACTGATGCTCTTTCAAGCTAGAGGTGAACAAAAGTATCCTCCTAATGTTGCTCGTTGTATGTGCTTCATGTTTATATCTATTCCGGTAATACTTCTATTTGGTGACTTAATAAATTTCATATGATGAACTTTTCTGTTGTCCTTATTATTCATGGGTTTATTATTGACATATGTGGTTGTTAGTATAACAAAACTTAGCCATAATGATTTATAGGACGTGACATATTTTTGGTGGAATAGTTATGCCTAGAGATGTTTAATTTGTAGACTCATTTAAAAAAGGATAGAAATGTAATCCTTCATGGTATAGAATCCTATTGCCTGCTGAGTGTAAAGGTTTATTTCTAACTTACTCCGACCTCAGAAAAGAAGAAACTAATGTTGTAAAGATTTTGTATAGGATTTCCCCATGTGGGGGATAATGTTCTTAGATGGTAAGGTCATTGAGTGTCCTTGATTTTCATGAGATAGGCTTGCTTGATAATCCTACAATAAAGGGTGTAGTGAGTTTGAGAAGTTTTGCCTGATTTTGTAGGCTCACATTAGACCATGAGTGGTGTTGGTAAGGTTGCTTCTGAGCAAGAGGGATTAGATGAGAACCTCTCTAATCTGGAAGTACCAATTGGGATCTTAGACCAGTAAACTAAGGATTGGTATTTCAGTAAGGGTCTTGGTTGAAGGTTCTTAATTGGGAGCCTAAGGGCCAATGATGTGTTTCAATATCCGTAGGTCCTCTTCTATTTCTCCTCTAGACTAAAATGATAAGCTCTCCTTGAGACATTTCTTAATCATGGAGTCGTGAATAACATGTGTGTCCTATAATTTCCTTTTCCCATAGAGTTACTTTTGTTACCCTGGGTAGGATATGGATGCATAATTACTAGACCTCTATGAGTTCTAGAGCCCGATAAGGTTATGATGGATCATACAAATTCATTGATTTGTGTAAAGGGATAGTAATTAAGGCTTTAGTAAAAAAGGTATTAGTTTCAAGGGGTAGATCATGTGATTGAATAGCAACATTGATTTCCTCATCTTTTCTTCTATTCCTATGCTAGCTTATTACCAAGAGTTCCGTTCTGGATTTGTTTTGTGTCTAGGAGTCATGAGTGTTTCAGAAATTCCGATGATCTACTTATGTCATGCATGTTATTGAAATATTCTTACCTGTATAAAATGGATTCTTCTTTCATAATTTACATGTTCCTTATGTTGTTTTTCATTCTAGTATGGTAATGTAAGTTTTGACTTAATGAGATGATGTAATGAACATGGTTTGTTGTGCTTTTATTGAAATGACATTTTGGCCCCATGTTGTTGTGATAATCTTACCTTAGTTAGAAAATGTAATTCTTCCTATCGCTATTTGATTAATGATGTTTAGAAGTGATGGTATAGGCTCACTCCTATGGGGGAGATGATATGCCTAGCTTAGATTGTTATATGCTTATATGTTTCAATGACTTCTTTATATAATGCTTGTTCATGAAAACTTATGTTTTGAAGTAAAATGAGTTTATGTGAGTTGTCTCTCTTATATTGTGGTGCTTTGAGTAAGAGTTGCCTACTTTACTTCATGAGAAAAAATCATGAGCAAGTTTTAGTTAGAAAATGGTAGTTCCCTTTGAACTTGACAAGTTATGAGAATCTCATGCATAAATAGGTTGATTAAATATAGTTCATACTTCCTTGTATTGCATTGAACATGTTGAGTTGGACTTGATGTTTCCTCCTTGAATGAGTGCACATTGTGAATAGTGAATCTTGAGTTGTGCATTATTGTGATGTTTCATACTTGATTGGAATGATAGTATTGAGTCTTTAATTCCATGAAGTATTTCAAGTCTCATTTGACGAAGAATTTTCCTAAGGAGGAGATAATGTAACAACCTGGAAATCTAGGGAGACCAAGCTAGAGCCTGATGGAAACTAGTAGGTGAAACTAGAGCCTAAGGTGTGAGCTTTTGCGTTTACTGACTTCCCGAGATTAGTTTTAGGTGTTAGGGCTTAAACGTCAAGGTATGGCCCCACTAAGACAAGCCAAGGGTCTTTGGAGAGGACCCTAAAGTCTAACCCCCAAGGCTGCCAAAGTTTACAAAAAACAGTCAAATAAGTGACCTACGGATGGCCAACGACGACCAGTAGGTCAGCTGATAACCCGTAGCTATTTCTCTGTTGTTCATGGACTAGTTGAGGAGCTGCAGGTCAATACCACGGACCTGTAGCACACCCAGTATATTAATTGACGGACCATAGGTCCATGGGCATTGATTACACCTGTAATTTGCCCAAAGCCTGCCGATAAGGGGGTTGTTTAGGAAATTCCTAATTTTACTATATTACTGTTAAATCCTTTTAATTTATCTATTAGATTTATATAATGTGTTTTATACAACTAACTAACCTATTAACTTCATAATCCCGGATACCACAAACCATAACTAACTTTACCCCTAAAGTTTTCTCCAACACTCTTCTCTAGATTATCCATTGAAGACCAAGAAAGAGATAAAGTAAAGCTTGAAGTAAGTAGATTAAATAGGAATTTCGAAAGTTTTTACACCTATGGTATGGGAATTAGTCATCCTTAGGAAAGGAGCCCTTTCAAAAGCTTTTAACTTAACCCTATAAAACCTAAATAACTAGTGTTTCAACTCAACCCCATGGATTTATTTCAAAGTTGTTATTAAAGGTTGAATTATGTTTTTTATTGATAGTAATGATTTTAGATGAATTTAACTTGAATTCAAAAGAATCCATGAGTTTTTCCCCAACCCTAGCTATGGTTCAATCTCAACTTTGTTAATGTTGTTAGAAGTTGATTCAATTGATCAAATATGAGTTGATTATGATGTAATTACATGATCTAAGTATAATTCTTCATGTAGTCATGATTAACCTATGATTATATGATGATATTCATATACTATAGGGTTATGACATGGACGAGGCATATTGAGGGTTTAGATGTGACCTTCCAATATTGATGAACTTCTTAGGGAATTGCCTTAGATTAGATCACCTAGACTTGAGTTAGTATAAGGATTAGCTTCTAAACATGAATTGACTTGATCATGATACTATGTGGATGTTTTTGAATACTTGGAGGATAAAGTGCCAAACATGATCTTATTTATGTATTAAAGAGTTGTTGGATAATGGTATTTCCTCATCTAATGTGCTATTGATATATGTTTGGGATGAATTGGTAGATAGATCTTGAAGAGTTAATTGTAAAGATTTTTGCATGTTGACAAGATTGTGTGTGAACTCATGATTTACTAAAAAAGTGAAGGTCCTAAAACTATTGTGTATGTTGTGGTGTTGTATTAAGGTTGTTCTTCTCTTACGCTTACACTTTACTTTACATGAGTTGTCTAGGATGATGATAATGTTGTTGATGTGTCATTGCAAGGACAATTACACTCACACACACTCTATGCATAAACACGATCATGATGTACCAATGGTGTTAATTGAAAGTATAGTTCTCATTTGCACCTTTACACATTGTTATGCATGAGATGTCCATGACCATAATTATCGTATTGTGTTGATTAAAATTCCATTCTCATGAGAACACATGATATTTGTGTGAAAGTTATTCTCACATACTAATTATAATTCTAATCTTGAAAGTCCATTCTCACATAAATGAATCTATCAGATATTTTATGAGCTGGGTTGAAGAAAGGGTGAAATACTCCTTCAACATGTAAATCCAATTCAAGACTAAAACAAATAATTTGGGAAACAACGCCTTTACTTGAGTGGATATGGACAATGAGGAAAGGATCTTCCGCCAATGCATAGGTTGGGTCATTCAAAGGATACTTATGAGATGAAAACCCCTCTGCCAATGCGATACGACAAATTTCCAAAAGCAATCTCCCTATCCCCATAGCTATGTGCCCACATAGGTCTTAGCTAGTGGATCCACCTTATAGCATACATTTATTCCTACCTTAGGCAAGTAGTACACTTTCTTTTGGTGTGGGGTTACACGACACCAGATTTCATGTAGCTCACATTCTCTAAACGGATTAATGATATTTTCCTTACTAATAAATATAATGAATGATAAGTAAACTATACTATGACTTCTTAATGAGTTTTACTTAGTAGGAGTGAGTGTATGTGACTTCATTTTCTCTAACCACAAGTAGACTTGGTAGGATGTCATGGGATGGTTCCTTTGTGTTATGATGATATTTGAATGCATGTGTGTGTGTTGAATAGAAAGTTGTTAATAATGCGTTTTCTCATAACTCAAGTAATGTACATTACTATTTACTTATTCAGTGTTATTGAAACACACCAGAAGTTCTATGATTTAAGATAGAGCCTAACCTGATGGATTATGACCTAAAAAGGGATAATTACAGTACTAAGTAATAGGGAAAGCATTAGAGACGACAAACGAATAAAGAAAATTCAGGCACTAGATTGGGGGAGCAAGGGATGTCGCAGTCTTGCTCAAGCCATACCCAAAAAGTATCTCCGCGTCGCGCAGGAGATCACAGACCTTTCTGTTCCAAAATTAAATTTACAAAAAATAAACAGAGCACCTCAAGTCCGTGAAGACAATTCCAAAAATGAAAATCAAGTTAGAGTTAATTTAAAGGTCCAACTAAGTGAGGGGTGTTTTGAGTATTTTAAAGGATGAGTATACATTTGTTTTAATTTAGTATTTACCCCAGTTTTACCAATCAAAAACAAAACCCCCAAATGGAAAATCAAAAGCTCTCTCTTCTCTCTAAGTTCTCTCTCTACCCAAACATCCATTGAAGAACTTTGAAGCTCCAAAAAAAGGATCAATTCTCCAAGTTTTGAATTCAATTTCGTGGTAAGGTCTACAATAAGGTATGATTGTTTTCACTCTTGGAATTCTTTTCCCCAAGAGGTCCCTTCAAAGATGTTTTCAAAATTTCCCAAAATCTAGGTTTTTTCTCTACACATAGGTCTTCTTCTAAAACAAAATTATGAATTAGTTATGGTTAATTATGATTACTTAGGGTTTTTTAGGTGTATAATGATATGTAATTGTTGTTGTTCACTTGAAAACCCCTTGGACCCATGTTCTTCTCCAATTTCATAAATTTTAGATTTGATGTCTTAATTGGTTGAAGATGATGAAAATATCAATTGTTTATATTGATGTTAGTTATGTTGGCACTTCATGAATTACCTTATTTTATGTAATAATTATTCATTTTTGGGTGATTGAAGTTTTAAGTTCCATAAAGGTAAAGAAGGTATGAATATTGGTTCTTTATTGAACTAATGTATGAAAAATGAATTACTTAGATAGTAATGATGCAATATATATTGTGTTGATGTGCTGTTCATCACATGGTTTCTCATCCTTAACATTATACACTTGAATTAGATATGAAGTATATATGTATGTTATGGTATGATTGTTATGTGATTGAAAGGTAGTTCTCATGATTATAATGAATTGTTTATGTGAAAGGTTTACTCACTTTCTAATGTTTCTAAAGTGATAAGATTATTCTAACTTATGAACAACTATGAGGTATTATTATAAGATGTCTATTAAGAGTCTAGTAATGTTTAATGTGAACTAATGGTATGACTAAAGAGGATTACTAAATGAGAATAGAGGCTTAGCACCAAAAGGGCATGTAAATGAGATGGGGGTGTCACGTTTAGTATGTCCGTCTTCCTACATGGGTTTCCTTACATTTGGTAAGTTTGGTTTCGAAAGATATGTGTTGTCTCATGAGATGGAAACCCTCACATTTAGAAAGTTAGGTTTTGTATTATCAATCTCTTTGACCCTTAACTATGTGCCCGCATAGGACTCTAGATTAGTTAATCAACCTAGATAGCAATGTATGAAAGGTTACACCTTATGCAAGTGTAAACCCTCTCTTTTTGGTGTAGGAGTAGAACACCGGATTCCATGTAACTCACATGGTCTATGTCGGTAATTGAAACCTTTTCCCTAATGTAAAAGTAAATGAATTACTGAAATGTATGAACTCTCGCTAGGGCTTTCTTAAGGGGTTCTACATAGTGAAAGGAAAGGTATGAGACTTCTCTTACACATTGCACCTGTGGGATCTTAATGTAACAGTCCGAAAGTCTACGACTTTGTCTAGAGCCTCACTATATGAAATAAGAATCAAAACATTGTTTATTAGCCTAAAATAATGTATTTAATATATGTAGGAAGTGTTAGAGTCAAAACGTTAAGAAACGACCTTGACGTCTGGACAATTGTGAAATGTGTGCTAGTGAAATTTGGTAAAATGGTACTAAACATGTATTAGAGTGTGTTTAGAGTTTAACTGTATGGGTACAACTCCCCAAGAACAACCCTAAGGATCCTTGGAGAGGACCCTTCTTTTGTACCCGAAACTGCCTAACTTGGCAGTGGCAGTCCACGAACCAATAGATGAGAAGTCGACAGGTCAACGGCCCGTCGGTGCTAGTCGTTGGTTAGGACATAGACATATTTTTAAAATGGTCCAAAATACAGTCTCTGACCCAAACCGTGGACTAGCAGGACAAACCATGGTTCAATCAACGGCTTGTAGGTCGGTGTCTTGTTGGTTGGGGGTCAAAGTTCATTGTTAAATTCTAGTTTATGGATTTAGTTAGTGGGTTAGTTAAGTAATTAATTATGGGATTAGGGGTGGTTAATTGATTTAGTTAAGGACTTTATAAAGGGTTCTAACTCATTAACTAACCTGACACAAACCCACTTCTCTCTAACTTTTATCTCGCCTCTCTCTTCCCAAACTCAAATTTCCATTGAAGGAACACTAGAGCTCCAAGTCAAGGACGATTTGACCAAGATTTTAGACTCAAATTCGTGGAAAGATCATCACTAAGGTATGTTTTGTTTCACTCTTGGAATTCCTTTCCCCAAGAGGCCATTATGAAGATGAATTTCAACTTCTTCAAAACTAGGGTTTTAGTCTAGCCATGGGTTCTCTTTCAAAAAAAAATTGTTATTCAATTATGATGAATTATGGTCTTTTATTATTGGTTAACTACATAACTGGGATTATTTGTCGATAATCACTCAAGATTTCCCCTTGAACCCTCATCCTTCCCTCATCTCAATTTATCTTGGAATTCTATGGTAATTGTAGAAGATGATGATTATTGACTATGTAGAATGAAGTTGCTATGAATTAGTTCTAGACTTTAACTTGTTTATACATTGGTTATGTATTCTTCGATAATTGAAGTATGAAAGGTAATGAAAGTGCAATAACGTATGAACATTGATTCTTCTCGAATTCAATTATTAAGTATGATTTACTTGGATAGTAGTGCTTGCCCAATGTGTGGCTGCAATGTTGATAAAGAGTATTACTCAACCCTAACCATTAAATATTGAAATTTCTATGAAGTATGCAAGCATGTTAAGATATAATTATTATATGATTGAAAGTAACTCCTCGTGATTATGATAAAGTGTTGAGTGAAAGGTTTACTCACTTGTATGTGGTTTTGTAAAGTGAAAGGGTAGTTCTCATTTATCAATAGCTATGATCTATTATGATGAAATGTTCACATAGATGTCTAGAAGAGACTAACACAATCTTGAATGAAGAGTGTGATAACTACTAAAGAGAATAAATGCTTAGCATCGAAAGGGCATGTAAATGAGATGGAGGTCTCATGTTTCAGTATTTCCGGCCTCTCACACGGGTTTCTTCATGTTTTGTAACTTCGGATTCTCAAGATATGTGTTGTCTCATGATATTGAAACCTCCATGTCTAGAAAGTCAACGTTACAGTAGCAATCTCCTTGATCCTTAACTATGTGCCAATATAGGACTATAACTTAGTGGATCGACCTAGATAGGTATGTACAAATGGTTACACCTTAGGGAAGTGTTAACCCTTTCTTTTCGGTGTGGAAGGAGAACACTGGATTCCATGTATCCCACCTGGTGTCATGTCGGTTTACTACTCTTTTTTCCCTAATGTAATAAGGTAAATGAACAAGTCAAGTATGTGAATTATTATTATGGTTTGTCTTAAAGATTACTACATAGGGTGAGGGAGGGTATGTGACTTGTTTTACGTATTGCACATGTGGGATCCTAATGGATGGTTCTAGTAGGGGGCTTTCATAATTAAGTTGGTTACATGCTCTTTATGTCAAGTTTTATATGAACTTACAAATCAAGCATGTTATGGTAAAGTATGAGATTATGTTGTATGCATCTAGTAAGCGACTTAATATAATGCTTAACATTGGATAGTGTTATCGAGTTCTATTCTTGGCATTGGACAAGTATTGTTTTGGGTTTCTTATGTGTTAGGTTAATTTAATGTTGTGTTGACTTATAATGTTCTAGATATGTGCATGTTGAGTTATTGAACGTAATGCATGATTTTTACTAAATTGTTCCTTCTCTAATGCATTGGTGATTTTATGCAAAAGAACCATAGTTAATACAGGTGTTTTATACTAACCCATATTTCTTCCCTTTTTCCCAAACATTCTAAGTTGCGGACATTGAAGAGCTTCTAGGACACTGTGCAAGAAGACTTGGACTTTTCCTCCATGTTGTTGGTGAGTCCTCCCATTCGAGTATGGTTTTATTGTCTAAATACATTCATTTCTTTCCTATTCATTAATGACATTGTTGTAAGCCATGTATGGAAATATGAATTTGTATAAGGTGTATGCCCGAATGTTGTACTTCATTTTTTTATATGGTTTAATATGAGAATATATTAGACTAAATCCATACGTATTGTCTATTTGAGTAAACAAGAAGCATATGTAAGCTTCATATGGGAGGAGTCTAAGTAAACTCCCTATATAATACGTGAGAGGTCTACATATACCTAAATATGTAAAAAGTTTTAAACTTTTCCTCATTTTTGACCTATTATATGCAATTATGAATGCAAAGGGATAGTCTAAGTCCTGTTCGAAGAGGAATATGTCGGTTACATCTAGGGGGTCCTCCGCGGTCATGACACCTAAGACATTGTCGTAGTAGTGTTCTCTTAAGAATATGTTTGTTATGAATTATGCATGGTTAGATATGTATGATTATTATTAGTATGGATAATTATAATGACATATGATATTATTAAGGTATGTACGAGGTGGGTTGCTTAATGTGGTATCTAGCTTTGGACAGGGTTATGTGATTTTATTCCTTGCATTGCACTAATATTTCTTGGGTTGCTTACATGCTAAGATGATATAATGTTGTGTTGTCTTGTGATACTTACTTTATAAGAATGTTTGATTTAATTGATAAAATTCATGTCTTTAACTAAAATGTCCTTTTATGCATGTTTCAATGGTTTTTATGCATAATAGTTATACTAAGTACATCTGTTGTACTAACCCATATTATCTCCCATTTTTCACAAACAAAGTAGGTTCGGGCCGTTGAGTTTATTCGAGGCCATTTCTCAAGATAGTTGGATTCGCTTACTCCAAGTTAGTGAATTCTCAAGTTAGGGGACACTTGATACATCCAAACTTACACCTCAAATGAGAGTGTAAACGGTCGTTGTCACTTTACAGAATTCAACAGGAGTTGAGATCGTTCTCAGAGAGTATTTCTTTATAGAAAATTCTTAGTGTCACTCTTATACGATTGGTGTTATTATATCCTAATTAATTCAAACAAAAAGTAAAATTTGGATATGAATATCAAGTAGCAAGTTCTAAGCATGAGACTAAAATTTAGATTTCAGATTTATTTTATCAACGATGACTAGGTATGCGTTTTATGTTGATTAAGATAAACCAGGTTAGTGTTCACTATGACAAGAAGTTGTGACACTTCTGAAATCGGAGCTTCAAGCAATCACACTTTCACAAAACTTAGTGACTAAAGTTTATTTAATGCTTCTCTGCCTAATTAGATAGTAATCGCTTGTATTCTCTCGAGCTACAATTAATTCCTTTATAATGAACTGGTTTAAAAGAATGTGAGGTTGAAGCTATATCCTCTCGAACTCTAACTTTAACTTCAATACAGTAAAGAAATTTCTGCTTTTCAAAACAATTATTTTTCTCTCGAACAACCATTTGATTCAAGCTAGTCTAAAGTGTGCACTCTTTAGACCAAATTAAAACCCAAGCTTAATTCTACAACATGTGTAAGGAGATTACTCTATGCTCGTTTTACAGATTCAAACTCACAGTCCCATCATAGATCCAACACACCTGATTTGACTACTGACACTTTGTTTGGATAATTGTTATATATTATTTCATAATGTATTGTATTGTATTGTATGGTAGATAAAATTTTTGGTTAGACTGTATTGGTTGTTGTAGTTATTTAATAATATTTTAATTGTTCGGTTTGATTGTATTATACTGTATTGTAATTTATAAGTTAACTAAAATATCCTTATTTATTCTAGGGTAGGAGGTTTGACTAGATTTAAATAATTAAGGTAGGTAAAATCGTATTTTGAAATATTACATAAAAATATAATAGGTCAATGAAATTAAGTAACAATGGAAAACACCAAATTGATTGTTCCATAAAATAATGATTTTTTTGTTACTTAACAACGAAATTTAACAATAGAATACATTTAAAGTAACAATCAAACCAAACATTGCAGGTGTAGTAATGATACAATACAATACAATGGATAACAATGATCCAAACATAGTGTTAGTGATTCACAATTTTGTGTACATAACAAATTATAATAATTGAGAACATAATTCAGAATACTTATGATAGAAAATTGAAACTCAAAATAAAAATTTATAATTCAAATCAAATTGTCTCCTATTACTATGTAGTTTGTAAAACAAGAGTAGTTCGAACAAATCCCAAGTTCTCTCTTCCTTTCGTCGTCAACAACTTGATATATCAAAAAATAGTTCAAGACGCACTAAATAATAGCCCAAAAAACATTTCTAAAATAGACCTAATGGAATTAGGACTGCATTTCGCTTTCCATCACGGACCCCATCACGGCCCGTGATAGGCTTCAAGGTCCCTACAGTAGTTTGTGTTCTTGCCTTCAAATCTTCGAAACTGATTTAGGTTTTGACCCACGACCATTAAAATTATCACGAAACAAGAGTAGTTCATATATAAAATAACTGACCATCAAATTTATCACGGTCCTTAAATACGTCTGTGGTCTTCACTTCAACTTTCTAAACTCCGGACCCTTTTCCCTCCTTTTTGGAATTTTTTTGACGGACAAAATCACAAACAATCAAAATTATCACACTCAGTGAAATATTTCTTGATCTTCACTTCAACTTTATCAACTCTAGACACTTTTCACTGCTTTTTGGAATAAGGTTGACGGACAGAATCATGGACCATCAACATAATCACGATCCGTGAAGACTTCCGTAGTCTGCACTTTAACTATCTCAACTCTGGACAATTTTCACTACTCTCAGGAATCTTGTTGACGGACGGAACTATGGACCGTCAAAGTTATTATGGTCCGTGAAGGCTTCCATAATCTTTACTTGAATTTCGTCAACTTTGAACACTTTGCACTGCGCTTCTGGAATCTGGTTCACATACTAAACCACGGCCCATCAAAATGAATATGGTCCGTGAAGTTTCTCGAGGCCTTTAATTAAACTTCCTCAAAAGTAGGTTTCAAATTCCTCTCCTATCATCATACGATACTATCACTTAAGTCTTTGAAATGAGACATGGACCGTCAAGATGGCCATGAATTACTACTTCTCTCCTTTGTATTATTCTTCCTGAATCATTAACAAACACATCAAATCATAAATGCACTCGAATATAGTACTAGTTCTTTGTTTTAAACCGTCAAACTTTACTCGGATATCCCGGTACCTAAACACCCTCAACTTAAAACCATTTCTTGTCCTCAAATGATGAGATTTATTATCCCCTTATTTCTCAAAATCATTTCCAATCATTGACAATACACAACAACTATTTTCCATACCTTTTGTTTCCCAATTTAATGAATCTAACACGTAAGGATCTATATATGGCATCATTACTTACAATCAATAATGACTATATTTGTGAGATATTAGCTTGCCTAATCCACTATAAAATGCAATCACAACAAAGAAGTCTCTCACTCAGAATGATTGGGACTGAGTACTACTTTCTCGCTCTTAAACAACTTCTAGCACTATCAGCCGCTACTATAGTCTTGCCCTCGTTTCTACACTCTATTTTTCAGATAATTAGAATAGGATCACAGCACAACTTTAATTGGATTGTAACGTAGGCTCGTGGCTAGGTAAAGGATAACTGGATGTTCGATTTCATGTGTACTAATCCCTTGGTTTCTCAAAGTTTTCGTTTCACAAATCCAATTCTACTTGACTCTTTTGTTTTGTTTCTTTTTGTCATTCCAGCAGCCACACCTTTATTTATATATGTATATATATATATATATATATATATATATATATATATGTATACACACACACATATACATACTACATGTATTTCAGTTTGCTGGTTGAACTCTCTCGGGTACTACTCACCGTCAACTTAGGTTTTTAGCCTGAGTTGTGCCAATGTACCTTGGTTAAACCAAGGTTTTGAACTAAGATAGGTAAGAAGAAACGTCTATTTCAGGGTCAACATGGGTTCAAGTGGTAATTTTTCTTTATAAACAAAAATAGTCTACTGATCCTTTCATATCATACTCTTCTATGTTTTAAGCAAAAATACTCAGGAAAGTTCTAGTTTCTTCTCTTAGCGCTAGAAATCAATCAAAGCTTAGACACAGTTACACATGATTGAATTATCCAGTTTCTCCATCCTCTTATTAATCATTCAAACTCAGCAATGTTCAACAAGTTAGTATATAAAATGTCATAGAAAGATCCTAACCGTCAACGACATGTTCAAAATTTGTTGTTCATTCGTGTCAAGCTAGCACTGCATATCTCAACCTACTTTGATACGTAAAAACAAGAAAGAAAAACTCACAATATTGAGACAACCTCCATATTTTACAGCTATGGAAGGTTTCTCAACTACCCCCTCCTCACAAGAAAGTACTTCACCCTCATAGTCGATATAGCATGCGACAAAGAAAAGGGAAATAAAGAGGGGTCATACCAACGACGCTCTAGGAGCAAGTATCGGGAACCGTCCTGAAATCTTTATCAGCAGGTTCTATCTCAGAATGGAGTGGCGCAGTGAGTATAGTAGACCTTTGATGGGTGGGTGCTGCAATGTCAGTGTGAGAAGGTGCGCCACTTCCAGATGCACCAACTAACAATGTGTCTTGTTGTTCCCGTGCAGGGGCTGCTCGTTCGCTTTCCAACCTGCAGGATTCTTTGCAAGCTCTTTTCTCTTATTTTTGTTTCTGAGCAATGGGTTAAAAGGAGTGTCCTTGTCGAGGTCACGAACTTTATGCTTTTAGTTTTTGGATTTGGTGGGGAGTTCTTCACCCCAAATATCATCAGGGGATTGTATAAGAGGGGCCTAATTCATTATCTGCATCAATGACTCAGGTAGTAGTAGAGGAGGAGGCCGCACTAGTTACTTGGGTGAATTAGCAAACTGAGAAGGCATGTCAACCAATTGTGTCTTCAACTCATCATTCTTCATACGACTCTGAACGGGGAATTGGTCTTGTACCAAATTTTCAATCTCATCTATGCGCTCTTCAAGTACTTCAAACTCCTTCCGGACCAGACTAGTAATGTCCTTCATGGAAGCTAATACTTTGGTCTCTATCATTTAAGGCATTCAACGGATTGTCTCATCTACTAATGCCCTTTTCTGGCGTTGATCTGCAATAAATTTCTCATGAAAAGTGATAGGGATAGAAACAAAAGTACCTGAACTCTGTGCAGGGTTGTTTTGCGTGGTGCTTCTGGGGCTGTTTGGGTTGAGTCACCGTGTTCTGCCACTCTGTCAGTTTCTGGCGAATCTAAATGGATAGCGGAGCAATAGTTAGATGATTTATTGTCGCAGACTTAGCATTAAATCAGTGGTTTGCTAATCTTTTATCTTTGATACATGAAGGAGTCTAGATGCCTCATGCCATCAATCAACTAATAGGTTGAGAGGAATCTCTGCCTGGCAAAATAATTTCCCTAAAAGACAAAGAAAAGTAAATGCTACTCTCTCATTTATAGCCCTGTCTCTTATTTCAGTAGCGATGATTCTCCTCGTATTTATCGGGTAGCCATATAGTAAGCATGCTACCAATGAGGCGAGGGATGGTTAAAGTGTGTTATCATTCGCCGTTTGCCGTAATTGTGCCCGCACCATAACCTACCACACTTTAGATGGGAAGGTCAATGTACCTTTAGCAATAGTATTTGGATTTATAGTTGCCCAATTAGCCGATTCCCCATCAATGGAAATGTGTTTTGTAATCCACCACAACTACCCTTTCTTTAATATTGGCTGCGTTGGTGAAGTCATGGTGCTTCCCTTCAAAAAGTCCCACTGATGATGGAGCTATGTAAGCCTGTCCATGTAACACTCGGTTGATACAACTTTATGAAATATCAACGGACTTTCCCCTAACAATGATTGAGTCAAGTGCACCTAGTATAAAAGCTAAATCTTTTTTACCCCGTTTTGCGAACTCGCTGGTTGCTTCCAGTTTCATCAGCGTCGCTGTATATGATGTATAAAACTCATTTTTCAGGTTATCAGAGCAATCACCAGGACTTGTGAAATTGAAACATCCGGTGAATTTTTGGAAAGTCCTTGATGTCATTGCTCACCACCCTCAATTCAGGCAAATAACCCACATCTTAAAACTGCATGTAAGATCCCGAATATGACTTATGTGAAGATAGAGCCCTAACATGGTTGTAATGGTGTTATAAGGTCCTAAATTAGTCTATAATGTTGTATTGAGGCAATGTCTAAGAGTTTAGGTGCATTGGAAGTCAAACGTCAAGGGACGACCAAGATGTTCGATGACGAAGTCACCTATGTGCCTCATATGTGGTTATGTCTGTTCATGTGTGATTAATGAGGTTATAAAGTCCTTAAATGATTTAATGTAGTGTATAAAGGCCGTCTGTCAAGTTTCAATAAGTTTGGAGGTCAAACGTCCAAGAACGTCTCGAAAGGTTTGCCTTGAAATGAACTTCTGTGTCTTGGCATGTTTCGTCAAGTTTTACTTGTTTGTTTTTAATGAAATTGATGTGAGAGTTCCTAAACTAGTATATAAGCATGTTTGGGTTGGAAACTTCTGGGAAAACATCCCAAGGACCATCCAAGGGTCCTCGAGAAAGAACTCTTTCATTGAGGAAAAACTGCCCAAGACAGCCCAACCTACAGAGGCAATCGACACCCAGAAGGTTAGTCGACGCCCCGTATGTGAAGATTCGTTGGTGGAAACTTAGTCATGGGGAATGATAAGAAAAGAAGTCATCCTCAGTCCCAAACCAAGGACAAACAGGATGGTCCGTTAGTCAAGGGACGGGCCGTCGATGGTCTCCCGTCTGTGAGCCTGTTCTCCTGCTTAAGTTCACTGTTAGTGAATGGTGAATTGTTTAAAAACAATTCACCCAACGTCCAAATTAGAGTTTGGAGGTTCCTTAAGGGTCTTCAGGGTATAAGTCTTTAACACTTAGAAGAATTCATTCTTCAAAATCAAAACCCCAAAATCCCTTACAAATTCCTTAGAACTCCATTGAATCCAAAACTCAAGGAAGATCTTGGATTGGAGATTTGAGTGGTGATTCTTCATGAAATTGGAGGATTAACATCGATGAGGTATGATTTTTGATCCTTGAAATTCTATTAATCAAGGAGGCCAAATTCAAAGATGTTTTCTCAAGGTTTCAAAGATGAACTTGTCCAATTTTATGATCGATCCATGGGTTCTTGCATTAAAGGTTTTTAATTATTGAATATTGATTGAACTTTTGTTATTTAGATAATTTTAACTCAATTAACTATTGAACCCATGTAATTGATGAACCCTAGTTTTTGACTACTTTATGGGTTAAGTGATATTGTCTTAATGATTGTGAATTCTAGTATAGTTTTCTATGGGCTATCTAATGATGTAAGAATTGTATTCAATTTTTAACCAATTTTTCTTATATTTATAAATGTATATTGAATTGATTTAGATTCATTTGAGTATTATAGTTTTCAAATTGAATTGATGTTTACGGACTCTTACGAAGATGTTTCTGTTGAAATTTTAGATCACCAAGTGAAACGGTTGAGGAACAAGAAGGTTGCCACCATAAAGGTGTTATGGAGAAACCCCCTTGCTGAGGGAGTAACATGGGAGGCCGAGGCCGATATAAGATCCTGTTACCCTGACTTATTCAGTTTTTGAGGGTAGGTATACTCTTCCCTAGTCCGATTTCGTTAATGAGACTCTAAATTTTAGTGCATTAGTCTGTTTTGGTGTTTCAAGTCCATAAAAATGTTTTTTTATTCTTGACTATATGAGTTAATATGAGTTCATGATTGCATTCATGTTGCTGTTTTTGTATAGCGTTGACATGATGTTTGTGTTGCATGAGTTGTGATGTGCATTGAGTTAAAGTAAGATTCAGAAGGAAGTTCCTCAGTCTCAGATATGAAGCCTCAAATAAGTTGAGTTATGTGCATCATCCAGAGTAAGTTTTGAATTAGATATTCACAAAGAGTAAAGTTTCAAGTATGTTGATGTGTTTTTAGAAAATGCCCTCCCGGATTCAAAATGATGTGTAGTGTCATTCGGAGATGAATGTTCCTAAGTGGGGGATAATGTAAATTCCAGAAAATGTACAAGCCTAGTGAAGAGTCTATTAGATTTTAGGAATATGTATTGGGGTACATAGGCATCCCAATGCCCAATGTTGATCAATATTGGGCATATTAGAGAATATTGGCTTAAGAGTGTTAGCCAATTTCTATGTATTAAGATATACTTTGATGTTCAAATGCCCCAATTCAAGCTTGTTTAAAAATTGTATCTGCAATGAAGACCCTAAGCTAATTAAATTTTCATTCCTTAAATTCCACAAATTAGGTACTAGGCATCGAAGTGTCAAGCCTAGGTACCATAGCACATGATCATTTAAAATTATCACGTAGAGTAAGCAGTGGGCAAGGATGTTTTGAGGATCCTTGGGACAACCAGAAAAAAGACGCAACACATGTGCAACCTATGTGCAACAACATGTGTAAGAATTCGGTTAGGGTGGTTAGGCGGTGAAGGGCAGGCACATATGTGGGGGTCAAGCCATGTGGGGCTGAGATTCCTAACAAACACTATGATATAACTAACTTACCTAACTAGCTAAATAACCTAGGACTAACTGAAATAAACTAACTAGTGCACCCGACAATCTAAGACCTAACCGTGTGACACTAACCTAGTAACTAACTCAAGAAACATCCTAGTACCTAACCTAGGATGATCCAAAGGGTTAGTTATGGTACTAAAGACTTAACGGTATTTTAGTAATTAACCTATGTCACCTAATTAATTAAATTATCAGCTTAATTAATTAATTTAAATTGTCAAACTAAAATCCTTATGCTAGACAAGTAACTAACTAAGAAACATCCTAGTACCTAACCTAGGATTGTCCAAAGTGTTTGTTATGGTCCTAACAACTTAGGGGTACTTTAGTAATTACCCTAGGCTACCTAATTAATCAAAGTAGCAACTTAATTAATTTATTTAATTGGTCAAAACCCAAACCACTAAGAAATTTTCAAGATTTCGGTTAAGTCAAGTGTTCTTCTAATTCTAGTCAATTTAGGAGGGGCGTTTTAGTAAATTAGCTAATTGATTTATTAATTAAGTTAATTATTATAGGTTAAATTACTAAATATTCAGTTCCTAGACCTAGAATCACGATCATTCACTAAGAAATGCAATACTTGAGCACAGTAAAGAAACGCAAGATAAACAGAAGTTCTCCGTAGGCGATTTCAAGAAGTTCTTCAATGTTTTCATGAAAAAGTGCAAGGTGATCTTCGTAGATTAAATTCTACATAAGGTATCGGTTTTCTCTCCTGGAATTCTTTCTCCAAGAGGCTATTCAAAACATTTTTGTAATCAAGAATATTGAAACTAGGATTGTTCCCAATGAATCGCATGTTCATCTCCCTATTTCTCTCAATTTCCAATTCTTGCTAGTTGTATGATGTGAATTTTTAGCACGTTGCTAGTATGTGGTGTTAACTGATTATTATGTGTATGTTTGCATAATTTTCTTGTCGAATGAAACCTACATGATAGATCCGCATACTTAGGGTGTTATCTATATGAACATGAAGTGTTGTAATGCCTACTTGTGTTCGAGAAGATGAAATTGTTATAAGTATTCATTGAATTGTCTCATATGCTAACCTAAGGTTAAAAGTTGGCTTGTTTAGCATGATATATTATTATAAATATTTCTGAAGTGATGGGCATGGCTAATGACATCGTTATTACAAGTATCTATGAAATTGTAATTTATGCCAACAAATTGGCTAGCAAAAATATGTCCAACATATTATTTTAAAAGCATGTAAAGTCATACCAATCTCTACATCAATGAACTCCTAACATAGGGTATGTCAATCTATGTGACAAGTCCCAACATACCCTATCCACACGAACTTCTGAATGCAATATCATTGTATGAGTAGTTCTAACTTTCATAAAGAATTGTACAAACTACCAATGAACGTTGAAAAAGTTAAGGTGAGTAAATAAGTAACTAAAAGCTTAAGTTATGAAATTGACCTAATATAGAGTGTTAAATAAGTGAGAGAAGTCTCAATTACACTTAATCTATTATGTCAAAAATACTCACATAAAAGGATGCAAGAGTCCGTGAGACAAGTCTCACTCGCACCATTATGATAATGTAAGACCAAAGTTCGTATCCATCAAGCAAAGAAAGGGATTACCATTCATCCATAGAGTTAAGTAAATCTCATAACTAGAATCAAGCTTCCATAATGTTTGAGTCATATTCTAAGAGATAAGAAAGTAAAGTAAATCTGAGCTTAGCACCGATATACTAGTAAGGAACTTGTGCCAGCATATGTAAGTCTCATGAGACGAGGCTACCAACAAGGTGGACAAGTAGTCTCTGTATGTCTCCTAGTCTTCGAACTATGTTTGCCAGCATAAGGGTACTAGCTGGTGGAAGCCTCCTCCCAAGAATGATAGCAGCTCAGTTTCACTTTGGCTAGTGATTCCACCTCTTTTCGGTGTGGGGAAGACACCGGATTTCATATTTACCTCACATGATCTTTGTCGGTTATAGATCAGGAAATTATTAGGTTCACTTCAGTTGTGAACACCTGTTTTTGGTGTGGGGAAGCACTAACTTGGTTGCACTTTAGGCGGTGAACCTCCATTTTCGGTGTGGGGTAGACACAGAACATGGTTTACCTTAACCGGTGAATCACCTCTATTAGGTGTGGGGGTGATACTGGATTTCATGTTAGCTCGCATGATCTACTCCCGTTAATGTTAAAGAATTCTTTAAAGAAAGTAAGAAACAATGAAAGTAGCATGTTCACAGTGAACAATAGATCAAAGAAGTAGAAACGTAAGTTTAAAGTGAACTAAGGAAGTAAGAGCTCAAGAATATCAATCACCAATTTTGATAAGAATAAAGTTTTAAAAAGTTATGGGTATAGCCAATAAAGATTGACTTAAAATGACTTCTTATATTAGCCAATAAATATATGCCAATAAAGAGAACAAAACATAATGACTCAATCATTTGGAGGGTGAATATATGCCCCAACATCGTTATATTATGCAAATGATCAATTAAAGGGCATAGCCAATAAAGATTAGTTTATAATAGACTCATGCCTAATTTAATAAGAATGGAAATATAACTTGTAAGTAAGGTAGCCAAATCATTTTCTTAGTCTTTTGGATTACTTAATCGATTCATTGTAGGTATGGGACTACAATGAATCATTACACTTGTAAGTAAAACTTAATATCAATGGAGATCATTGAACTACACAACAACAAGAAGAAAAAGACTAAAAAATAAACTAAGGCTGGAGGGAAGAGCTCTCGGCCTAAGGGAGCAAATTTCTTAAGTTTTGTTTAAGTTGTTCTAAATTTATGTTCATGATTCCAAGGTATTATGTTCATATATAAAATGAGTTATGTGCCTTAATTGCATGGTAACATGTCATATTCATAGCATGAATCACAAATAACGAATTAAGAGAGTAAAATGACATAACTTTCTAGAAACGACATGTTGCTTTAGGAAGATCTTTCCTTGATCATGCATAGGCCTTATGTGTTTATTTACATACACCCATGCTTAGTACAAGTGTGTACTAACGAAATAGATTATTAATATTTTTATAGGCGCAGGTTCTAGAGAAGATTGAAGACTCGACAAAGCGGTTTGGATTAGCGATCTCTAGACTTTGGTAGGTCCTCTTTAGTTCGAGGATGCTACTTTTATTATTCTAGTCCAGTACATTAGATATAGCTAGTTGTTGCTGTCCCTAGCGTTTCATTTCAAACATTTGTTCAAGCGTTTGTAGTAAGGACAATTAGGCAAACTACTATTATTATTATGATCCATCATTTCATTTTAATCTATTGATAGATGGTTGCTTAGTTTGAGCTTATTAGAATATCACTCTTATGCAGCATTATATGAAGTCTATGTAAACTTCAATAAGTATTAAAAAGTTTTAAATTTTCCACCAATTTAACTGTGTGATTATGATGTAATCTAAGAAGAGGCTTGTCTGCGACCTCTAAAGGTTAAGATGCCAATTGCACTCGGATTTCAGAATCCGGGTGTGACAGTGGACTTGTTCTACCGGTTGAAGTAAGCCTATGGTAGATAGTCTTAAGGATCGCTTTGGTGTGTATAGAAGGGGGTGTATGGGCGGTCCCTTCTTGTCTCCATTTATGGAGTCTTGGGATAACTTGGTTAGGGAAACCTCATGGGAAATGAGTTCACTATGCTTGGGAGAAAATGCTCACTGCAATGTTATTCACTGTAATGTTATTAACTGAAATGCTATTCAGTGTAATGTTATTCACTGTAATGCTATTCACTATGATGTTATTCACTGTAATGTGTCAGTGTGTTCGCTGTAAGATTTCCTAATATTACTGAAAAGTGTGTTTTGCTTCTAAAATTTTGAGAGTCATACATTATGTGCTAAATGATGATAATTATAATATTTCAACTCTTACTTCATGGAGGTTTTTATCAATTTGGCATGAAAGCTTATTTTACTAAAATGTGATTTTTTGCATGTTTTTGCATATGTCATACTTAGTACATTATCTTGTACTAACCCATAATTCTACCTTAATAAGTATAGGTTTGAGGCAAGTTTCAATACTATAATACAAGATTGGGAAAGATTCTCTCAAGACTAATTTTGTCCTCATATATTCGAGGCATAGTCGTATTTCTTAGTTTAATTTATAAAGACTTATTATGTATTTTAAGTTAATGTAAAGGGTTGTGTCCCTAAGATATTTATATTGTGTCTTTAAGTTGTCTTGTGCAGTCAAGATCAAATCCTAACCTTTTATGAAAGATGTTCTCTTCATTAATTTATTCGTTAAATTTTTTAGTTCCGCACTACTTTCATGTCTTATATAATGAATGATAGCTAAGTTTTATACAAGACCTCCGAAGGGTCAAGTACGCAATTGTTCCGACCCATGGGTTCTCTCTAACTCCTAGGGGGTACTTTAGGGTCATTACACATATGATTAAGGAATTTAGACATACTTAAATAATTATCTCATAATTTTCAAAAGATAAAGATAGGGGCTAGGCTCCATAGAAAGAAGTAATAAAGTGTAACGACCCAAGAGTACCCCCTAGAAGTTAGGGCATTCTGGACCCGGAATACGATATGCTTGACCTCTCGGAGGTCTTGTAGAAGCACTTAGACATCATTCATTACATACATGTATGAAAAGTAGTGTGAAATCAAATTTTTTCACACGAAATAATAATACTTTAAAATATCTCTTTTATAGAAAAACATAATGAAAGGCTATGTCTCAAAGTGGCAATCTTAGACATACGAATATATTGGGACACGACCATACTTCATCATTTAGAAAAATAACTATGTTTATACAATACTTTCAATAAGGAAATCTAAACATCAAGATGTCCTCGAATCTAGTGAGGGCATACCAACTCTTGCTTGAATGAACACTAATCCAAGATTTGACTTTGAGACTCCTCTGAACCGCCACCTACACCTTTAGAGATTGACAAAAAGTATGGAATTAGTACAAACACTTATACTTAGTATGACATAATGCATAAAATCATGATGAAATACTTTTGATTGAAACATGCTCTTTTTGAGAAAACCCTTTAAGACAAGCATAATATTCACTAACAAGTCAACATATATGCATATAAGTCACATTCCACAATATAGAATCCATCATTTTAACCCTTATAAACGTATACACCTCCCACCAAAGTTTTTCCTAAGACTTACTTAAGTAAGACAAAAAGAGACTGCCCACACACCCTCTTCAAGCGTACCTAAACAATCCTTAAGACTACCTAAGATAATATTGTTCCCTTTTACTTTCTTTTACTTCCCACCTAAGGTTACTCCAAGATTCACCTAAGTAGGACAAGAAGAGACCGCCCATACACCCTCTTCAAGCTTACCTAAGCAACCCTCAAAGCTACCCCAGATAGAGCACATTCTAGTCAAAATACATTAGCTAAAGTAATAATCATTCATTAAGTCAATCAGAAGACATTTCATTCATCAAGGACTTCATATAATGGTCTTAGAATGACCTAGGGAACCTACACTCTAGCACCATCAAAGCCTAATCATGCCATGTCTAGATAGCTTCCCATTCCACTACCTAAACGTTGTAGAACTTATCAAATGCTAGAATGTATCCCACATGATGAGAATAGGCAATAACAAACATATACCATACTAGCTAGGTATGTAATCTAGATTCTACCCTACTCCGATGGAGGGTGTTCTACTTTCCAAGGGTAGAACTAGGACACATCCCATGTAGGCACATGGGTATGGAATATCAAGGACTTTTATGAACTCTAGTCTCCTGTAGAGATACAGTTTACTCTAGTCTCCTTCTCAAGTAGAGCTACATCCCATAAAATATTCACTCGGTGCTAGCCTTTGTTCTTATAGAGTAAGTTCAATAAAAAGGGATACATAAAAAAGGTACCATATCTTAGTCATTACCTAGTCATAATGCACCTACAAAAATTGGTTCCACTAGGGATGCCACTCAATGGTCTATAAAGATAGCTCATTCTTAACCTTTTTTCTATATAGAAGGTTCCACATATTAGTCAGCCTTACAAGGGCACCATCTTAGGTCTACTGATCCTAGACTTCCATTCAATATTCATCTTCATATCAGATACTCAATAGTGTTCAAGTATCATACAGGAATAACCTAGTCAACCTATCAAGATATACTAGTAACACAATCAGTTACATCACCGTAGTCTATCATGATCACATATAGTTAATTAGGAGAGTTCAATCTCACACATACACGTATATCATATAGTGCTTCACATTACTCATATTCAAGTCTTAACTTGATAATATCACCATTTATAAAATAATGCCGACAAAGCCATGTTCAATACAATTCATAAAGTAATGTTGACGAGGCCACATCATCTAAAGTATAACACATAAGCACCGCCACCATCAGTGGTCCATACCAATCATAACATAATTAAAGACCTACACTACATAATATTGAAAGAGAATTAGGGCGGTGGTAAATCCACTCTCGCCACTTCAATTTCTAGATAAATCATCCAACACAATACTTATAGGTCCTTACCCATGGCCATGATCATCAATTTAATACAAAAATCATAATATTCAATAAATGTAAATCAATTCAATATATATATATCAATATAAGACATCCTATGCATCAATCCAATAGAGTTCTTACATCATTCTATAGCCCAAAGAAAACTACAATAGAATCCATGCGCTTTGAGACATGATTATTTAACCCATAAAAAATCCAAACTAGGATTGCAAGGTTTTAATGGGTTCATAGAGTTTTAAGGTAAAAATCATCAAATTAACATAAATTAAATCATAAGACAATGATTCAAAATGTTTTATGCAAGAAACCATGGCTAGATCATAAAATAGGAGAATTCATGTTTTTAATCATCTTTGAAAAATCATTGGAATTGACTCCTTGAAGAAAAGAGATTCAAGGTTGAAGAACCATACCTCTATAAAGAAGATTAGCCCACATTTGATGGAGAATAAGCTTGGAAAATCTGTCTTCTTCTTTGGAGCTTCAAAGCTTCAACAATAAAGTTTTGGAGAGAAGAATGGAGAGGTTTTGTTTTGAATTGAGGGTTTAGCTTTGACTTGTGATTTTAGGGGTATAAAAAGACTCAATAACCGTCAATAAGTCATCCCCAAATTACCCCAAAGACCCCTACACTTATTAGACATTTTAACCAACTCAAATTTGACTTAAAAAGGAGCGACCAAATCTTGGAGTTCACTGCCCATCGCAGAGGCATTTTCAAATCTTATTTTTGGAAGTTTTTGGGACAGAATGGTTCGTGACAGCCCCTCATTGCATGGAAAACATTTTGCCCATTTTTGTGCAAGCTGTGCGACGCGCAGTCATTTCCGGATTCTGGCTGGCACGACATCTTGCTTGGCAAACTTTGTGTCCTCTTTGGGGACCCTTTGACTGATCCACGGGGTGTTGTTCTCTAACATTGAGACACTTTATATTTATGTCTATGTTTATGAAAAATCGATAAGAAATTTCACCCTCATACTATCCCCAAAAACATCACTACAAAAAACTACGACATACTAGTTCAACTTCGGCTAGTTTCCGGACGTCTTGGATGTTTGAACTGACAATGCTTCCAAACTTTATTTACTGACTCTAAAAACTATTTTAAACAAATTTAAGACTTTAAAACATCATAAAACAAGTGTTGGACTCTAGATCAACCTAGGTCATTTTTAGGGACGTTATATAGAGAAAGGATCAAAAGTAATACCTTGCATGAAAGGTGGTATGGGACATCATGCTTGCATTGCACAAGGTATAAACTAGGGTCACTAAAGAATAAGATATTGAAGATAGGATTTTACTAGATTTGTATTTTCTAGTAAGTGGACTATAGATGAGATAATATTATTAAATGAAGTTAACAAATGATAAGGCTATGTAAGGTGGACATGTTAATGTTAACTTCAAGATAGGTTTAGTATATGGAGTAGTATGGGATGCCTCATGTACTTTTAACAATCATGTTTTGAGGGAATCATAAGAGTGTAGTAATTTTTAGTATGAAGTAAGTCTACTAGATACTTAATGAAACAAGATAGGGTGACTTCAAGACATGCTAGTGTGTGAGGTAGTATGGGATGCTTCACGTACATTGCAAAAGTGTGTTTTGAGGTAGCCTAGGGGCATATTGCTCATATGTAATGATGAAACCTAGGTCATAATTACGAATGTGAACTATGGTAAAGTATAACCAAAGAGAGGTACTTTGCTTTGGTAGTAGTATGGGATGCTACCTTAGCCTTGCACAAGGACACTTGGAGGTGGCTTGTGAGAGAGTTTACAATAATAAGAAAGTCAATGAGTAAACTATTAACTCTTGTATGTTTTATTATGCTTCAATATCATTATGATATACATGTAATGCTTATGTCTTTATCTCTTATGATTATGTCTATTATTGACTAACCCTTTGAGAAATCTTATATTTGGTGTGATAGTTTTCGTACTTAGTACATATCGTACTAACGCATATTGCCTACATATTTTCCATGTAGGGTCTTGAGGATATTGATTGGATTGCAAGGGTAGATTTCCAAGGTTTCCAAGAAGAGAAGATTGGTGAGTTCTCATAGCATCCGAGGACTACCACCACTATGTTGTCTTTATGTTTTCTTGTATGTTACACTTTTATGGGTCGTGTCCCAAGATTATTATATTCATGATGTCATTGATGGTTTATGAGACATATGTTAGACATTTTTTGAAATGACTTCATTCTGTTTTGAAAGAAAAGTTTTAATTTTGTACTACTTTTCGTATATATGCAATGAATGATGTCTAAGAGCTTCTACAAGACCATCGAGCGGTCAAGTACACCGTGTTCCGACCCAAGGGTTTTCCTATCTTCTAGGGTGTACTTGCGGGTCGTGCCAATCTTGGTATCAGAGCATAAGGTTATGAAAATGATCTTAGGATGTCTCAAAATCATGTCTAGCAAAGTCTTATTCATCGGTGTGAGTCGCAACACATATATGAGTAGGAGGCTACATGATGCTTCGTAAAGTTTCACTTATTCATTCTTCAAGAAGTGACATAGATCTAAAAGATCTCTCTCTTATCCCATATATATATGATTGTCTTTGGGATGTGACTAGTTAAAAGGGTTATGCTACAAGGAGAGAGGGAGAAAGGTGGGATGGAATGCCAACTATGGGTATCTGGCTTGATATAGTTAAGATGATGAAATATGATGTTATTTTTAGTATGAGTGGGTTGACCAATGCTTTGGTTGATTTTGGTAGAAGGCCATGATGTGTTTTGGTGTATGTTATGGTGGAATAGAGTGTTTGAGAACAATCTAGAAAGGTTGAGTGAATAGATTCCTCTAGCGATTATAGAAGTGTAATTCACCTCTATTTAAGAGTCACCTTGGGTGAAGGATGTGAAATCTTTGTGATTTATATAAAGGAGTTAGCATAGTCTTGCTCAAAATGCGGGAATGAGGTTGTTATGTATCCTTGTTGTGCATCATCTAGGAGTGCTAGAGATAGTCACCTTGAGTGGTGTAGTGAGTATGATAAGTTTAGTACCAGTTGCTAGGCTCATGTGAGATTATGAATGCTGCCTTGTAATATTGACCTAAGGCTACAGTTACAAGAAGAGGAGCCAAACAAGTTGCTTCTGGTAATGTGGAAAGTGTCCTATATCCAAGAATAGGTTCTTTGCTCTCAAATCCAGGGTTTATCAAGGGTGATCTCCTTATGACCCTTTCCGGTATGTGTCTCTTTATTGATTTATGAAATTTTCCAGAATTTCCATGATTATCATTTGTCTTGCAGATTATGATGCTTTGTTATGATGAGGAATTGATGTTAGAAATACATGTGTGGCTTGTTCGCAAGTGGTGGATAAGTAGCCTTTTTATGAGGTACTTATAAGATTATGTGTAGTTATGATTAGCTTGGAATTCAATTTTTTCCTTAATTTGGGTATGTGCAATTAGGTATAATGCATATATGATGGGCTGCTAGTCTAGAGTTTGTACTTAAGAGAAGTGATAGTAAGGTGTCATTCGAGGACGAATGTATCCCATGTAGGGGATATTATTATGACCCCAAAATGATCTAGGTAAATCTAGAGCCTAACATGGGTTTCATGAGCTTATAAGGTCCTAAACTGGATAAAAATAGTGTTAATAGTCAGTATATGAAGTTTGGAAGTTTTTGAAGGTCAAATTCCCAAAGACGTCCAAGACGTCCGAAAACTAGTCAAAGTCGAACTAGTGTGTGACGACCCAAAAGTAACCCTTAGAAAAAGAGAGCACCCATAGGTTAGAACAACTGCGTGCTTTACCTCTCAGAGGTCTTGTACAAGCGTTAGCTATCATTCATTACATAAGACATGAAAACTAGTGCAAAATTAAAACTTTTCACGAACAAATAATAAAAAGGAAACATCTTTCATAAAAGCTAAGGAGTGATCTCGGTTTCACAATCCAACTTAAATACACGATTGTAGGGACACAACCCTTTACATTAAATGAAAAATATATAAATAGTCTTAATGCTAGAATCTAAGAAGTAAAACTATGCCCTCAAATATATGAGGCCACACTTAGTCTTGAAGGAGTCAATTCCCAAGCTTGCTTCTAGTCTTCAACTTGCCTCCAACCTAACTATTAAGTATAGAAAAGTATGGGATTTGTACAAGACAATGTGCTAAATATGGCATATGCAAACACATGCAAAAAGGGACATTTTAGTAAAATAAGCTCTCATGCCAAATGAGTAAAACCTTCATGATTATAGAGTTAAAATAGTATAAGCATCATCATTTATTACATAAAATAGAACTCTCATAATTTTTGAACCAAAAGATGCTTTACAGTAAACTCAAGTGCATTATAGTGAACACAATGAAACAATACAGTGAGCAACTAATACCATGCATAGTGAACTCATTTTCTTTGAGATTTCCCTAACCAAGTTATCTTAAGACTTACTAAGATAAGACTTGAAGGAACCGCCCATACACCTCCTTCAATACACACCAAAATGATTCTTAAGAGTACCAACAATAGGCTTACCTCGCGCAGGAAACAAGTCCACACTCTTGGCTAGACATTTGAACGACATTAATACATTAAGGACTTCATGTATGTTCCCTTCTCCAATGGGATTTTTAAGTTACACTAATTTCAAGGTGAGAGTAGCATCCCATACTACTACTCCCACTTAGTGCTCCTTGAGGATTCCCTTGGATTAAGCACACTACATTAGCCATTCATAACTTCATTACATAAAACTTAACTTTAACTTGCTTCCTTTATATTAGACCTTAAGTCATCTAACTTCATTTACAACACAAGATATCTCATTCATACAATTCATATAAAACACGCCAAAACTCCCTTTTTGGAAGGTCTACTTAGTGCAATGGATAGATAGCGTCCCATACCGCCACCTACCCTAAGTAGTACATTCTTTTAGGAGAATTAGTTCATACACTTCATATAAAACACACAAACTCCCCTTTCGAAAGGTCTACTTCGTGCAATGAATAGATAGTATTCCATACCATAACCTCTCCTAAGTAGCACAATCTATTAGGAGACTTAGTTCATTCATTCTTTTGTAGGGGAATATATTTAACCGACATAGACCATGAGAGATAGACATGGAATCCCGATACTACCCTTATCGGATGAGGGTTCACCACTTGACTATAGTAGGGTCATTCTATTAGCTTTTACATGACTTTTCCTATAGCTACATCTATGTGGGTGCATAGTTAAGGCAAAAGTAAATTGCTACTAAGTAACTCATTATCTACTAACGAGGAGTACTCATATCAGGAGGTACATTGGAATACAACATCTCGACTCACTAAGTGTAACAACCCCTTCTTCATATCCTCTTGGTTCTAGGCATAACTCCCCCACAGAGTCCTAAACATTCTTTACTATAGGCTAAGGGATAGATAATTAGCACCACATCTCAAGTCACGAAGTGTACTAATCCCAAGACATTACTTTGAAATACTACATCTCAACTCAAGAAGGGTATCAAACCTCCAACATATCTTAGAAAGCTCTTGGGAATAGTGAGGTTGCTACTAAACACTTCATCTCAACTCACGAAGAGAGTTCACCCCAAAACTCCCCTTATAATTCACATTCTTTAACTTCATTCTTCCATTCATTCAAAGTGTGAGTATGTCTACATGTGAGTATACCTTTCACATAAATCATCACTTTCATAACAGGTTTCTAAATATGCTTACATCTTCATTTATCATATTAACACTTTGATATGCTTCACATAATCATAAAGTTCCTTTAGACATTATCTCTAGCATACTTCACATAACAAGCATCATAAAACATATCCATAAGAAAAACATCATTATGTTAATACTTCACATAATATGCCTTCATAGCCTCATTCATAATACACCAGTAGATTCACATTCATATATTTCAAGTAGACACCCCTAACAGGTGGACCATACCACTCAAGAGCATTTCTAATAAGGGCTAAGCCATGTAACAAACTAACCATTAATCCAAGATTCACCACCTACAATCAAATCCTCAATAATAATTCTTAAAATAGCCCTTCGGGCTGTAGCTCAGTCACAATATAACCATAAAGAAACTCTAACTCTAACATTAACAAATCATGTTCATTAGACCCATTTCATAAGTCAAAAGTTGATAAGAAGCAATAACATGGTTTTATTAAAGTTTTAGAATTTAAATCACCAACTAACATTAGAAATATCATATGTGAATCCCTTACAACACTTTAATGCAAGACCCATACATAGAATCCAAGATAGAAGTTAAGGTTTGAAAAACTCTTTGAAATTCCATAGAAAAGGCTCCTTGAATGGATGAGAGTTAAAGGATGACCAGCATACCTCAAAGAAAAGGAAACCCACTGATTTTTGATTAAGAACATAGTCACGATCCGGATTCTTGAATCCGGATCACAACCGGTGTCGTTGACCTCTCAGAGGTCGCAGACAAGCCTCATCTTGCATTCATCACATTCATATGGTTATTTTTAGCAAAAAATATAAAACTTTTAAACGTATGAAGTATACATAGACTTCATATAGTTATTTTATGAATTAATCATATACTAAGATCAATATAAATGTAACAACCATCTGTCATAGGAGTCAATTAAAGACAAAATAAGAATATATCATAAATACGTTTGTCAAACACGGCCTTATTACAAAAGCTTAGAAATGAAAGTATGAAAGAAACGCTAGGGACAACATCCACTAGATGTTTCTAAAACTAAGGCTAGACTAAAACTGTAGGATCCTCGAAATCAAGAGTACCTACCAAATGGTATGGAGAAACGCTAATGTCCACACCGTTGCAAAAGTCGTCAATCTGTCCCTTAACCTGCACCTATAAAATATTAAGTAGTAGGGGTTAGTACACCAATTTTACTAAGTATAGGTGTATGCACACATACAAATAAGGCTATGCATGATAGAAGAAATCTCTTCCTAAACAACATGCTATTTCTGGAAAGCCTAGTGACTAGACTTTCCCAAATCGTTAGATGTTAATTGTGGTATCAATACGATGTGTTTTAATTAATTCAAAGCACACAAATCATTTTCTATATGATTACAAAACATTAGTATGATCAACAAAATTTTAGAACAACTCGGGCGAAGATTTGAGATTTTTGATCCTCTTAGGCCGAGAGCTACTTTTTGTACACTTAGTTTATTTTTCAGTCCTTTTGTTTTCATGTTGTGTAGGTCAATAATTATTTTGGTCCTTTTTTTACTTACAAGTGGAATAATTCATTGTAGTCCCATACACACAATTAATCTATGTAAGTAATCCAAGGACTAAGGAATGATTTACCTACCTTATGGTGAGTCATTCTTTACACTATAGATTAATTTCCTTTCATAAGCAATTCTCTATTGACATGTCATTGATTTCATCAATTTCATGTTTTATATATTATACATTTCATATACATGATACTTTGGAATCGTTGATGTAGCATTAAGATATCTCAAGTGAGGGCCCAACATATGGGGCCTTAACCTGAGGGCCTTCTTTATCAAACACAGAGTCTGCTTCATTCGTTCTTTCGTAATTCACATTATTCATTCCATTCATTCGTAGGCTGATGTAAACACCAGCTATACCTAGGATGAAGTTTAAGACTCTCTTCGGGATCGTGAAGTGCAATGAGCAAGAATGACCTAATGTCCTTACTTGAATCTGATTTCATCTCATGATTGTCTTGCACAAACACCTTCGGTATCATTCATTTCATTATCTTTCATACTTTGAGAAACTCCAACCTTAACCAACATAGATCATGTAGAATCATGAAATCTAGTATCTACCCCACACCAAAAAGAGGTGGAATCACCGGCCAAAGTGACCAAAAACATGGTAGCATACATGGGAATTGAACCCCGCCAGATCCCTATATTGGCAGTATAGGTTCGAAGACTAGGAGATATAAAGAGACCCATACCCTGCATGCCTGATAGTCTCATATCATGAGAGTTACATGAACCTCCGTCCTTCTAAAAAGAAGGCATCACAGCTCATAGATAGCCTATCGGTGCTCAGTATAAAGTTCCATTTCATTCAACTCATACGTCATGGAAGGTAGCTTCTAGTATGAGGACATCATATCTCAATAGATGATTTCTCATCTTATCATTAGTATTAAGTATAGATCAACCTCAATACTTTCATTAGAGTGTACATGCAGACTAGTCTCTTTATCTTTAAACTCTCAAAGGTGAGTACATTTTGGTAACATTTACTTATGCTCATTTGAGACTGCTCTAATCTTTCACATTATCCTCTTATCATATTGTCACCACATTCATTAGCATTAGCACATTTGCTTTTCATGATTACTCATCCCTTTTACGTGAATGTTCATTTCATCATATGCGAATGCACTTGGCCATTTAGTAAGTTTCACACTCTTACTTAACCCTTCCAGGGTTTCATCATTTCATTACATACATCTTAGTTACTCATTCCTTTTTACGTGAATGTTCATTTAATCATCTTTTAGTGTTGACTCAAGCATTACGGAGGCTTGCTTCTAGATTGAGATTTCATTAGTCTATTTATGACTGGTCATCCTTACTTTACATTGATGAAATGTGAATTGTTATTTCATTTTATCCTTAATTTACATTGATGATTGTGAATTTTCCTTACATATAATCCTTAGGTGTTCATTTGACTAGTTTCACACATTCTAACACCTTCATTCGTGACTATTCTATTAACAAATTAGCTTTGGCGTAAGTAAAACTTGTTTACTTCCTTTAACAGCCCATTCTGATCACTTACTTAATTTAGACCCCTTTAATTATGTTATAAATCACGTTACTTACTTACTTTAGTGTAGTAGCTTCATATCATCGTTTTTGGACGATGAGCACTTCATTCAATGAGTTTCATATGTTCACAGTTCATTCTTGTGGAGCATTTTGGGAGTTGTCCAAATGAATGTCATTCCATTGGGTATGGATTCATTGATATTACTTTAGAAGTTCCTAATATATATTTGATACTCTTACTACACAAGAATTGGCAAATGATTAGTATTGGCTAAAGATTTTGGATGTTAGACTAGCAAATTCATTCTTTTTGGCGTAAGCCAATTTTTACGTATGTTCATATTTAAATTGCCATATGTATGAAACCTTATCAAATCTTTTAATCATTTACATAAGTTCCTAGCCGTTATCATATATTCATTTTGACCAAATAGAGTTCGCCAACTTTATTGGAACCAGATAGCCAATTTATTCAAGATATGGTTTCATCGATGTCTTTGAGCCAATTCTTACTTTATGGATTTTAGTGTAACGTTTTAAGAACATATTGGACAGCATTATACTAAAATTTGATGGATTTAACACCTTCATAACATCACAATAATATCAAGTCAACATTCAGCCAAAGACAAATATTCACTTAATACATCACGGACTTAACTTAGCATATTATCAATAATTAATTATCATGATAAGATTAACTTTACGCAATTACAAGTTCATAAGTTCATTCGATACTCATCATTAAAGAACAATACATGTTAATAACATCCAGCACCACATACCAACAACATGATCTCTAACCTATTCAACATTGAAATCGAAAAGGATACTAGGGAAGGGTAGTTCGACGAGAACGGCGGGAACAACCCTAGTTTTCATGATCTTGTGAATCATTCGAAGGAAAATACTCTTGAAGAAAGAATTTCAGGATAGAAACCCATACCTTATGTAGAATTTAATCTACGAAAACCAACTTGAACGAAACCTTGAATAAACCCTAGAGATATCAATAAATTTTCTGCTTTTTTCTTGCGTTCGTTGCTTACTGTTTTTGCATCCTTTTTTTCTATGAGTTTGAACGTGATTTTTAGGTTAAAGAACTGATATTGACTCATTTAACTTAGGGTTTAATAAGTTAATTAAATAAATTAATCAACTAATTACTAAAAAGCCGCTCTTAGATTGACTAGAACTACGAAAACACAATACTTGGTCAATCTGAAATTTTACCTAAGAATTTCATTTTGCCCATTTAAATTAATTAATTAAATGGATAATTTAATTAATTAAGTTACCCAGTGTAACTATTAAAGTGACCCTAAATCATTGGAAAAAAATTAACCCTTTTGGACCATCCTAGGTTAAGTACTAGGATGTTTCTTGAGTTGTACTAGGTTAGTGTAAGAATTTCTGTTCGACCCCTTTAATTTAATTAATTAAATGTCTAATTTAATTTAATAAGTTACCTAGGGTAATTACTAAAGTACCCTTAAGTCGTTATAGCCATAACTAATTTTTTGAACCATCTTAGGTTAGGTACTAGGTTATTTCTATATTGTTTTAACCGAAATCTGGATATTGCTTAGTGGTTTCGGTTTTTCCCCTTTAAATTAATTAATTAAGTATCCTAGGGTAATTAATAAATTACCATTAAGTCTTTTGGATCTTAACTAACTCTTTGGACCATCCTAGGTTAGGTACTAGGTTGTCCCTTTCTTGTCTTAACCGAAATATAAAAATTTTCTTTTTATTTTCAGTTTTAGCCCTTTTAAATTAATTAATTTATTTTCTAAATTAATTAATTAGATAACATAGGGGAATTAATAAAGTACCCTTAAGTTTTTAGGACCATAACTAACCTTTTGGACCATCCTAAGTTAGGTACTAGGTTGTCTCTTTAACTAGTACTAAGTTAGTGTCAACCCAGTTTTGGTCCTAGGTCGTCGTGTGCACTAATGGATCCAATTCGGTTAGTGCTAGGTTATTTAGTTATTTAGGGAAGTAGGTTAGAGTCTAGAATTTGTAGGGAGGTTAGGCCCCACATGGAGTAGTCCCTTGTGCACGTTTTCCCCCCTAACTACCTTAATCGAATTCGGTTAGGGTGGTCCCCTCATTTGGCAGCATCTTCACATGTCTTGCACATGTGCTTGCACATGGGTTGGTTGCATTTTCCTAACTAACTATTATTTATGGTTCATTTGCAAATTTTTACTTATTGTTCTAAGGATCCTCACTATGTCCTTTGGAAATGCTTAATCTACATCATCATTTTAAATGGTTATGTTCTATGGTTCTAGGCTTGACAATTGGATTCCTAGTAGCTAATGAATTGGGTTGTGAATCAAAACAATTTAGAATATTAGCATAGGGTCTTCATTGCAGGTACAATTCTAAACAAGCTTGGATCATGTTATGCGTATTTGGGTAAATATAGAAATTGGATCCCACCGCTTTGCAAATTTTATATACAATGCCCAATATTTTTTAATATTGGCATTGGAACGCCTATGTACCCCCAATACGCATTCCTAAAGACCTATTTCCTGTTCACTAGGCATGCAATTTTCCGGAATGTTACAAACACGTCCACCACCAGCCCTCCAAGCCCTTCCTTGAGTCTAAGCTTCAATTTGGTTTTGAGCGAGTCTTTCTGGAGAGAGGTTTTTGGATTTATGAAAATGATGTCTAATATTAGGTCTTAGTGTTTGAATCCTATTAATATACCTACAATACCGTAAAATCTTCATCCATGGTTCATAAAATACTTGGGGTGAATTTACCAGACACCCCAAGCCTTGGCAGAAAATTACAGCTTTCACAGGTGCAACCTACGCCCCCATCATAGACGGGTCGTTCCCAATTGACACCCCTTAGATGTGCTCCGTCGATAGGGGCTGAGAATATAACTTGTGCAGAATTAGATATCCTTGGTGGGACAATCGATGTCGAATGTCGAGGAGCTATTGGTTAACTAACGGTCTTTCTATTGTGGCCGTCGTTGGTCACTGCTTGGAAGCATCCTGCCTAATGGATGGGTTCCTCTTCTAGGGCCCCTCGTGGGTCAAAGGTGGGGTCGTACCCGGATGTTAAATCCCTATACATAATCGTCTATATCTTAGGAACATCCCACATCAATTTTGATTAAAACAAACACGTAAAAATCACTAAAACACATGAAGACACACTAGCACTTTATAAGGCACACCTTCCGAACGTCATGAACTTTCTTGGACGTTTGACCTCCAAACGTCATCAAACGTAAAACACTGCCTAAGGACATAATTATAAACCCTTTTAACACAAAAAATAACTCATGAAATATTCAAAAAGCTCTATTTCACCTTAGTTCGTTTTAGGGTATTACATGCACTTCAAGCATAGACCACACATCACATACTAGCATAGGAGACAAGATAACTTAAACACTTGCATTCAACACTCCTAACATTGGCTAGTATCACACATTCATATAGGGTACATAGGTAAGGGTTCATTTCCTTATATCACATCATCAATGGTAGCACCTATACCTAACCATAACATAGTCATTCACATGCTTATAACATTAGCAACACAACCTAGATCATAACTAGAATCGAATACTAGGCATAGTCTTCACATTGGGTGATCATCAGTATTACTCATTCAAAATATAATTTGCCTTCAAGGCCATGATCACATCACATATACATTGACAATAAAGTAAACACTGCCACCATAAGTGGATCATACCACACAATGCCGTGCAAGGCCAATAATCTAGACAGTTTATAGAGAAGTAAAGAGAATAGGGCCAATTAGCAATTCGTCAAAGCTTGTATCATCATTGATCAATTATCATAATTTAACATAAATAAATTTATAATACAATATCTAAATGTACCATTACATAAACGAAGTCATGCTTCATTTACTATAGGATCGAGATCACAATGAATTCACTACATTAGCAATCTATAAAAAAAGTGGAAGAACATAGGTTAATCCTTACAAAATCATAAATACTTCATCCACATGTATAAATTTCACACAATTCACCATCAATATACATATTATGCATTATTGATAAGCAATTCAACATGCTAGTTTCATAATTCAATCAACCTAGAGTCAAGATCACAATGCCATAATATAGGCTAATTTGAGAATTGGAAGGAACATGGGTTCATCATGAAAGCGGATTGAAATTAAATTTAGAATCAGTACATAGGCATCAATTCATCATAAGCATGATTTTGAAATTTTTTTTAGAAAGAACCCATGGCTAGATTGAAAGATAGAAGGTTTGATCATAGAATTCTCATTGATAACATTGAAAGGAACTCCTTAGAAAAAAGTTTGACGAAGAATAAAGGACCACCATACCTCATTATAGGAGGGAACCACTAAATCTTCATTAAGAAATCATGGGAATTGAAGCTCCAAGTTTTTCCTGAGCTTCTTCTCCAATGGAGGTTTCTAGAGAGGTTTCTTTTGGAGAGGGAAGTCTAAAATTGAATAATGAATTGGGTATGGGGTTTTGATCTTAATAACCAACTTAATATACCAAAAAAAACCTAAATTAACCTCCTAGGTTCAGGTTAGGATGTGAGGTGAATTTCTCATTAACTTCTTAATGGAACATTGCACGTGGCAGCATGTTGCAGGCTGCACCGACGCCCACAATCGATGGCTAGTAAACCCATTGACGTGTCGTACTGGCAATCGTCGTTTGGGTCTGTGGCTTGTTATTTGAGGGATTTAGCTCCCAGTCTATATCTGTTATGCCGCCCCTCCATTGACGGGGCGTAGGTGCATTGACAAGGCGTCGTATAGGTGTAGGTAGACACTGCCAAGGGAGTATCTAGGTAGTCTTTCGATCTTCCTCGAGGGCTTTTTGTGGGGCCCTTGATGATTCGTGCCTAGACATATCCAATGTATATACATTCATTAACGTTTTAGGGACCTTGCATATGAGTTTCAACCAAAACAAACACGTAAAACATTCCAAGACACACATGCACGTGTCAAGGGTAACATTCAAACATCATCGGACGTTCTTGGACATTTGACCCCCAAATAACTTCAAATTAAACATGCATATTGTCAAACACTTAAAAATATTTTAAACCTTTTTATACCCATGTCAGGCTCTAAGAACCTTAATTCATTTTGAGGGTCTTTATATGGGGGTTACATGCAATTGAGGTCAAGGTCTATAGTGAAGGTAATAGTTTACATGTTGACATTTTCTATGTGACACTCCAAAAGTTCAAGACCTTAGCTTGAGCCTAACATGTTGATATAAGGTTAGTAACAGTATCATAAGTCCTAAAATGATTTTAATAAACCATTTAGAAAGTTTTGGAGTCAAGACGTCAAAAAACGACCAAGACATTGGGAAGCTAGTCTAATTTAACTAGTGAAATGTCCTTAGGTTTAGAATAGGTTTAGAGGTGTTGTATGAGGTATAAAACTGGTAAAGTGACTTTAAATAGGTAAAATCATGTATATAAGGTGGAAACATCCAGGTACGCCCCCAAGGGTCACCCTAGGGGTCCATGAAAGGACCCCAAACTTTGCTTGGCAAGCTGCCAAAGCAGCAGCCAAATAACACATAAAAGAAACAAGTCCGCGTCATGGACTTGGTTGGCCCTTGGTCAAAAATCATGTCTGCATTCTCGAAAAATAATTTAGAAAATCATGCGGGAGCAGCTCCGCGTCGCAGATTTATTCCCCGACGAAAATCTGAAAATTGAAATTCAAGTTTGACATAATTTGTCACGACTAGAATCTAGACCCCAGACGATACCGGCGTCGTTGACTTCTCAGGGGTCACAAACAAGCCTACTTACGTCATTCTTACTTTACATAGGTTAAGTTTAGCGAAAAATTTGAAAATTTTGAATCTTTAAACATACTTGCAAACAGTCTTAATATTTCGTAATAGTTCATCATCAACCATCTAACATTAAAGAGATATGCAACTAAAAGAAATAGTTCATTAAGTATTAATTGTATAATGGCCAAAATAGAACCAATACAAAGTCTGAACCAAAACAGGAAAGAAACGATAGTGCTACATATTCCACTACCTCAACTCTAAAACTACGCTAGAATGTAAAACAGTAGCATCCTCGAAAGCATGAGGACCTACCAAAATCCGGATGAATGCTGACGTTCCGATAGCTTCAACAACGAGCTTTTGTCTCTGTTTATTCTATTATTAGTTCTATTGTTCCGATCCGCTTGTGTTTCAGGAAATCAAACCGAAGTCAATTCATTCAACAAGATCTGTTCGGATCTGATCTACCAGCAACCGGTTAGATGTACCGCCCACCTGTGCCTGGACGTAAAAGTAGATGTTTGTATGGAATTAGTACACACTTGTACTATGTATGGGTATATGCAAGCACACACCCGGGACATGCATGAGAAAGAATGTCTCTTTCCTAACGACATGATTTTTGTAAGTCAAGTCAGTAAACTTGCCAAATTTATATTAGGAGAGTTATGCCATGAGAGTAACATGTATCATTATAAGAATCGTATTGCACATAGCACATAACATATTCATATAACACATATCATAGCACATAACATATAGCACATAGCGTCTTTCATATTATTCATTCCTATGCCATGAGACCTTGTTATCATGGACTTGACCTTAAGACTTTCAAAAATGAGGGCTCAACATATGGGACCTCAACTAGGGAGCCTTCTTTAGCAAACACAGAGTCTGCTTCATTCATTCATACGTACTTCATTTCAGTTCATTCATAGGCCAGTGATAACACCAACTATACATATGATGTAGTTTAAGACTTTCATCGGGTTTGCTGTGCAAAGATCAGGAATAACCTAATGTCATTACCTGAATCTAGCTCACCTCTTGATTATCCTATGCTACCATCTTCGGTATCATTCACCTCTTTATATGATTCATTTGAGGCAAGCCTCATTCTTTTATTGGGAACTTTAAATTTAACCGACATAGATCATGTGAGCATCATGAAATCCACTGTCTCACCCACACCGAAAAGAGGTGGAATTACCGACTAAAGAGACTAAATAACATGCTAGAGTATATGGGAATTTAACCCTGCCAGATCCCTATATTGGCAGTATAGGTTTAAATACTAGGAGATGTATGGACACCCATACACGGCAAGGCGGACAGTCTCATCTCATCAGAGTTACGTGAACCTTAGGCCTTCCCGAAAGAAGGCATCACCGCTCATATCTAGCATATCGGTGCTCAGTATAAAGTTCCATTACATTCAACTCATACATCATTGAAGCTGGCTTTTAGTATGAGGACAATATAGCTCATTAGATGATTTCTCATATCATTATTAGTATTAAGTGTTTTAAACTCAATATTTTCATTAGAGTGTTCATAGTGATTGGTCACTTCATTATCTTACACTCTTATTGGTGAGTACGTATTGGTAACATTTACTTAGGCTCATTTGAGGTTGCTCTCATCATATACATTAGTCTCATATCATGTTGTCACCACATTCTTCATTTTTAGCACCTTTGCTTTTCATAGTTACTCATCTCTTATTACGTGAATGTGCATTTCTTCATTTCATAATTCATCTCATCACATGCCAATGCAATTGGCCATTTAGTGTATCTTACACTCGTACTTAACCCTCCTAAGGTTCATCATTTCATTACGTACATCTTAGGTTCACTTATTTTTGAACGTATGTTAGACTTATGTGTCTATGCATACAAGCCATGGGGATTCATTCATAGTTCGCTAAGTGATTATTACTTTCCTAAGAGTACGTATTACAAGACTTATGTATCTTGTATATATGCCAAGACCTTGATTTTTGATCTATGTAGATGGAATTACTCTTGGATATTAGTCACGTATGACTTATGAATCAATATGGAAGTTTGGGTACGGGAACCAAAATCTTGAATCGGGTAGATATCATTTATATTTTTCATTGATTTTATTTTTAATATTCATAACATTAGAATTCTAAATTAAATCTCAACATTTACATGAAATGATTAATTTTCTATTTTACTAAATTAAATCTCAGCATTTACATGAAATGATAAATTTCTATTTTAATTATAATAATAAATTAAATACCAACATTTACATGAAAGAATTAATCTTCTATTTTAATTAGAATTCTAAATTAAATCTCAACATTTACATGAAAGAATTAATCTTCTATTATAAAGGAATTCATTTTCTATTATTAATTAGAATTCTAAATTAAATCTCAACATTCACATGAAAGAATTAATTTTCTATTGTAATTAGAATTCTAACTTAAATCTCAACATTTATATGAAAAAGTTAATTTTCTATTTTTAATTTACTCTTAGTTAACCGAAAGGTTGGGGGTTCGTCCCCCACAACCCCTTAGATTTTTAAAATAAAATTCACTACTATAGGGATGTTGTGGGTTCGAACCCCCACAACCCCCTTATTTTTTCTTTTAATTTCGCTTAGGAGGAGGTTGTGAGGTGGTGGGTTCGAACCCCCACAGCCCCTCTATGTTTATTTTAATTGATAGGGGCGAATGGAAGTAAGGTTGTGGGATCAAATCCCGACAGCCTCACTTTATTTCCTTAATATTTTGCCCCCCCCCCTTCAGCGCTGAGGTCATGGGTTCGATCCCCACGCCTCGCATCTCCCTTTTTTTCGCGTATAGCTTGCAGTCACGGGTTCTAATCCCACGCCTCCCTTTTATTTGTTTAATAACTTTTTCCTTCTCCTCCCCATGGGTCGCGAGTTCGATCCTCCCCAGTCCCAATATCTTTTCCCCCTTTCTTTTCCTCCCTCGGGAAGACCGGCAACAAAGGGGTTCGATTCCCCTTAGCTCCTTCACCATTTTTTTCTTTTCTGGCTAAACTCGCTGGTCACTGCCCCAGTTCGAGCCCCGCCTAACACTTTTTTTTATTTGTTAAGCAAGCTTTACTGAGGCTCTGGGTTCGATCCCTGCAGACTTCATTTTTTTTATTTCTTTGACATCCAAAATTTTTAGAAATAACCTGCAGCCAATTTCCAGATTCTGGATCTTTGTTACATATTTTTATGCAGCATTTTACGGGACATTTGAGCACCTCTTTCTTAATCGTTCATTAGGATTCATTAGAAAATTAAAGGTATTATTAGGTCATTTATTTAACCAGAATTTTTAGCATTTCAACCATGTGTACATCACGATTTTAAGAGCCTCTAGTTGCACATAAAACACGAGTAATCTCTAAGCTATTAACAAGCTAAAGAAAGATTCAAAGTCATGGTCACAATCTTGCATAAAATAAATATGTATTTACATTCATATTTCCGAAAAACACAAAATATAAACACATAATCATGAACACATACTCGAAACGAGATCGTCACCACACACAGTGTCCCTAAACTCTACCAGCAAACATACCAACCTAAGATCATTGGGAGCTAGTGACAGGGAAAATGCAAAGGAAAACAATCCTAGTTTCGGATGAATAAGGTGAACCCTAAGGGTTTTCTTGGGAAAGGTACAAAGAGGATAGGAACCCATACCTTAATTGATGTTCAAACGCTGATGTTGCTGCCCCAAACCTCCTGCAGAATCACCTCCTACGCTCTAAATGTTAACACCACTTTGACGGACAAATCTCTGTAGGCCTAACGTGTGATTTAACGTTGTTTTTTCTTCAAAATTCGTGTGAGTTCTTCAAGTGTGAAGAAACTTGGTTAAACTCTCTGTTCTTCTCGTTATTCTTGGCAGAGAGAACAAGAGAGGTTTTTTTTCTTCTTTTAAACGTGGAGAGGTGATAAACGTGATTAGGAGAGTGTTAGCATATGTTTAGGAGTCTTAATTCAAGACTTAGTAAAATAGGATTTAAATTAATTTAATACAAATGATATTTATTTTAATTAATACGTGAATAGACCATTATGCACTTAAATTTTAGATTTTTTAAATTATTAATTAAATCACCTTAAGTACCTATTTATTTGACTTTTTTAGGATTGTTACATTATCTCCTCCTTAGGAACATGCATCACCGAATGACACTACCATTACACATCGTAATGCCAATCTAATCATAACTTAATCGCTATGCACATTCAGCCAATAGCAACAAAATACTAAGAGATAAGGAACTACAGCCTTATGAGTAGGAAGTCTAACCTCAAGAGCTGAAAAGATAAGGATAGCGGGATCTCATGTCGGCCTCAGCCTCCCACATAGCACCCTCAAAATGATGATTTCTCAACAATACCTTCACTGTGGCAATCTCCTTGTTCCTCAACTGCTGGACCTGTCTCTCTAAGATCTCAACAACTACCTCCTCATAAGACAAGTCTTCACCAACCCCAAACCTTCAACAGGTAGGATTGACTGCTGGATCACCTAGGAACTTATTCAACATAGAGACATGAAAGACTGGATGAACATAAGCAAGTTCCGCAGAAAATGCTAACTCAAATTCAACCTCACCCACACGCTGTAGGATCTCATATGGCCCCACATACCTCAGACGCAACTTCCCATTTTTACCAAATCTTATCACCCCTTTAATAGGCGATATCTTCAAGTAAACCTGGACACCAACATTTAATTCTAAGGGCCGCTTTCTGTTGTCTGGAAATGATTTATGTCGACTCTAAACAGTAGAAAACTTGTCCCTAATCACTCTAACTTTCTCCAAGGCCTCATGAATGATCTTTGGACCCAAAATTGATGACCCTCCAACCTCGAACCACGCAACAGGAGAACTTAACCTCCTACCATAAAATGCCTCAAACGGTACCATCCCAATGATGGAGTTATAGCTATTGTTATACGAGAACTCTATCAAAGGCAGATGTTCATCCCAGTTACCTCTGAAGTAAATCACACACGCTCTCAACATGTCCTCCAATGTCTGAATGGTGCGCTCTGCCTGCCCATTGGTCTGAGGATGAAAGGCAGTGCTAATCTTTACCTGCGTGCCCCAGCCTTTGTAGAAAGATCTCCAAAAATGTGAAGTAAGCTGAGCTCCTCTATCTGAAATGATAGACAAAGGAATCTCATGCCATCTCATCAATGTAGAGTCTCGCATAATTCTCAGCTCCGTAAGTAGACTTCACAGTGATAAAGTGGGCAGACTTAGTCAATCTGTCCACAATAACCTATATCGAGTCATGCTGCTTCCTAGTCCTCGGAAGACCAACCACGAAGTCCATATTTATTGGCCTCCCACTTCCAAGTCGAAACCTTAATAATTTGAGTCAGACCACCAAGCTTAAGATGCTGTGCCTTAACCTACTGACAATTAGGACACTTAGCCACATATTCTGCAATATCTTTCTTCAGGCCATCCCACAAATAAATCTGCTTAAGATCATGATACATTTTGGTGGAACCTAGATTTATGGAATATCTTGAACCATGGGCCTCTGCCACTATCCTTGTCCATAAATCATCTATATCTGGTACACACAACCAATTTCGGTATCTAAGTATGCCATCATCTCCCAAAGCGAAAGACTCAGTCGTTTTTAACAACACTAAGTCCTTCAGCTCCATCAATACAAGATCAAGATGCTGACCCTTTTTGACTTCAACTATCAGGGATGATTCAGACTAGGGTGAACTCAAACACCCCCACTAGTAGAGTTAACCAACCGCATACCCTGTCTGGCTAGTCTGTGTACCTCTTTCACCAGCTCCTTATTCTCATCCTAGACGTGGGCTGTACTCCCCATGCTCATCCTTGTAAAAGCATCAGCCACAACATTAGCCTTACTTGGATGGTAGTGCACATTCTTGTCATAATCCTTCAACAGCTCTAACCAACTACACATATGTAGATTCAACTATATCTGTGTGAACACGTACTAGAGACTCTTATGGTCTATGAACACATCCACGTGCACTCCATACCGATAATGCCTCCACAGTTTTAGTTCAAACACCACAGCTGCCAACTCCAGGTCATGAGTGGGCTCATTCTTCTCATCACCCTTGAGCTGTCTGGATACATAGGCTATCACCTTACCAACCTGCATGAGAACACAACCCAAACCAACCCTAGATGCATCACAATAAACCGTGTAGTTCTCACAACACTTATGTAGATTAAGCACCGAGGCTGAAGTGAGTTTGTCCTTAATCTCCTAGAAACTCTTCTCACAAGTCATAGTCCATTCAAACTTTGCTTTTTTCTTAGTCAAAGTTGTAAGTGGGGAAGCAATGGAAGAAAAGTCCTCCTCTAATCTGCGTAGTAACCAGCCAATCCAAGAAAGCTACGATTATCGGTGGGAGTAAGAGGTTTTGGCCATTTCTTAGCAACTTCAGTATTCCTGGGGTACACTTCTACACCTTGATCGGACACAACATGGCCCAAGAAGGTCACTGATCTCATCCATAATTCACACATGCTGAATTTGGCATAAAACCTATGCTGTCTAAGTACCTACAAGGTTAGACTCAAATTTTGCTCATGCTCTTCCTTGGTCTTAGAGTAGATGAGAATGTCATCAATGAATACTATGACGAAAGAGACAAGGTATTCATGGAAGACTCTATTCGTGAGATCCATAAATCCAGCAGGTGCATTCATGAGACAAAATGACATAACCAAGAACTAATAATGTCCATAACGGGTACGAAAGGCTATTTTCGGGACATCTCCCTCCCTAACCCTAAGCTGATGATAACCTTAATGAAGATCGATCTTAGAGAAGAAACTAGACCCTTGGAGCTTATCAAACAAATCATCAATTCTGGGAAGTGGGTACTTATTCTTTATAGTTGACTTTGTTGAGATGCCGATAATCGATACACATTCTAAGGGTTCCATCCTTCTTTTTCACAAACAACACTGGAGCGCCCCGAGGGGATATGCTCGGCTGAATGAAACCCTTATCAGTGAGATCTTTTACCTGCAGCTTCAACTCTTTGAGTTCTGCTGGAGCCATTCTATAAGGAGGAATTCAGATTTGTTTAGTATCGGGTTACAAGTCGATACCAAATTCAATCTCTCGAAGGGGAGGGACTCCAGGCAAATCTTCAGGAAACACATCTAGGAACTCATTCACTACGGGCACTGAGTCTATGCAAAGAATGTCATCCTTTAAATCATTAACACTCACAAGATGACATAATAACCCCTTGGATATCATTTTATTAGCCTTAAAATTTGAAATCAAGGGATTAGAACGACTCGAATGGTACCCCTCCCAAACTAACTCTTCTTCATCAGGGAAGCGAAATCTCACCACTCCACTACGACAGTCCAAGCAAGCATAACAAGTGTGTAGCCAGTCCATGCAAAGAATAATATCAAAATTATGCATGGGTTTTCAATCAAATTTGCACACATAATATTACCACTTACAACTATTGGGAAATCCTTGTATACCCTATCAGTTCTCACATTTTCTCCTAAAGGTGTACTAACCACTGTAGGATCCTGCAGAATTTCAGGTAGTATTTCAAAAGTAAGAGCAAGCAGAGGAGTCACAAAGGAAAGCGCAGACCCTGGATCAAGTAAAGCATAAACAGAAGTTGAGAATACTTGTAGCGTACCGGTGACAACATCAGCGGACTTCTCCTGCTCTTCCCTTCGCATCAACGCATAGACTCCATTCCTCTTGGGATGCTCGGCTACTGCTGCACTCTTTGGGTTAGGCCTAGGCTGAGCATTACCTCCAGCCTGACCTCTGTTCTGTGGACATTCTCTGACCATGTGTCGACTCTTACCACAACCGAAGCAGGCATTAGTGACATTTATGCATTCTCGACTGTGATCTCGGCCACACTTACCACAATTCTTCTTTGGGCGCTGCATCTCACCTCCATTGCCCCTCTTGAGTTCTAGTCTGCCTCCTCTAGGTGTTGTATTCCTCTAAGGGTTAGAATTCCAAGAACACTATTGTCCTTCTTGAATCTGGGCTGCTCACGGACGCCAAAAATTTTTTCTATGGCCTCCATGGCTGAGACCTGCCTGATCTTGAGGCCTAGGCCTCTTAACATCACGAACACCTCTCCTCTTGCAGCTGTCCTCTACCTGATGGACATGCACCATTAACCTTGAAAGGTCCATATTATCATGGAGTATCACAGACCGACACTCCTCCTCCAGGTCTCCATTGATTCCTTTGAGGAACCTGCTCATCTCATCCCTGCTGTTAGAAACCAGGGAAGTAGCCAACCTAGATGATTTCAACAAAGTTCAAAATTCTCCCCATTCTTGCTATTAAATATTACAAAAAGAAACATACCTTGATAGCTTCACAAACTTCAGGGAATACTCCCTGATGGTCATAGAGCCTTGTTTAAGGTTGACGAACTCCTCAACCATGGCCTCTCTCATCTCTCTGGGGAAGAATCTCTAGAAATGTTGTCTCGAACAACTCATAGGTGAGTGGCACTCCACCTAAGAGACGACTATCTTGCCACATTTTATACCAAGTCTGTGCCACATCCTTGTGCTGGTAGGAAGCCATCTTAGCCTTCTCAAAATCAGTTGCCCCCATAGCCACCAGGATCTTATCCACCTCGTCTATAAACTCTTGAGGATCCTCTAAAGTCTTAGCCCTTGTGAATGGCGGATTCATCCACGTGAAATCTCGCAGTTTGTCAGCCATGCTGCGAACAGGTGGGTTCTCCCTCTGAACATCCTGCCGGTTGAGTCGGGCAGTCATAGCCTGAGCCTGCATCGTGATGGCCTATGCAATTTTGGCTAGAGATTCCCTCACCTCAGCATCAGTCAGCCTAGCTTGGTTAATCGGCATGGCCACTCATTCAGCTGGAGCCTGGGGTGGATTCTGATTACCCCTAGCTGCTGCTCCTCCTCTCCTCAGACCCTTAGTCATCTAAGTGTTCATTCTATAAAAACAACAAGGATTGATGTTAGACACATTCATAACAACACGAATTCAGACATTAGGAAAAGCATGATAAGATCAGAAGAAGGGAAATTTTTCCTACGAATCATGCAATCTCTAATCCATGGTAGTGGTGCACTTCACTACCATGACTTAGAAACTACTCAATGTGGTTTATGTGAACTCATTATTCTCGGAATTTAACCTAGGGCTCTGATACCAAATTTGTCACGATTGGCATCTAGACCCCAAATGAGACCGGCGTCATTGACCTCTCAGAGGTCGCAAACAAGCCTACTTACGTCATTCTTACTGTACATAGGTTATTTTTATAGGAAAATTTGAATTTTTTTATTCTTTAAACATACTTCCTAAACATTCTTCATATTTCGTAATTGTTCATCATCAACCATCTAACATTAAAGAGATAAGCAACTGAAAGAAATATTTCATTAAGTATTAATTGTATAATGTCCAAAATAGCACCAATACAAAGTTTGAACCAAAACAGGAAAGAAACGCTAATGGAACATGTTCCACTAGATCAACTCTAAAACTACGCTAGAATGTAAAACAGTAGCATCCTCGAAAGCATGAAGATTTACCACACTCCGGATGAATGCCGACGTCCGGATAACTGCAACAACGAACCTGTAGCTCTACCACCCACCTTTGTCGTCACCTAAAAGTAGATGATTGTATGGAATTAGAACACACTTGTACTAAGTATGGGTATATGCAAGCAAACACCAGGGACATGCATGAGAAAGAATGGTTCTTTCCTAGCGACATGATTTTTGGAAGTCAAGTAAGTAGACTTGCCAAATTTAGATTAGGAGAGTTATTCCATGAGAGTAACATGCATAATTATAATTATAGTATTGCACACAACACATAACATCTTCATATAGCACATATCATAGGACATAACATATAACACATAGCGTCTCTCATATTATTCATTCATTTTATATTAGACCTTGTTATTATGGACTTGACCATAAGACTATCCAAAATGAGGGCTCAACATATGGGACCTCAACTAGGGAGCTTTCTTTAGCAAACACAGAGTCTGCTTCATTCATTCATACGTACTTTATTTAAGTTAATTCATAGGCCAATGTGAAACCAGCTATACCTAGGATGTAGTTTACGACTTTCATCGGGTTTGTTGTGCAATGATCAGGAATAACCTAATGTCATTACCTGAATCTAGCTCACCTCTTGATTATCCTATCCTAACACCTTCGATATCATTCATCTCTTTATATGATTCATTTGAAGCTGGCCTCGTTCATTCATTAGAAACTTTAAATTTAACCGACATAGATCATGTGAGCATCATGAAAACCAGTGTCTGCTCTACACCGAAAACAGGTGGAATCACCGGCCAAAGAGACTCAATAACATGCTAGCATATATGGGAATTTAACCCCACTAGATCCCTATACTGGCAGTATAAGTTCAAAAACTAGGGGATGTATGGAGACCCATACCCGACAAGCTGGACAGTCTCATCTCATGAGAGTTATGTGAACCTTCGCCCTTCCTGAAAGAAGGCATCACCTCTCAAAGCTAGCCTGTCGGTGCTCAGTATAAAGTTCCTTTCGGTGCTCAACTCATACATCATGGAAGCTGGCTTCTAGTATGAGGACAATATAGCTCATTGGATGATTTCTCATCTCATCATTAGTATTAAGTGTTTTAAACTCAATATTTTCATTAGAGTTCTCATAGAGATTGGTCTGTTCATTATCTTACACTCTTATTAGTGAGTACATATTGGTAATATTTACGTAGGCTCGTTTGAGATTACTCTCGTCGTATACATTTGCCTCATATCATGTTGTCACCACATTCTTCATTTTTAACACCCTAGCTTTTCATAGTGACTCATCTCTTATTACGTGAATGTCTATTTCTTCATTTAATAATTCATCTCATCACATGCCAATGCACTTGGCCATTTAGTGTATCTTACACACGTACTTAACCCTCCTAAGGTTCATCATTTCATTACGTACATCTTAGGTTCACTTATTTTTAAGCGTATGTTAGACTTATGTGCCTTTCCATACAAGCTATGGGGCTTCATTCGTAGTTCGCTAAGTGATTCTTACTTTCGTAAGAGTACGTATTACAAGACTTATGTATCTTTTATATATGTCAAGATCTTGATTTTTGATCTAAGTAGATGGCATTACTCTTGGATATTTTACTCACGTATCACTTCTTTACCAATACGGAAGTTTGGGCACGGGAACCCAAATCCTGAATCACTTGGATATCATTTATATTTTTCATTGATTTTATTTTTAATATTCATAACATTAGAACTCTAAATTAAATCTCAACATTTAGATGAAATGATTAATTTTCTTTTTTAATTAGAATTCTAAATTAAATCTCAACATTTACATGAAATGATAAATTTTCTAATTTTAATTAGAATTCTATATTAAATCTCAACATTTACATGAAAGAATTAATCTTCTATTTTAATTAGAATTCTAAATTAAATCTCAAAATTTACATTAAATAATTAATCTTCCATTTTAATTAGAATTCTAAATGAAATCTCAACATTTACATGAAGGGATTAATTTTCTATTTTTAATTAGAATTCTAAATTAAATCTCAACATTCATATGAAAGAATTAATTTTCTATTTTAATTAGAATTCTAACTTAAATCTAAACAATTACATGAAAGAGTTAATTTTCTATTTTAATTTTACTCTTAATTAACCGAAGGGTTGGTGGTTCGAGCCCCCACAACCCCTTAGATTTTTAGAATTAAATTAACTACAATAGGGAGGTTGTGGGTTCGAACCCCCACATCCCCCTTATTTTTTCTTTTAATTTCGCTGAGGCGGAGGCAGTGAGGTGGTGGGTTCGAACCCCCATAGCCCCTCTATCTTCAATTTATTTAATAAGGGCGAGTGGCAGTGAGGTTCTGTGATCGAATCCCCACATCGTCATTTTATTTTGTTAATATCCCCCCCCTCCCCCGCTTTAGCACTGAGGTCGTGGATTCGATCCCCACGCCTCGCATCTCCCTTTTTTCTGCATATAGCTGGAGGCCGTGGGTTCAAATCCCACGCCTCCCATTTATTTGTTTAATAACTTTTTTCTTCTCCTCCCCATGGGTCGCGAGTTCGATCCTCCACAACACCTATTTGTTCTTCCCCTTTCTTTTACTCTCTTGCGAAGACCAGCAGCTAAGGGGTTAGATTCCCCTTAGCTCCTTCACCCTTTTTTTTTCTTTTCTAGCGAAACTCGCTGGTCAGTGCACCAGTTCGAGCCCCGCCTAACACTTTCTTTCTTTCTTTCTTTTTAATTTGTTGGGCAAGCTTTATTGAGATCCAGGTTTCGATCCCTGTAGGCCTCATTTTTTTTTATTCCTTTGACATCCAAAATTTCCAGAAATCACCTGCAACCAATTTCCAGATTCTGGAACTTTGTTACACATTTTTATGCAGCATTTTACGGGACATTGAGCACCTCTTTCTTAGTCGTTCGTTACGATTCATTAGAGAAGTTAAAGGTATGATTTGGTCATTTTTTTAATTAGAATTTCTAGCATTTCAACCATGTGAAAATCACGATTTTAAGATCCTCTAATTGCACATAAAACACGAGTAATCTCAGCTATTAAATTGTAAAGAAAGACTCATAGTCATGGTCACAATCTTGCACAAATACATACGTATTTACTTTTATATTTCCGAAAGACACAAAATATAAACACATAATCATGAACACATACTAGAAACGAGATCGTCACCACACACACAGTGTCCCTAAACTCTACCAGCAAACATACAAACCTAAGATCATTGGGAGCTAGTGACAGGGAACATACAAAGGGAAAACAATCCTAGTTTCGAATGAACAACGTGAACCCTAAGGGATCTCTTGGGAAAGGGACCAAGAGGAAAGGAACTCATACCTTAATTGATGTTCAAACGCTGATTTTGCTGCCCTAAACCTCCTCCATAATCACGTCCAACCCTTTAAATGTCAACACCACTTCGATGGACAAATCTCCATAGGCCTAACGTGTGATTTAACGTTGTTTTCTTTAAAATTCGTGTGAGTTCTTCATGTGTGAAGAAAATTGGTCAAACTTTCTGTTCTTGATGTTATTATTGGCAGAGAGAACAAGAAAGGTTTCTTTTTTTTTTTCTTTTAAACGTGGAGAGGTGATAAACGTGATCAGGAGAGTGTTAGCATAGGATTAGGAGTCTTAATTCAAGACTTAGTCAAATAGTATTTAAATTAAATTAATACAAATCTGATTTATGTTAATTAATACCTGAAAGGACAATTATGCCCTTAAAATTTCAGGTTTTTTAAAAATTAATAATTAAATCACCTTAAGTACCTATTTATTCGATTTTTTTAGGATTGTTACATAATTAAAGGGTCAACTTAGGTGAGGTTTTTTTTGGGTATTTCATGGGAGATATATATATGTTGATTTTATGTCAGTTTTTCCTCACATTCACTTAGTCAAATAAAATCCCCCAAAACAATACCTAAAAGTTCTTACATCTCTCTACTTTCCCTCTCTATATAACCTCCATTTAAGGAATAACAAAACTTGAAGAAGAAGAAAAATTTCTGTAGGACTTCACTTGAATTACGGTATGGATTATTCACTCTTGGGATTCATTTCCTCAAGAGGTCCTTTCAAAGTAGATTTCTAAAACACCCAATTCCAAGGGTGTAAGACCCCAAAATGAGATAGGGTATATAGTTCCTAACATGTTTGTATTAAGTTTATAAGGTCCTAACATGACTTAAAATATGGTTTAGAGTTAGTGTGTAAAGTTTAAAGTGATTTGAAAGTCGAACGTCAAGAGACGACCAAAAGATTCGACGACTACTTAGCTATGTGTCTCATGGGTCCATGCGTGTTATATGCTGAGTGTAATTACAGTATTAAGTCTTATAATGCGTTATAATGATTTTTAAAGATGGTATATGGAGTTTTGAGAAGTTTGGAGGTCAAACGACCAAGAACGTCCAAGGCATTCGAAAGATAGCCCTTAAGACGCTCAACGTGTGTCTTGATGGGGCCTGGCCTCTTTGGACGACTTGCAGGTGTTGATTTTCAGTGAAACTCATATGGTAGGTATATACATTATTAAGGGTTGTATTTACGTTGGAAACGTACGGGTATGACTTCTAAAGGGCCCCGCAGAAGGCCCCACAAAAAGGAGCTAAGTCTGGTCGAGACACTGCCTTGTGTCAATCGACGGACCAAACGACGTCCAGTTGATCAACCAATGGACCGTAGGTTTGGTCTCGTCGATTGGTACTTATCTTGTTAAGGTATAAATCCAAAAGTTGGCCAAGGAACAAACGACGGAAGCCAATGCACGGCCCGTTGATTGACAAATGGCCTGTAGATGGCTCCGTCGATGGTGGCCTGTAAGTTACTGTCTGTGTCTATTATAATTAAGGGGTGAATGGGAAATTCACCCCACGTCCTAACCTGATTCTAATAGGATTATTTAGCCACTTTTTGGTGCATATAAGGGATTATAAACGTGATCAACCCCACTCCTAATACAACTCACACAAATTGAGCTTTTCCCTCCAAAATATTCTCCCTAGAAACCACCATTGTTGGTGAAGCACAAGAACAGATTGGAGCTTGAATTTACATGGATGAATCATCAAGTTGTATAGATTTTAATTTAGATAAATGTATGTTGATCCTCCATCTCTAGTTGTCCTTCCATATAGAAAGTTAATCTCTATGTTTTGAAAGAGAAAAAGATGATCAAGTTTCTTCTTCTTCATTCTAGCCATGGATTCTTTCTTAAATTGATTTCAAAATCATAATATGAATATATTGATGATTATATACTGATTTGTACGGGATTTTCAATCCTATTGCATGAGGAACCCATGCATCTTTCACAAACTCGATTTTCGCCTATGTAGGACTTTATGATCTTGATCTTATGCATATCAATTTTTGATTGAATTATGTTAATATGCTTATGTCTACTCTCTATTATGTATATTGATGGTGAATCATTGATGAATTACCCATGTGAATCAATGCATGAAGGTTTGAACATGCCTAGCCTAGTCTTCATTATGATCATTGTAATGTGGGTCCTCAATTCATTAAAAAGTGAATTCGATTATGTTGTATTTCTTATAGATGTTGTTTTAGGCTAATACCATGGTTGAATTGTGGATATGAATCGTGTACGATCAAAGTAAAGAAGTCTTGGTTTGAATTGATCTAGGTTCTTCTAGTCTATGGAGTGGTAACTTGTGATCTTGACGTTAGGTTAGTTGTTATATGAATTGATCATGGTTAATGTCCATAGCTGCTGCCTATAACGTAATATGAGGATGAATGATATGTAATGAATCCAAGATGGGTGAATTCATCATAGTTTGAATAGGATAACCTATGTAAACTTACCTTCCATGAACTCCTAATATGAAGCATGCTTGTGTTGACCTTAATGGCAATTGTAGTAGTGCCTCATCTAGACTATTATATCATTAACTGCTGCCTAGAATGTACTTTATTAGTAAAATATGATTTATGATTAATACTATGGTAAAAGTAATAAGATAACCTATTCTCTCTACTCTACATTGAATTGATAGTTTAATCCCTACGATAGTAGCTTGATCTTGAAGTGTTTCAAGCATGATTTTGATATGACTAAATCTATCATTATCTACTGCCTTGGATTGATATTATTGATGAAATATGATCTATAGTCCATGCAAGTGAATATGGTTGATGATCTATGTCCTACATTCTAGCATGTTAATGATATGTTGTAATAGTTGTAGCATGGCCTTGTAGTAGCTTATGTTTAACATTATGTGTGATTATGGTACCTTAAGATACTTCCCTATACTTGATTTATTCATAACAGAGTAGCAATGGTCAATGATGACAAAAGGCTAAAGGATTGGTAAGAATTCTTCTACTCTTCTACTGCTCTATTTCTTTATAGTAATGTTGAAGAAGCCTTGTATGACATTGTGTGGTATGGTCCACTTAAGGTGGCGGTTTTAATATATTGTAAATCTATATATGTATGTTGAATATGTACATGAAGGGAAATTGTTGAATATATTAATATGTTCCTATGATGATACTATGTGAAGCTTATCCCTACTTTCCTATTCTAGTTGTGATTTCGGTTATATGGCTATTGTGTAAGCATGTGTATATCCATCTTAGGGTAAAGTATAGGTTCTACCATTTATGAGTTCAAAATGGTTAGTAATATCTTACCTATGTACCCCTATGTGAAATCATTAATAGCACAAGTTAGGGGTCTTAAGTGTAATATGAAGTTGACTTGTCTCCTATGCTATTTTGTGTTATGTGGTTTATGCTTGATAAAGTATTATGGTCTAAGAGGGTGGATGCCTTAATATGTTGTTGATATCCATTATGTGATCATGTTGACCAATGTACACACACACTCACTTTACATGCATGTTACAAGTAGTATAGATCATGGTGTTTAAATGAAAGGTAGTTCTCATATTCACTAGTGTCCAGTACTATGCATGTTAAGATGATGTTTATGAAGGAACGCTATGTGTTTAATTATCTAGGATGACTTGATAGGTGTACTAGTATTGGAAAGGGTATGGGACTTTGCCTATGCATTGCACATGTACCTTGATAAGATTGTTCTAGTTTCGGTTTCTATATGTATCAATATGTATGTATGAACATGTGTGTCTTAATGTGTTATGTGAAAGGGTTTCTCACATAATTGTATACACACACACATGTATGAAGACCTAGTCAAGAGAGGGGCCTTGAATGGTGTATTAGTGTGCACCCTAAACTAGATGATGCTTTACATATGCTATGTTCATCTGAAGGGATTCTTTACATGATTGAGGTTGATTAACTTCCATCTATGACCTATGAGTTAAGCATATAAGGGGATGTATCTCCCAAACCTATGTTTATAAAGTAAAAATATAATAAAGGTTTTCAATTAAGGGAACTTAGCTTAGTACCGAGTGAACTTTAATATGAGTGTTTGTCCCTTCATATGGTAAGAAGGCAGGCCACCATATATCTCATCAGGTGGATAACCATAATGCCTCAATTGGCATAAATATGTTTTCCATAATTGAACAACTACAATGCCTAATATTGGAATAAAGAGGGTTTTCACATGTACCTCAAAGTTCCATAACTATGTTTCTATCATAGGATACTAGCTAGTGGATTCACCTAGAAAGCAATGTCACGTTTGATTCTACTTTGGCTGGTAGACCACCTCCTTTCGGTGTGGGGTTCTATTACATCGGATCTCATGTTTAACATCACATTGTCTATGTCGGTTAAGGCTATAGTTTCCCTAAAGTAAAATGGACAAAGGAAGTGAATGAATAGTACCCTAACTAGAATGACTTAAGGGAGGTTACTTAGGATAGGTGGAAGTAGTGAACCCATCTAGACATTGCACAAGTAGCTCCTTAAGAAGTTCTAGGAAGGTATTCTAATGCATGTCACTATGTATGTGTTCTTTATGCATGACACTGTCGTATTTGTCTACTTGTTATGAAGATGTGCATGATAAGAGTCTTTATGCATGATATTTATCTTGTTGACTATATTATGAAGGTCTTGACTTAACTATGTCTATGTTGTACTATATTTCTATGATGGTATGTGTTGCCTTGTATAGATTGTATGTATGTTTTCTTGTAGCCTTAAGGTGATGCATTGCACCAAGTATCACTAGAGGGTTACTTGGGAAGGTTAATCAAAAAAGAAAAGAAAATAGTTCACTGTTAAAGAAATTGCGCTCACTGTAAAGTCACTCAAATTTGTAATCTATTCGATAAGTGATATTATGAAATGTTGACTTTGAATGTGCTTATATGAAGTATGTGAATGATATAAATGCTACTCTTTAAAGGTTTTATAAATATTTACTCAAAAGGGCATGAAGTATGATTTCAAGAAAATGTCCCTTTTAAATGCATGTTTTTGCATGGTTGCCATACTTAGTGCATTCTTTTACTAATACCATTCTATTCTACTTTTTACACAAAGTGTAGGTTATGGATGCTTAAAGGGATGTATATATGATAGTGCAACTTGATATATGTTTCCCAAGCTCAAGTAAAGGAAAAGACGACAAAGAGACTTAGGGTCTAACAATGTATTATGACTTATGTTTTTATATGTATAAGAAGTAAAGTTTCTAGCATATGAGGTTCTATGAAAAGATTTAAATTTTCCACTAAATTTACTTTGTCGATGCGGTGAAGGACAACTATGGGCTTATATAAGACCTTCGAGAGGTTAAGTGCGCCATGTTACTTCTAAAGGGTGCTCCCCAGTTGTGACAAACGTGGTAACACAGCACGAGGTTTTAAAAAGTGGTTTAGGGTCCAAGAAGTCTCAGATTTCCACGTCTAGTAGAGTCTTGCATCATTGGTGGTGAGTCACGACACATCAAACGGTACGAGAGTCTATAGGACGATAGAGTTTCCCTTCTTCATCATTCTCATATCGTGCCATAGAACTTAACTCTATAATATCTCTCTCTTATGTTTTCTTGTCCGGTGGTCTTTTAGATATAATTGCTTGGATGAGATTTTTCTCTATGCTTGAGGGAGAAAAGGTGATATTAAATGCTTATCTTTGTTTTATGGTTTGAATGAGTATGTGTGAAGGGGAATTTTTGTATGTTTTGATGATGTGATTCCAATTATGGCTATATATGAAGTTTATGTGAAATGGCATGTTATATTGAGGAATGTATGTCATGATATAGTTAAAGCATGTTAGAAGTTATTATGGTTAGAATGAGTTTCTTTTGGGAATAATGTCTTACACTATGGTTTTACATGATCGTAGTTTTTAATATGATTTGAGCTTGAAATACTTAGTGACTACCTATGGAAGCATGCTACCCTAAGATTATGTACTTAAAGGTGTTCAATGTTTCCTTTCGTATACATGTGGTCCTTGATAAGTTTCCTAGTATGGATTGGAGTCCTTTGTATAGATTTGATCCTAGGTGTCATGATAATATGTTTGTCATGGTAAAGTTTTGTACATCATATTGTCATGCTTTTCCTATCAATTGCCTAAATGTTGCATTTTTGGAATTTGGAAACATGCTCATTGTAATAATAGGAAGTTTACTGAAACATTTTTGGATAATCAACTAAATTGTTCTTTGATTAGATGTTTTCAAAATGTGCATATAATTGATTTATATGAACATGATAATGAATTTAAAAATGAGAATTGCTATTTGGAATGAAAAATTAGAGTTTTATGGCATGATGAGTCGTAGATTTTGTTCTAACTTCTTATTGTGTTGTGAGTCCCTTTATGTTATGGAGTTTGTGTTTCCCTAGAGTTGAGGGTAGTATTATTTTCTTTGTATGATGATGATATGGGCTTTATTGACCTAGAACTTACCTTACTTTAATGTTGAAAGAAAAGAAAGAGTCCTTAAGACTAAGTCTCCTATATTGTTTTCCCTAATGATGTATGACCTTGGTGTCTATTGTATTGTATGAAAACCTTATGTAGTTGAATGAGATGGACCTAACTTGATAATTGGGGATAAATGGCCTAGGTGTTCCTATGTTGACCTACTGTAAATTTCTTCTAAAGTTGTAATCATTTTTAAGTGATGAAAACGAAGGTAGTTTAGTTAAGATCCTCTTAAGTTGGGGTTAAGTTGCTCTTAATTAGTTCTACCCTAAGTAGGGAATGGTGATGGAGTAGTAAGGTTGTAGATATTTTCTATTATTGACCTTCTATTTTGGCTTAAGCATGAATTTATTGAATTTTTACTAGGCTTGTTCGTGAATAAGAGTTTTGGATAAAGTATGAATTGCATGACCTTATATGTTTCGTATGTATTAATTGACATTACCTTGAAGATATTATGAATGTTCCAAAGTGAATGAATGAATTTTTTTGATAAAATCCATGTTTTCTCATGTTAAATTACATCTTGCTATGCTAGTTGTGCATTTAACTTCGTGAGATAAGATAAGAAGCATGGTAATAGTCACTTGTGAGGTGTAGTATTCAGCCTTATAATGGAATGTTGAGTCTCTTACAAATGAAATATGTTGAGTCTCTTAAAAACTATATGACTTTTATGATTTGGAATGCATAATTGTGGGCTCATTTTTGAAAAGTGAAAGCATGTTTAGCTAAGTGCTCATGTGTGTGCCTATGATTTATGTTATTCTTCTCAAAATATGCTTACTGTGAAGGTGAGTACTATGTTAGAAATTAACATTTTGTGAAATTTATTCCTATTTGTTGTGATGTACTTGGTGTGACTTACCACTTAGACTTCACTAGGAAGGAAACGTGAGCATGCGTTTATTTGAAAGTTGAGAATTTCTTTTTTTAAGATGGAATTGACCTTATACCTTGCTTAGGTGTGAACTCATGATACATGTAAGTGTGTTGAGGGAAGGACATTCCTCCATGGACACCACTAAAAATGGTATGGTTGAGTATGACCTTCATGGCACTAAGTCTAACTAATGAAGGTCTTTGTTGATTAAATTAATTCAAGTCTATGAGTGCCTAATTTTTTTAGTATTGTTGAATTCTTCCTATGTGTGGCCTTGCAAGATGATCTCTTAATGAATTAAGGTGTATTGACCATGTTATGATTAGGAGAAGGATGTTCCTCCTATGAACATGATAAGAGCCTCTGTGTTTGATGCATTAAAGAGTGACCGAGTAATGGTTTTGCTTGCTTATGTGCATTGAGTGCGAAAATGTTTTGATGTTGTTATAAATGTTATGAACTGCTCTATGATGCATTAAAGTTCTTGTTGTGATTTAAGAGCCCTAAGTGTCATTCGAGGACGGATGTTCCCAAGTGGAGGATATTGTATCTGTTCTCACAATAAATTTGTTATAAACAATATATGGTTCAAATGCTAATAAACATTTATATAATGCGAATAATTCTTTTCTATTTATTTCCCATTTTATTTGTGCTTCTGCATAAGATCCTGAATAATATCTACAATGGTGTTCTATTTTTTCTTTGTCATATTTGTATTTTAGAACTCCTCCATAACCATGATCACTTGAATCGGTTTCAACGATGTAGGTTAATGTTTTATTTTCATCAGGAAATTATAGTTTTGGCAGTTTTTTACATAAATTCTTAATATGTTTTATATGTTCTTTATCTTTGTTGTCAAAATAATATTCAACATCTTTTTTAAGTTTTTTATGTAATGGTTTTAAATGCTCTGCTAATTTTGGTATATATACTCTCTTACTTGATTTACTAATCCTAGAAAGGATTGTAATTTCTTTTTTGTATCTATATTTACATCAAGGGTGATTATTTTTTGTACTATATGGTTTTGCATTTTTATTCCATTTCTATCTATTTGTATTCCTAGAAATTCTATCTGTGGTTTCATAATTTCTGCTTTCTTTTTACTTAAGCTTATTCCTGAATGTTTAATTATGTGTATAAATTTTTCTAATAATCTTATATGTTCATCTTGTGTTTTAGAATATAATAATATATCATCTATATATACAATACAATTTTCTAACTGGTTAAAATAGTTATCCA
>NC_028638.1:11427532-11435060 GCF_001406875.1 Solanum pennellii | reverse complement strand
GACATTAGATTTCTTCGTCTATTTCATTATTATCTAAATCCATATTCTCTTCTTCATTTTCTGTTTCTATATCTGATACTTCATATATACTATCATTTTCACTTAATTCATAGTCTATGTATTCTATTTGCGTATATTCGTCATTATTTATAATTACTTCTGCAATTTGCTTTCTTTTTGGATCTTTGGGTAACTTACAATCTCTAGCTATGTGTCCTATCTTTCCGTAATTGTAGCAAGTACATTGTGATGGTTTTCTTTTTGGTCTATATGGTCTTTTTATTTTATAGTTTTTTACATAATATTTTTGTCTTGGTTTTTTATATCTATACCTAGTTTTAGTTTTTCTATAATTTTTATACCTTTTAGGCTTTTGCTTTTTATTTGTATATCCAAACTGTGGTGCCATTTTATTTTTACAACAGGCTAAATTCTTGTTTAGTACTTTTTCCATTTTTAATTTTTCTTTTTGGTTTTCACATAGTTGTATGAACCATTGGTGTAAAATTTTTATCCTAGCTCCTAAAGTATCTACCAATCCTTCATCATTCAAATCTTTTATTATTTTTGTACTAAATGGTTCTGGTAATTTCGTAAAATATTGTTGTCTTATTTCTTTTGCTTCATTTGAATTGTATTTTGCTTTGTAATAATATTCTTTAAATGCACAAGTGTATTCTTCTATATAACACATTTTACATATAGCTAATTTTGTCATAAGTTGCCTATTTATTGCTTTTTCTCTATTTTGTTCTTTTATATCTGTGGTCATACCACCAAATTCTTTTCTTATTGCTGATTCATATTTATCTAGTATATCTATATTTGTTGCTGATGGAGATCCATCCATTTTCTTGTCACTTCTAAGTACTTCTAAACTTTCTAAGGGTAGATTTTCTATCCATAATCTTGTTGTTCCTACAAATGTTCTTTCTATATACCTTGGTGTTTCTGTTGTTTTATTTTGTTATCTATTAACTGCTTAGATATATTTCCTGTCCATAGTAATATTGCTTTATTTGTATCTGTAACACAATCTAGATCTAAGAAAATATATTGTTCGTTTATTGGTTTTGGCATCCAGTTTTTATTTAATCTACTATTCCATATTGCGTTAGTTCTATCTGATTGCTGATAACTTTCTGTATAATAAGTTGGTGGTGTCCATCTAGGACTAATTCTAGGACTATTTCTGGGACTATTGTCTGGAGTTTTAACTCTTGACGTACTAGGTCGATTCATATCTCCTGTGTTTATTTCTAATTTTTTTGGTTTATTTAGCTGTTCTAGAATTTCTGTGTATGTCTCACTTATATCACTTATTTCTGATTTTTGGTCATTTATTGTATCTGATTCATTTTCGTCTATTTCATATATTTCAAGGGCTTCATTTAGTTTTTGTTCCATTTCTTTTATTTCATTAGTTAATTCTAGCTCTTTTTCTTTTTCTATCTGTTTCTCTTTTTGTTTAGTTTCATATAATAATTTTAACCTAGCTAATTCTTTTTCTAATTCACTTATTCTTGTATTTTTTATTTCTTCTAAATGTTGTACTTCTTGTTTTGCTTGTATTTTTATTTTTTCAATTTCTTTTGATTTGTCTATTTCTTCATTTTCTTTTGTTATTCTTATCATAGCTGTTAGACTATCTTCTAATTTTGCTGTTTCTTTTTCTAACATTAAATATAAATTATTTCCTATTTTTTATATCGTCTTCCTAGGTTTAAAAATATTATTTTTATCATTAATCCATCTTGATTTTCATATGTCTTTTCATCTACTGCAAACTCTTCTTTATTCATAATAATTTATAAATTATGTTATGTTGTAATTTATATTCAAGGTGATCTATTTGTATTTCTAACATAAATAAAACTTTTTTTTGTGCTAATATTGATTTATTACATACTCCTGCTAACATGTTTTCTATTAATCTTTCTTTCCTATGTTGTAGTTCTTGTCTTTTTTCATCTATCTTTTCTATCAATTGTTGCTTATATATTTCTTTGTTCATATTGCTTTTTCAAATAATAAACATATTTATGTTCTGTTTTTGAAATTATGTTTATCAAATGATTTGTCTTATCATTACTTGTTTTAGTAAGTTGTGATAATTCATATTCTACGTATAAAGGTTTTAACTTTTTCCATATCTTTCGCACTTTTCTATCTATCTTGGTTTTTGTTATTTTAGTTTCTTTTACTTGATGTTGTATTACTCTTCATGTTTTTAATAAAATATTTTTTCATAATATTCCCTTTTTAGTAATTTTAATTGTTGTAATTCATTGGCGTTATTTTCAATATATTCTAAATATTCATCTTCTCGAGTTCTTAGATACATGTATACGTTATTTATTAGTAATTCTTCAAATGAATCTATTTTTTCTTTAGTTTCTTTCCAAAGCTGTAAGTTTATATAATCTATCATTCTGAATATTTCTAGATCATCATATAAGTCTATGTCAAAATTATTATCATAAAAATCATCTTGTATAACTAATTCAGCCCAACCTTGAGTTGTTACTTCTATTACCTCATATGTTACTAACATATCATAAATTCTTCTTTTAATCAAGGGTGATTATTTTTTGTACCATATGGTTTTGCATTTTTATTCCATTTCTATCTATTTGAATTTCTAGTTCCTAGAAATTCTATCTGTGGTTTCATAATTTCTGCTTTCTTTTTACTTGAGCTTATTCCTGAATGTTTAATTATGTGTATAAATTTTTCTAATAATCTTATATGTTCATCTTGTGTTTTAGAATATAATAATATATCATCTATATATACAATACAATTTTCTAACTGGTTAAAATAGTTATCCATAAAATGTTGATATCTACCTGACGCATTTTATATCCAAACGGTAGAACATTCCATTCATAGAAACCTTGCGGTACTGTGAATGCTGTTAGCTGTATAGATTCTTCTTCTAGTTTTAGATGATAAAATCCTGATTTACAATCAAATTTACTAAAATAGTTATATCTTTGTATTTGTCTTATTTTTAGTATCTTATTTGGTGTTGGGTAATTGTATGTTTTAGTTTTGGCATTTAAGTTACGATAATCTATAACCATTCTACTTTTACCTCTTTTTTGTTCACTATGTTTTAGAACTATAAATGCTGGACTTGTATGTTTACTAGTGAACAAAAAAGAGGTAAAAGTAGAATGGTTATAGATTATCGTAACTTAAATGCCAAACCTAAAACATACAATTACCCAATACCAAATAAGATACTAAAAATAAGACAAATACTAGGATATAACTATTTTAGTAAATTTGATTGTAAATATGGATTTTATCATCTAAAACTAGAAGAAGAAACTAAACAGCTAACAGCATTCACAGTACCGCAAGGTTTCTATGAATGGAATGTTCTACCGTTTGGATATAAAAATGCGCCAGGTAGATATCAACATTTTATGGATAACTATTTTAACCAGTTAGAAAATTGTATTGTATATATAGATGATATATTATAATATTCTAAAACACAAGATGAACATATAAGATTATTAGAAAAATTTATACACATAATTAAACATTCAGGAATAAGCTTAAGTAAAAAGAAAGCAGAAATTATGAAACCACAGATACAATTTCTAGGAATACAAATAGATAGAAATGGAATAAAAATGCAAAACCATATAGTACAAAAAATAATCACCCTTGATGAAAATATAGATACAAAAAGAAATTACAATCCTTTCTAGGATTAGTAAATCAACTAAGAGAGTATATACCAAAATTAGCAGAGCATTTAAAACCATTACATAAAAAAGTTAAAAAAGATGTTGAATATTATTTTGACAACAAAGATAAAGAACATATAAAACATATTAATAATTTATGTAAAAAACGGCCAAAACTATACTTTCCTGATGAAAATAAAATATTTACGTACATCGTTGAAACAGATTCAAGTGATCATAGTTATGGAGGAGTTGTAAAATACAAATATGACAAAGAAAAAATAGAACACCATTGTAGATATTATTCAGGATCTTATGCAGAAGCACAAATAAAATGGGAAATAAATAGAAAAGAATTATTCGCATTATATAAATGTTTATTAGCATTTGAACCATATATTGTTTATAACAAATTTATTGTGAGAACAGATAATACACAAGTAAAATGGTGGATAACTAAAAAGATTATCTCTCACGAGGAAACTAGTCCAAATATACAAGAAAAAATACTAACTGCCATAACTACACTTTGCCAAAAAGTTGAAAGTCTTGAAAGTGAAGTACAACTATTGAAGAAAGCATCTAATAGTCAGCAGCATGACTCTAAATATGCGGAGCTACGTCGTCCGGCAGACGATAAAAGGCCAAAACTAAAAGGTGACGTTGAGAAACACCTAAAAACTCAAAATACTAAGAAATTATCAACTGCAAGTACAAATGAAGCAAGCACAAGTAAAGGAAAAAATATCAATTTAAACAGCCTATTTGAAAAACCATTCATTCCGAGAAAACAAATTATAGATATAACACCAAATCCACAAACTTCTACCTACGCAGAAAGCCTAAACAGAGAAAAGAAGATATATAACCATATTACCCAATCATATATCGAAAACATATATACAATCCAAACTTTTTTAAACCTCAAGCGAATATCTACTACCACTACAGAAAAAACACAGGATTATGTAACCCAACATTTGCAAGGCTACAACAAACTAATCGTACAACCTAAAACTAACCCAAACTTAGTTAGAACTTGTTACAGTTATGGACTACTTAGTACGGTATATACATACGATGGTACAGAAATAAGTGGAATCCCTGAGATCCACAAAGCCTTTTTAACATACAAAAGAATTACAAAAGGCAACCTATTTTTTATAAAATTTTATACAGCACCAGCAGAAATACTTTTTGACGAAATAAAACCAACTATCCAAGTTATCAAAATGGGATTGACACGGTAAATGATAATACCAGAGGATATATCGGCACAACCAGAAATACCTAAAGTTGAGATACCTAATTTTCATGCAAATAAAAGGACAATTGGGCTATCAACTATAATCCAAGAACTAGCTACAAATTATCTACAAGGAATTGCTATTTGGAGTTATTATTCCAGAGACCATTTAATGATATATGCAAATTCCAAAGAAGTTAGGACAGCAGATATGGCAGAAGTACAGAGATGGATATTATCTTTGTTAAAGCCGGAATTACCACCAACAACTAGAGCTTTGAAGCAAGGATTTATTTCGAAAGAATTATTAACCAGATATTGCAAACTGATTGGACATAAGTATCAGGAACATATATGTTCAAAATGCAATGGAGAAGATAACTATGTCCCAGACGTACAGCTGGAATGAACTAAGAAAAAGAAGGTAAAGGAAAAAATAGACATAAAGAGATATGTACAAATTAGTCAATTTGTATAGTTTTACTTTTTGAGTCATGAAAATTGTCGGCAAAGAAGGACCGTACAATATAGAAAATGAACAATTAACAATAACTTGTCAAAATAAGAAAATAATTATAAAAAGAACAAAATGAATAATGAAAATATTTATACTTGCAAAAATTATTGTAGAAGGATATCACAACAGATATTATACCCCTATGATAGATACAGGAGCAGAAGCAAATATATGTAAATATAATTGTCTACCAGAAGATAAATGAGAAAAATTAAAAACACCTATGGTAGAAACAGGATTTAATAATGAAGGAAGTATGATTAAATACAAAGCAAAAAATATAAAAATACAAATATGGGATAAAATACTGACAATAGAAGAAATGTATAATTTTGAGTTTACAACAAAAGATATGTTGCTAGGAATGCCATTTTTAGATAAATTCTACCCACATATAATAACAAAAACACACTGGTGGTTTACTACACCATGCGGAAACAAAATAGGAGCAAAAAGAGTAAATAATAAACAACGAAAATCTATAGAATGGATAAAAGGAAGTGAAAAAGTAAATCAAGAAATGGAAAATATAAATAAGAAACAAATAACACAATTAGAAATTATCATATTTACAATAGATAAAGTTAAAATAATAAATGAACAACTAGAACAATTATATAACGAAGATCCATTACAAGGATGGGAAATTTTTGAACAAATAAAAGGAAAAGAATTAGACTAGTGTTGAAAAAGTACTTGAAATACCTACTTTGAGGAATTGGTTTAAAAGACAAAAGGAAGCATATTATGTAGTTAGTCAGAAAGAACATATCCACAAAGCCTTTTTAACATACAAAAGAATTACAAAAGGCAACCTATTTTTTATAAAATTTTATACAGCACCAGCAGAAATACTTTATGACGAAATAAAACCAACTATCCAAGTTGTCAAAATGGGATTGACACGGGAAATGATAATACCAGAGGATATATCGGCACAGCCAGAAATACCTAAAGTTGAGATACCTAATTTTTATGCAAATAAAAGGACAATTGGGCTATCAACTATAATCCAAGAACTAGCTACAAATTATCTACAAGGAATTGCTATTTGGAGTTATTATTCCAGAGACCATTTAATGATATATGCAAATTCCAAAGAAGTTAGGACAGCAGATATGGCAGAAGTACAGAGATGGATATTATCTTTGTTAAAGCCGGAATTACCACCAACAACTAGAGCTTTGAAGCAAGGATTTATTTCGAAAGAATAAATAACCAGATATTGCAAACTGACTGGACATAAGTATCAGAAACATATATGTTCAAAATGCAATGGAGAAGATAACTATGTCCCAGACGTACAGCTGGAATGANATATGTTCAAAATGCAATGGAGAAGATAACTATGTCCCAGACGTACAGCTGGAATGAACTAAGAAAAAGAAGGTAAAGGAAAAAATAGACATAAAGAGATATGTACACATTAGTCAATTTGTATAGTTTTACTTTTTGAGTCATGTAAATTGTCGGCCAAGAAGGCCACTAAAAAAAAACCATTGTGTCCTATTCATGAATAGTAGAGGACAAAAAGTCACATTCCTGAATAGTAGGAGTCAAGTTACTGTGTAAATAGTAGGAGTCAAGTTACTGTGTAAATAGTAAAGTTCAAGTTACTGTGTAAATAGTAAAGGCCAATCGTCTTTTACTAAGGATGAAAGGTCGTTAGGAACTTGTATATAAGTGGCATTTGCCTTTGTAAATAAATCATCAATCACTAACCATCCATACATCTCTCTTTTCTTACAATATAGTTGATCCCCCCCCCCCCACATTGGTATCAGAGCTAGATAATAATCAAATAAGATATGGAGAACAAATCTGAAACAACAAATCTACAAAAACAGGTATACACATTTAAATTCATGAGTAGCTAAATTACTTTATTCCTGATAATCTCTTGTTGATTATAATTGTTTATTATGTTTTAATAATGTTCTAATAACCATCTTTAAAAAGTTTGCTACAGAAATATTCTGCGAATAGGTATGCCCAGAGTATGCCATCCTAAGGTTGAAACCGATAGGCAAAAAGGCCGTTTAGGGGAGTAAACAAAGTTGA
>NC_028638.1:11391964-11417532 GCF_001406875.1 Solanum pennellii | reverse complement strand
TATGATAAATTTGCAATATGATTTCATGAGATAGCTTAATGAGAATGCTTGATGTCACTTATGATATGTAGTGTATGGCCCGAAAATGAGAAATTGAGTCTCCTTTAAGTGACATTAGATGAGTCTCTTTGAAAAACGGGGTGACTTTTCAGCTTTGGAAAGTGTTATTATAGACTCACTCTTGATAAGTGATGTTTGGTATAGACTAAGTTTATTGGTGTGCCTATAAAATGTGATAAATTTCCCTAAATGATGCATGTTAATGAAAGCTAGTGCTGTGATAGAAATAGAAAGTTCAAAATTTACTTCCTAATATTATAATGTGCTTTGGTGTGACCTACCATGTTGATTTCATTAGGAAGGAAGTATAAGCATAATATGGTTTGGAGAAAATAAATCCTTCATAATATGAATTAACCTCTATGCATTGCTTTTATTTGAACTCTACGATGCCATGTGTATATGTTGTGACTAGGAGAAGGTAGTTCCTCCTTGAACAAAGATAACCATGGTAATGTCATATATGACCTCGATGGTATTATGTCTAGACTATAAGATTGTAGTTAATCTACCTTATTCATTATGCTTGTGCAACTATATGAAGTGTTTAAATTTTCTCATGAGTTGAAGTGTGGATTATGCCTAAGTGTGCAATTCGGTTCCATAGTATGTCTAACCTTGTGATGAAATAATGAACATGCAAAAAAATTGGAGAAGGTAGTTCCTTCAAATGGCAATAAATATGAAGAAGTATATATGCATGAAAAGAATTATAGAAGTAGGCCATAAAGTTTGTGTTCCTTTTAATTTGGTGCATTTATTTTTATGTGATACATGAATAAATGTTGTGAGTTTGTATGGAATTCATTGAGTCCTTGAAAGTGTTTAATTGTTTAAAGTGTAATTCGAGGATGAATGTTTCCCAAGTGAGGATATTATAACAACCCTCAAAATATACTAATGTATCTAGAGCCTCACATGTGCCTGAAAAGGTTAATAACATGTTAATAAAGTGTTTTTTAGCTTGTATAATTGATTTGAAGTCATTTGGAGGTCAAACGTCCAAGAACCTGCAAGACGTTCGAAAGTTGGTCTTTAGACGTGCTAACGAGTCCTTGTATGTTTTCCTTGTTTTTATGTGTTGTTTGGAGTTCAGAAGCAATGTAGTTTACCCTTGTACCTCAATACACATGTTAAGGGTGAAAACGTCAGGGTATAACTTCCCGGGGACCACCCTAATGGACCCCAAGGAGAACCCAAAACCTTGAACAACAGGCTTCCCAAGTAAGTATACAGGAGCAGGAATGAGACCTTCCCCTCGTGACGCGCGCCTAGCATGCACCTCAATTTCTAAAAATTATTTGGGGAAGAATTGGACGGCTTCCCCGCGAAGCACAACCCACTCCCAAATCCGGCTCTATTTTTAAGTAAATTTTGACATGTCTAAGAGTCCCAATTCGTGTGGAGGTGTTTTGGTAACTTAGGGGATATTTTATTAACTGTTTTACGACCTTTTTAAACTTTTTCCCCATCCAAAACCCCAACACCCATTAATAAATAAAATTCCCAAAGTTCTCTTCCCTTCCAAAAACCCCAAAAACCTCCACTGAAGACCAAGCTCAATAACAACCTATGGAGTTTGATTCTTGGAGCTTTCTGTAAGACCCCCAAAATGAGTTAAAACAAGCTATGGAGTTTGATTCTTGGAGCTTTCTATAAGACCCAAAATGAATTAGGGTGTCTAAAGCCTAACATGTTCGTCATAAGGTTATAAGGTTCTAAAATGACTTATAATATGGTATTGAGGCAATGTGTAAAGTTTCAGGTGATTTAGAAGTAAAACATCAAGGGAGGACCAAGACATTCAACAACTAATCACCTATGTGCCTCATGTGTCTATACGTGTTCATATTTGTATTTCATGAGCTTATGAAGTCTTAAAATTAGTTATAATGATGCTTACAGGAAGTATATGGAGTTACGTGAAGTTTGAAGGTCAAACGTCCAAGAATATCTAACACGTTCGAAAGTTAGTCCTTGAGACATTCAAGTATGTCTTAATGGGGCCTAGCATATTTGGACATGTTTTATGCGTGAATTTTGGGTGAAACTTGCATGAAAGGTGTTGACTTGTAAATTTTCATATTTACGTTGGAAACGCCCGGTTACGACTTCCCAAGGGCCCCGTAAAAGGGCCCACAAGAAGGTTCCAAGGGCTATCGAGACACTGTCTTGTAGTGTCAAACGACTGAACCAAACGACGCCCTGTTGGTTGAAAAAAGGACCGTTGGTGGGGTCTCGTNTGCGTGAATTTTGGGTGAAACTTGCATGAAAGGTGTTGACTTGTAAATTTTCATATTTACGTTGGAAATGCCCGGTTACGACTTCCCAAGGGCCCCGTAAAAGGGCCCACAAGAAGGTTCCAAGGGCTATCGAGACACTGCCTTGTAGTGTCAAACGACTGAACCAAACGACGCCCTGTTGGTTGAAAAAAGGACCGTTGGTGGGGTCTCGTGGATGGACACTTATCATGGGCAAGGCTCAACCCAAGAACAAGCCAAGGTCCAATCGATTGAAGCCACAGACGGCCCGTCGATGGACCTACTAGTCGTCGATGGTGATCCATCGATGAAGCCTGGTGCAACTGCCTATGCACTGTTTCACTAAAGGTTTGAATGGGAAATTCACCCCACGTGCTAACCTAACCCTACATCATTATTTGATAATTTTGGGTGTATATAAGTGATCAAAAATGTGATCAACCCATTTTCAAACCAATTCACATAAAATAAACTTTCCCTCCAAAATCTTCTTCCTAAAAACCTCCATTGAAGGTGAAGCTCAAGAACAGCGTGGAGCTTGGATTTCCATAGGTTATTCATAAATTTTTAGAGATTTTCAACTATACGAAGGTGGTGATCCTTCATCTCTAAGTAACCTTTCACTTGGAGAGTTAATCTCAATGTTTTTCAAAGAAGTTGCATAATCAAATTTCTTCTTCTTCAATCTAGCAATGGGTTCTTTCTAAAAACATTTTTAATTGATTAATCATGATAAATTGATGTTAATGTATTTGTTTTAAAGTAATTTTCAATCCAATTCCATGATGAACCCATGTCCCTTCCCAACATCTATTTAGCTTGCATGGGCATTGTGGTCATCACTTGTTAATGGATAAATTGCAATTTTCTTATGTTGAATTGTTTATATCTACTGTTAATTACGTGAATTAATGATGAATTAATGAGGAAGGATCCATGTGGATCAATATATGAAGATTTGAACATGACAAATATATGCTTTTATGTGATCACTGTAATATGGACCTTTTATTGAATAATAGTGGAATTCGATTATGTTGTGGTTCTTTTACCTACTACCTTAGGTTAATAGATTTGTCGAATTGTGAGTATAAATATGGTATGAAAAAAATAAAGAAGGCTTGGTGTTAATCGATCTAGGTGTTTTTAAGCTATCAAGTAGTAACTTGTGATCTTCACGTTAGGATTGTTTTAATATGATTCGATTATGGTGAATTACCATAGCTACTGCCTATATGTGTAACATGATGATCATTAAGTACAATTGATTCTGTATGAATAGATAACAATTGAATTGGTAAATATTTATTTAAGTCTTTCTACCCTGTAGACATTGATAGAGTAATGTATATGTTGTGAGCTATATCCTAAGATGAATAAAGCATGATTAAGACATGATCCCTATATATTTAGATACTTCCCTAAATTTATATTATTGATACATGATCATTGATGAGAAAAACTAGGGAAGTTACTTGATGATCTATAACTCCCTAGCTTCTACCATATATGTGATATAGTGTATTACATGGTAGCATGATTTTGTAGCAATTTGTACCATATATGTGATATAGTGTATTACATAGTAGCATGATTTTGTAGCAACTTGTACATGGTTTCTTTTATTACTTAAGTACATATAGATGCTTCCCTATAATGTATTAATGATGAGAAATGTGTATTGATCAATGATGATCAAAGACTGACGAAATTGTAATAATGGCTCTTCCTCTCTACTTTTCTATATTATTGTGTTTGATGAATCCTTGTATGGCACTGTGTGGAATGGTTTACTTAAGGTGGCAGTTTTTACTTTATTGTCATTATATATGTGTTCACCATGGCCTTGAAGGCAAATTGATGACTATGTGGTTATGATGATCACCTTATGAATAACTTGTGCCTAGTCTTTTTCTCTAGTTGTGAATCTAGGTTTTGTTATTATTGTTATGAGCATGTAAATGGTTATGTTAAGATCATGTGTAAGTGCTCCCATTAATGAAGTGTTAAGTATTCATGACCCATACCCATGTACCCCCTATATGAAGGTGTAAAGAGCTAATGCCAGGAGTCTTAAAGTATATGAAGTTCCCTTGCCTCCTATGCTAAGTCGTATTGTGTGGTCTATTCTTGAATGTGTATTGTGGTCCTAAGAGGTGACAGCCTCAATATGTTTTTGATAGCCATGATGTGATCATGTTGACCAATGTACACACACCCTCACTGTACATGCATGCTTACAAGTAGTATAGGTCATGGTATCTAAATGAAAGGTAGTTCTCATATTCACTAGCGTCTATTACTATGCATGTTAGGATTATTTCTATGAAAGTAGGATATGTGTTTCCTTAATTAGGGTGACTTGATAGGTGTACTAGTATGGGCAACGGTATGGGACTGTGCCTATGCATTCCACATGTGTGCCTTGATAGGATAGATCTAGTTTTGGTTTCTATGTGAATGAATATGAATGTATGAACATGTGTGACCTTAATGTGTGATGTGAAAGGATTGCTCACATATATGTATACACACACACATGAATGATGATCTAGTCAATAGAGGAGACTTGAAAGGTGTGCTCAAGTGTATCCTAAACTAGATAGTGCTAATAATATATGTTATGTCCATGTGAAAGGGTTTCTCACATGATGTAGGTTGATGAACTTTCATCTACGACCTATGATCTAAAAATATGAGGGCATGACTCTCCTAAGCCTATATTTTATAAATTATGTAATAATGGATTTTTCAATAAAAGCAAACTAGTTTAGCGCCGAGTGAACTTGTATATGAGTGTGTGACCCTTTCCAATGTGGGAAAGAAGGTCTACCATAAATCTGATGAGGTGGATAACCACAATGCCTTGATAGGCATAAATAGGGTTTCCATAAGTGAATAACAATAATGCCCCATCTTGGCATAAAGAGGGTTTTCACAAGTACCTCCAAGTTCAATAACTATGCTTGCCATATAGATCTACCAAGTGAATTAACTTAGTATGTTAGCACGTGTTAAGGTTCTACCTTGGCTACCTAAGAACACCTTCGATTTGTTTAAGGTTCTACAACATTAAATTCCATGATTAGCACCCATGGTCTTAGTGTGGGTTAAGGCTATAGTTTTCCTAAAGTAAAATGGACAATGAAAGTAAATGACTGAGGACCCTAACTAGGATAAACTAAGGGAAGTTAATTAGGATAGGTGGAAGTAATAAACCCACCTAGACATTGCACAAGTAACTCTATAAGGGAGTTCTAGGAAGATGGACTAATGTATGTGCATATGTTATGGTTCTCTTGCATGACCTTGTGCTAGTGTATACTTGATGAGATGATATGCATAATGATGGTATTAATGACTATATGATGAAGGTTGTTGACATGAATGAAGTTGTCTTCACTTACTATGTTGATGTATGAATTGAATGTTAAGGTTTATGGTCTCGTGATGGGTTTACTAAGTATGTGTGTGGTTATGAAGCTTCACATGTACATTTAAATAGTAGAATAAGATTGGGGTCATGAACAAGATCTTATAAGGATGTATGTGAAATTAAGTCAATATATGTGCAAATTAATGTAGCTTACTGTAAAGCCAACAAAGCCTTGACTTAAATGTGTCTTGATAGGTTATACTTGTATGATGGTATGTGTTGGCTCGTATACGTTGTATGTATGGATATTCTTGTGTCCTTAAGGTGATTCATTGCACCAAGATCAGTAGAGGGTTAATTTTGAGGTTAATGAATAAAAGAAAAGAAGGCTCACTATATAGAAGGAAATAGTTCACTGTAATGTGAGTTCAAAAATGACTTAAATTCTATATGTGATTTTCTATTATGTTTGGCTTTTGAATATGTCTATGTGAAGTATGTGAATGGAATACATTCTATTTTCTGAAGGTTTTATGATGTTTTACTCGAAAACGCATGAAGTATGATTTCAAGAAAATATCCCTTTTAAATGCATGTTTTGCATGGTTGCCATACTTAGTGCATTCTTGTACTAATCCTATTCTTCTATAATATTCAAACAAAGTGTAGTATATGGATGCTTAAAGGATGTATTGAATGGTGATGAACTTCATATATGATTCCCAAGCTCAATGAAAGGAATCCTTAAGTTCAAGGATCTCCTACTTATGTTTACTGTAAAGTTTTGTAAGTTGTATACTTATGTATTATGTTTTAAGGGTCGTGTCCCTAATTTACTCTAATGTTGTTGAGTCTAATATGGCAAAGAGACTTAGAGTCTAAATATGTAATATGATATTATATATATATATATATATAAAGTAATGTTCTAGCATATGATGTCTTAAGAAAGTTTTAAATTTTCCGATATTTTTACTATGACAATGTTATGAATGATAACTATGGGCTTGTATAAGACCACCGAGAGGTCAAGTACGCCCTGTTACTTCTAGGGGGTGCTCCCTAAATGTGACAAATGTGGTATCACAACACGAGGTTTTAAAAGTGGTTAAGGGTCCAAGAACCTCATATTTCAACATCTAGTAGAGTCTTGTATCATCTGTGGTGAGTCGCGACACATCAAACGGTACGGGAGGCTATAGGATGATACAGTTTCCCTACTTCATCATTCTCATATCATGCCATAAAACTTAACTCTATAAGATCTCTCTCTTATGTTGTCTTGTTCAGTGGTATTTTAGATGTAATTTCTTGGATGATGAGGGAGAAAAGGTGAGTTTAAATTCTTATTTTTGTTTTATGGTTTGATGAGTACGTGTGAAGGTGAATTTTTGCATGTTTTGATGATGTGATGCCATTTATGGCTAAGTATGAGATTTTTTTGAAATAGTATGTTATATTGAGAAATGTACGTCATGATAGGATTAAAGCATGTTAGAAGTTATTATGGTTAAAATGAGTTCCTTTTGGAATGATGAGTTACTATATGGTTTTACATGATGGTAGTGTAGTATTATGATTTGAACTTGAATGCTTAGTGACTACCTATGGAAGCATGCTACCTTAAGAGTATGAGCTTGAAAGTGTAAAATGTTTCCCTTTGTATATATGTGGTCTGTGATAAGTTTCCTAGTATGGATTGGATTCCTTTGTATAGAATTGATCCTAGGTGTGATGATAGTAGGCTTGTCTTGGTAAAGTTTTTGTATCTCATATTGTCATGCTTTTCCTATCAATAGCCTAAATGTTGCATTTTTGGAATTTGAAAGCATGTTCACTGTAATGCTTGGCTGCTTACTGTAAGATTTTTGGAAAATCGACTACATTGTTCTTTGATTGTAAGTTGTTGAAATGTGTATAGAATTGATACATATGAGCATGATAATGAATGTAAAAAAGGATATTTGCTATTTGGAATGAAGAATGAGAGTCTTATGGCATGATAAGTTTGTTTCTAACTTCTTATTGTGTTGTGAGTCCCTTGATGTTGTAGAATTGATGTTTCCCCTAGAATTTAGGGTAGTATTCTTATATTTGTAGGGTGATGATGTGGGTTGTATTGGCCTAGAAGTTACCTTACTTCAATGTTGAAAGAAAAGAAAGAGTCCTTATGGCTAAGTCCCCTTGTTGTTTTCCCCTAATGTTGCATCACCTCGGTGTCTATTGTATTGTTGAATAACTTATATTGTTAAATAGTACGACCTAACTTGGTATTGGGGGATAATTTGCCTAAAATGACAAGGTTTATAATACCTTGGTGTTCCTATATTAACTTACTGTAATCCCTTCTAAAGTGGTAATAACTTTTAAGTTATGAAATGAAGGGTGTTAAGATCCTCTTAAGGTTGGGTTAAGTTTCTCTTAATTGGGTTCACCCTAAGTGGGGATTGTGATGGAGTAGTAAGCTTGTAGATATTTTCTAACTTTTCCTTCTATTATTACTTGAGCTTGAAGCTAATGAATTTTTGGTAAGCTTGTTCATGACTAGAGTATTGCCTAAAGTATGAATTGCATGACCTTTACATGTTTGGTATGTATTGATTGACATTACCTTAAAGATATTTTTAAGTTTCCAAGGTGCATGAAGGGAAATTTTGATAAAAATCCATGTTTTCTCATGTGTATTATGTATCTTATCATGCTAATTGTGAAATTGTCTTCAAGAGGTATGATAAGAAACATGGTTGTGGTAACTTGTGAGGTGCCTTTTAATAGAAAGTTGTCTCTTTAAAATGAAAAGTGTAGAGTCTCTTAAAATTTATGTGACTTTTATGATTTGGAAAGCATGATTGTAGGATCACTCTTGAGAAGTGAAAGCATGTTTACCTAAGTGTTCATGAGTGTGCCTATGATTTGTGTTACTTTTCCCAAATGATGCTTACTATGAAGGCTATTGCTATGTTAGAAATTGACATTTTGTGAAATTGCTTCCTAATTGTTAGGATGTGCTTGGTGTGACCTACCATTTGGATTTAAATAGGTAGGAAACATGAACATGGCTTGGTTTAAAAGTAGAGAATTTCTCATTTTAAAAAGGAATTGACCTTGTGGTTTGCTTAGGTATGAACTCATGATACATGTAAATGTGTTGAGGAGAAGGACATTCCTCCATGGACACCACTAAACATGGATGGTTGATTATGACCTTCATGGCACTAGGTCTAACTAATGAAGATCTTTGTTGATTCAATTATATCATGTCTAAGTGCATTGAAGTATGAGTGCCTAACTGTTTGTTGAGTATTCTTGAAATCTGCCTAAGTGTGACCTAAATATGCTTGCAAGATGAACTCTTAATGAATTGGAGTGTAATGGCCATATTATGATTAGCAAAAGGATGTTCCTCTATTAAAAATGATAAAAGCTTTTGTGTTTGATGCATCAAATAGTGAGTGAATGAAAATTTTGCTTGCTTGTGTGCATTGAGTGCTAAAATGAATTGAAGTTGTGTTCCTTGTAATATTGGTGCATTGGCTTCTATGTTATGATGTTATGAATGTAATAACTCCTCTATAATGAATTGAAATCCTTGTTGTTATTAAAGTGTGTCATTCGAGGACGAATGTTCCCAAGTGGGGGATATTGTAAGACGCCCAAAATAAGTTAGGTTGTCTAGAGTCTAAAATGTTCTTCATAAGGTTATAAAGTCCTAAATTGACTTATATGATGGTTTTGAGTCAGTGTGTAAAGTTTGCGATGATTTGAAAGTCAAAATTCGAGGGACGACCAAGACGTTCGACGACAAGTCACCTATGTGCCTCATGTGTCTATAGGTGTTTATATTTGTATGTTATGAGCTTATAAAGTCTTAAAATGAGTTATAATGATGTTTATATACGTATATGGAGTTTCGTGAAGTTTGGAGGTAAAACGTTCAAGAATGTCTAAGACGTTTGGAAGTTTACGTTTGAGACGTTCAAGTATGTCTTGATGGGGCCTAGCATGTTTGGACGTGTTTTATGTGTTCATTTTAGGTGAAACATGCATGAAAGGTTCTTCACTTGTAAATGTACATATTTACGTTGGAAATGCCCGGGTACGACATCCAAGGGCCCAGCAAAAGGGCCCACAACAAGGAACCAATGGATTTTGAGAGACTCCCTTGGCAGTGTCAATCGACTAAACCAAACTATGCCCAGTTGGATGAACAACGGACCATTGGTGGGGTCTTATCGATGGACACTTAGCCTGGACAAGGCTCAACCCATGACCAGTCCAAGGTCCAATGCGACTGAAGCCACAGACGGCCCGTTAATCGACCTACTGGTTGTCGATGGTGGTCCGTCGATGCAGCCTGGTGCCACTACCTACGCACTATTTCATTGAAGGGGTGAATGGGTGTAGATAAGTGATCAAAACGTGATCAACCAATTCACACAAAATACACTTTCACTTTAAAAATCTTCTCCCTAAAAAGCTCCATTGAAGGTGATGCTTAAGAACAACTTGGAGCTTGGATTTCCATGGATTATTCATCATATTTTAGAGGTTTTCAACTATACAAAGGTATGGTGATCCTTCATCTATAAGTAACCTTTTACTTGGAAAATCAATTTCAATGTTTTCAAAGAAGTTTCATGATCAAATCTCTTCTTCTTCAATCTAGCCATTGGTTCATCCTAAAAACGTTTTTAATGTCTTAATAATGATGAATTGATGTTAATGTATTGGTTTCAAAGTGATTTTCAATCCAATTCCATGATGAACCCATGTCCCTTCCCAAAATCTTTTTACCCTTGCTTGGGAATTGTGATCATGACTTGTTAATGGTTGAATTGCAATTTTCTTACGTTGAATTGTTTATATCTACTGTTAATTACGTGAATTGATGATGAATTAATGAGGAAGGATCCATGTGGATCAATATATGAAGATTTGAACATGACTAATATATGCTTTTATGTGATCACTGTAATATGGACCTTTTATTGAATAATAGTGGAATTCGATTATGTTGTGGTTCTTGTACCTACTGCCTTAGGTTAATAGATTTTTCGAATTGTGAGTATAAATGTAATATGAAAAAAATAAAGAAGGCTTGGTGTTAATCGATCTAGGTGCTTTTAAGCTATCAAGTAGTAACTTGTGATCTTCACGTTAGGATTGTTGTTATATGATTCGATTATGGTGAATTACCTTAGCTACTTCCTATATGTGTAACATGATGATCATTAAGTACAATTTATTCTTTATGAGTAGATAACAATTGAATTGGTAAATATTTATTTAAGTCTTTCTAGCCTATAGACATTGATAGAGTAACGTATATGTTGTGAGCTATATCCAAAGATGAATAAATCATGATTAAGACATGATCCCTATATATTTAGATACTTCCCTAAATTTATATTATTGATACATGATCATTGATGAGCAAAACTAGGGAAGTTACTTGATGATCTATAACTCCCTAGCTTCTACCATATATGTGATATAGTGTATTACATGGTAGCATGATTTTGTAGCAATTTGTACCATATATGTGATATAGTGTATTACATAGTATCATGATTTTGTAGCAACTTGTACATGGTTTCTTTTATTACTTAAGTACATATTGATGCTTCCCTATAATGTATTAATGACGAGAAATGTGTATTGATCAATGATGATCAAAGAGTGATGAAATTGTGATAATGGTTCTTCCTCTCTACTTTTCTATATTATTGTGTTTGATGAAGCCTTGTATGGCACTGTGTGGAATGGTTTACTTAAGGTTGCAGTTTTTACTTTATTGTCACTATATATGTGTTCACCATGGCCTTGAAGGCAAATTGATGAATATGTGGTTATGATGATCACCTTATGAATAACTTGTGCCTAGTCTTTTTCTCTAGTTGTGAATCTAGGTTTTGTTATTATTATTATGAGCATGTAAATGGTTATGTTAAGATCATGTGTAAGTGCTGCCATTAATGAAGTGTTAAGTATTCATGACCCATACCCATGTACCCCCTATATGAAGGTGTAAAGAGCTAATGCCAGGAGTCTTAAAGTATATGAAGTTCCCTTGCCTCCTATGCTAAGTCGTATTGTGTGGTCTATTCTTGAATGTGTATTGTGGTCCTAAGAGGTGACAGCCTCAATATGTTTTTTATAGCCATAATGTGATCATGTTGACCAATGTACACACACCCTCACTGTACATGCATGCTTACAAGTAGTATAGGTCATGGTGTCTAAATGAAAGGTAGTTCTCATATTCACTAGTGTCTACTACTATGCATGTTAAGATTATTTCTATGAAAGTAGGATATGTGTTTCCTTAACAAGGATGACTTGATAGGTGTACTAGTATGGGCAAGGGTATCGGACTTTGCCTATGCATTGCACATGTGTGCCTTGATAGGATAGTTCTAGTTTTGTTTTCTATGTGCATGAATATGAATGTATAAACATGTGTGACCTTAATGTGTTATGTGAAAGGATTGCTCACATATATGTATACACACACACATGAATGATGATCTAGTCAATAAAGGAGCCTTGAAAGGTGTGCTCAAGTGTATCCTAAACTAGATAGTGCTAATAATATATGTTATGTCCATGTGAAAGGGTTTCTCACATGATATAGGTTGATGAACATTCATCTTTGACCTATGATCTAAAAATATGAGGGGATGACTCTCCTAAGCCTGTATTTTATAAATTATGTAATAATGGATTTTTCAATAAAAGCAAAATAGTATAGCACCGAGTGAACTTGTATATGAGTGTGTGTCCCTTTCCAATGTGGGAAATAAGGTCTACCATAAATCTAATGAGGTGGATAACCACAATGCCTTGATAGGCATAAATAGGGTTTCCATAAGTGAATAACAATAATGCCCCATCTGTGCATAAATAGGGTTTTCACATGTACCTCCAAGTTCAATAACTATGCTTGCCATATAGGATCCACCAAGTGAACTAACTCAGTATGTTAGCACGTGTTAAGGTTCTACCTTGGCTACCTAAGAACACCTTCCATTGGTTTAAGGTTCTACAACACCAAATTTCATGTTTAGCACCCATGGTCTTAGTGTGGGTCAAGGCTATAGTTTTCCTAAATTAAAATGGAAAATGAAAGTAAATGACTGAGGACCCTAACTAGGATAACCTAAGGGAAGTTAATTAGGATAGGTGGAAGTAATGAACCCACCTAGACATTGCACAAGTAACTCTATAAGGGAGTTCTAGGAAGATGGCCTAATATATGTGCATATGTTATGGTTCTCTTGCATGACCTTGTGCTAGTGTCTACATGATGAGATGATATGCGTAATGGTGGTCTTATTGACTATATGATGAAGGTTGTTGACATGAATGAAGTTGTCTTCACTTATTATGTTGATGTATGAATTGAATGTTAATGTTTATGGTCTCGTGATGGGTTTACTAAGTATGTGTGTGGATATGGGGCGTCACATGTACATTTAAATAGTAGACTAAGATTGGGGTCATGAACAAGATCTTATAAGGATGTATGTGAAATTAAGTCAATATATGTGCAAATTGATGTAGCTTACTGTAAAGCCAACAAAGCCTTGACTTAAATGTGTCTTGATAGGTTATACTTGTATGATGGTATGTGTTGGCTTGTATAGGTTGTATGTATGGATATTCTTGTGTCCTTAAGGTGATTCATTGCAAAAAGATCAGTAGAGGGTTACTTGGGAGGTTAATGAACAAAAGAAAAGAGTGCTCACTGTAAAGAAGGAAATAGTTCACTGTAATGTGAGTTCAAAAATGACTTAAATTCTATATGTGATTTTCTATGATGTTTGGCTTTTGAATATGTCTATGTGAAGTATGTAAATGGAATATATTCTATTTTCTAAAGGTTTTATGTAGATTTACTCAATATATGAAGATTTGAACATGACTAATATATGCTTTTATGTGATCACTGTAATATGGACCTTTTATTGAATAATAGTGGAATTCGATTATATTGTGGTTCTTGTACCTACTGCATTAGGTTAATAGATTTTTTGAATTTTGAGTATAGATATGGTATGATCCAAATAAAGAAGGCTTGGTATTAAAAGATCTAGGTGTTTTTAAGATATCAAGTAGTAACTTGTGATCTTGACGTTAGGATGGTTGTTATGTGATTCAATTACGGTCAATTGCCTTAGCTACTGCCAATATGTGAAACATGATGATCATTAAGTACAATTGTATCTATATGAATAGATAAAAATTTAATTGGTAAAGATTTATTTAAGTCTTTCTAACATATAGACATTGAAAGTGTATATGTTGTGATCTACATCCTAAGATGAATAAAGCATGATTAAGACTTGATTCCTATCTATTTAGCTACTTCCTTAAATGTATACTATTGATACATGATGATTGATGAGCAAAACTAGGAAAGTTACTTGATGATCTATAACTCCCTACCTTCTACCATATATGTGATATAGTGTATTGCATGGTAGCATGATTTTGTAGCAACTTGTACATGGTTTCTTTAATTATTTAAGTACATATAGATATTGACCTATAATGTATTAATGATGAGAAAGGTGTATTGATCAATGATGATCATAGATTGATGAATTGGTAAGAATGGCTCTTCCTCTCTACTTTTCTATATTATTGTGATTGATGAAGCCTTGTATGACATTGTGTGGTATGGTTTACTTATGGTGGAAGTTTTTACTTTATTGTCATTATATATGTGTTCACCATGGCCTTGAAGGCAAATTGATGAATATGTGCTATGATGATCACCTTATGTGTAACTTGTGCCTAGTCTTCTTCTCTAGCTGTGAATCTAGGTTATGTTACTATTGTTTTGAGCATGTAAATGGTTACGTTAAGATCATGTGTAAGTGCTGTCATTAATGAAGTGTTAAGGATTGATGACCCCTACCCATTTACCTCTATGTGAAGGTGTAAATAGCTAATGCTAGGAGTCTTAAAGTATATGAAGTTACATTTCCTCCTATGCTAAGTCGTGTTGTGTGGTCAATTCTTGAATGTGTATTATGGTCCTATGAGGGTGGCTGCCTCAATATGTTGTTGATAGTCATCATGTGATCATGTTGACCAATGTACACACACCCTCATTTTACATGCATGTTTACTAGTATAGGTCATAGTGTCTAAATGAAAGGTAGTTCTCATATTCACTAGTCTCTGCTACTATTCATGTAAAAATTATGTTTATTAAAGTAGGATATGTGTTTCCTTAACTAGGAAGACGTGATAGATGTACTAGTATGGGTAAGGGTTTGGGACTTTGCTATACATTGCACATGTGTGTCTGTTTCTATGTGCATGAATATGAATGTATGAACATGTCTGACCTTAATATGTTATGTGAAATTATTGCTCACATATATGTATACAGACACACATGAATGCTTATCTAGTCATTAGAGGAACCTTGAAAGGTGTGTTCCAGTGTATCCAAAACTAGATAGTGCTAATAATATATGTTATGTCCATGTGAAAGGTTTTATCACATGATATCGGTTGATGAACTTTCATCTATGACCTATAAGCTAAGCATATAAGGGATGACTTCCCTAAGCCTATATTTTATAAAGTAATGTAATAATGACTTTTTCAATAAAAGGGAATTGAGCTTAGCACCGAGTGAACATGTATATGAGTGTGTCTCCCTTTCCAATGTGGGAAGGAAGGTTCACCATAAATCTCATGATGTGGATAACCACAATGTCTCAATAGGCATAAATAGGGTTTCCATAAATGAATAACCATAATGCCCCCTTTTGTCATTAAGAGGGTTTTCACATGCACCTCCAAGTCCCATAACTATATTTGCCACATAGGATCTACAAAGCGAATTCACTTAGTATTCTAGCATGTTTTAATGTTCTACCTTGGCTAGGTAACATTTGTTTAGGTTCTACAACACCAAATTCCATGTTTAGCCCCCATGGTATTAGTGTCGGTACAGGCTATAGTTTCCATAAAGTAAAATAGACAATGAAAATAAATGACTAAGGACCCTAACTAGGATAAACTAAGGGAATATACTTAAGGATAGGTGGAAGTAATTATCCCACCTAGACATTGCACAAGTATCTCTCTAAGGGATTTCTAGGATGGTGGCCTCATATATGTGCATATGTTATGGTTCTGTTGCATGACCTTGTGTTAGTGTATACACGATGAGATGATATGCATAATGGTGGTCTTTTTTACTATAAGATGAAGGTTGTTTACATGAATGAAGTTGTTTTCACTTACTATGTTGATGTATGAATTGAAAGTTAAGTTTTGTGGTCTCGTGATGGGTTTACTAAGTATGTGTGAGGTTATGGGGATTCACATGTACATTGCACTAGTAGACTAAGATTGGGGTCAGGAACAAGGTCTTATAATGATTTCTGTGAAGTGAAGTCAATATATGTGCAAATTGATGTAGCTTACTGTAAAGCCAATGAAGCCTTGACTTAAATGTGTCTTGATAGGTTATGCTTGTATAATGGTATATGTTGGCTTGTATAGGTTGTATGTGTTGTTTTCCTTGTGGCCATAAGGTGATGCATTACACCAAGTATGACTAGAGGATTACTTGGGAGGTTGATCAATAAAAGAAAAGAATGCTCACTGTAAAGAAGGAAATAGTTCACTGTAATGTGAGTTATAAAGTAAAGTTTTTCCTAAAATATTTCATTGAATCCATCTCATTAGATGTGGTGTACTTCACACCCATGAAAAGGACTCTACTTAATGCGGCTTTTTAAGACATCCTAGGAGTCTTGAACCTAATGCTCTGATACCAAGTTTTGTCACGCCCCAAGCTACCCCCGAAACGCGGACACGGAACCTAGGTCCACAAGTGATCCCAAGCTAACCGTGCTTGCATGATCATGAGAATAATAAAGAATATAAATTATTGCAAAAGCTAAATCATACTTAAAATAAAAAGATAGGGATACCCATATACTAAAATTGAGATATATAAAACCTGAGGAGTTTAATACAAAGGAAATATTAACTCAATACTAGGATGAATCTAACTGTGTTTGAAATAAGAGTCTAACTTACTAGAAATATTGGGACAAGCCCCAGCTAAGTCTAGCAAAACTTAAACTGAAAGACTAAATATTAAAAAGAAACTTCTGACTATTGTCCTTAGAGAATGAGTACTCACCACTAAATATGTTGAACTGAAGATCGGGAAATCATTTTATGCGTGATTTGGATGCTGAGAACCTGAACCTACATCACGAGATGATGTAGCAAACATNTAAGTCTAGCAAAACTTAAACTGAAAGACTAAATATTAAAAAGAAACTTCTGACTATTGTCCTCAGAGAATGAGTACTCACCACTAAATATGTTGAACTGAAGATCGGGAAATCATTTTATGCGTGATTTGGATGCTGAGAACCTGAACCTACATCACGAGATGATGTAGCACACGTATGCTTTAGTACTTGAACGTACTGAGCATGTAGGATAGAGTAAAGCTGAAATAAAACATAACTGAACAAGCACAAAAGCAAGTATAATGATCTAAACAAGATATACTAAATATCTGAGGTAACTGAATGCAATGACCAATTTATAACATGCTGAAACTGAATACTGAATATACTGATAAATAGTCAATGCAAGAGAGTCTAACTTAACTTTGGGAAATACTAATAACTGATAATAAAACCACATGATCTAAATGTGGATTCCGATGTATACGCCCAATCAATAGTACCCAATATACCCTGCCAGAGGTATAAAGGTATGCAGGCGTGATCACTAAACTTATGCCCACAAAGGGGACTAAGACCTCAAAAATGACTTAGGTAAATCTAGCGCCTAGCATTGTTTTCATGATGGTATAAAGTCCTAAAATGGTTTATAATATGAGTTTGAGGCAGTTCCTAAGGTTTCAGGTTAATTTGAAGTCAAACGTCAAGGGACGACCAAGATGTTCGACGACTAAGTCACCTACGTGCCTCATATGTGGTTTTATGTGATTATGTGTGATTAATGAGGTTATAAGGTCATTAAATGAGTTATTATAGTGTATATAGGCAGTGTGTCAAGTTTCGTGAAGTTTAGAGGTCAAACGTCCAAGAAAGTCCATGACGTTCGAAAGGTTTTCCTTGAAACGACCTTGCGTGTCTATGTATGTTTCGTCAAGTTTTATGTGTTTGTTTAGGATAAAACTCATGTGGTAGGTCCTAAACTTGTATACAAACATAATTGAGTTGAAAACGTACGGGTACGACACCATATAGAACCCACAAGGGGCCCTAAAGTATGACCCAAACATTTGAGCATAACACTGCGAGGCGGTGACAGTCGATGACCCAAACGACGGCCAGTCGTCCAAGAAACGGCACATCGATGGATCCACTTATCCTTAAGGTTGGGGAGTTTCAGTTGCAACCCACGAGACACCAACAATGGGGCATGGGTGAGACCCCAACGACGGGGCATGTGTTCATGCCAACTTTCTCTAAACTTGAGGGGTGAAGTTGTAAATTCACCCCAAGTCTAATTAAAAGTAAGGACTCTTGTTTTGAGTTTTTATGGGTATTTTAAGACTATATAAGTCATTAAACTCTCATTATAGCAATAACACTTAAATCAAAACATAGTCCCTCCAAAAGTTTCTCCAAAAACCTCCATGACAGTTCAAGGTGAAGATGGATCTTGAAAGAGTTCTTCAATGGAGTTTCTTCTTCAATTATCATTGGGTTCATCAAATAAGGTATGGGAATTTTTCATTTAAGGCTTTGTATCACCTTAGAGACAATTTCAAAAATGATTTTCAAAGATTTCAAAAAGATTAAAAAGTCCAATTTATACTCTAAGTCTTGGGTTTTGCATAAATGATTTCCAAACGTTTATATATGATGAAATTGATGTGTATTTGATGTTTTCCAATGAAATTATCCATGAACCCTTGACATTCACAAATCTCTCAATTTGACTAAAATATGGGTTAAGTGATTATGCTTTGAGATTGTTCAATTCATGTGTATCTGTAGATTGTTATTGGCTTTTGATTCATGTATAGATTATGGTCAGTTGGTTTATAGGATGTTTCAATTTGATCAATTCAGTATTGAATATTCTTAGCTCTATTTAATGTTAGACTTATTGAATTGATATTGACTTAAGGCTTATGATTTCTAATTTAATTTTCTATGGGCTATCTAATGATGCAATAATTACATTCAATTGATATCTTGGTTGTATTAGATTTATAAGTATGTAAGTATTAACCTAGTTTCATTCATTATTGATATAATTGTATTGAATTGTCGGTTATGGTCTTGGGTAAGGGCCTTATGATATTGAATTGGATGTTTTAGCATTGACATCGAAAAGGTAAGATGGAGTGGGTTCTGCTGACCTAATTCCTTTTATTTTATGTTAATTAGACTTTAATTAACTTTTGATTGGTATGTTCCACTAATGGTGGCGGTGCTATGTTAATTGATGTGGACTTGTCCGCATTGCTTTATGAAATATGATGATCATGGCCTTGTCGGCACTACTTGAAGTATTATGATGATTTTCTTAGTTTATTTATGTGAAGTATGAGTATATCTATGTATTTGTGAATCAATATGAAAGTATGTATTTTTTCTATGTATGTAAGGAAATCATGTAGACCATGACTATGTGCTTCTATGTGTAGTCTTAGGGTTGATGTATGGTTGTTCCTACTTGACTATATGAGTCTATAATAGTTATATTAATTATGATATGGTAGTGTTTAGGATGACTTAAATATGATAATGGTTATTCCTATGTGCTTATAGAATGAATAGTAATATGTGTTAATGTGAAGTATGAGGTGTCTTGTCTTGGTTGACTTGTGTCCCTTACTTGATGCTTGTGTAAAAGTGAATATGTGAAGTCTTGACTTAGGATGCTAAAGTCTCTTAGTTTTGAATTATGAATCATATCTGACCTTGAATTGATGTTAAGAGGGTTCTTTATGTGAAATCTTGAACCTAGTTATAAGGTTATGTATGTTTAAGTCGAAAACTGTAATGGTATCCTTCAAGTAAAATAATGATGAACTTAAGGTTGATTGGATGTAACGGCATCATATCAAACCGTAGGAAAGTCATAATGAGATTTTTGTAGCCATTGTGAGGAAGCCCTAGTGGACCTTTTTTTGATAGGGTAAATGTAATTGGGTTATGAACTTTTTATGGAACCCTCTTATGTGAACCTTTAATGTGAATTATTTTATGAAAACGAAGGCTAACGCCTAGGAGTGAGTATGGTAAGGGGAGTAGTTCTAGTTATGTACGAGACTAGATTACAATGCATGCCCTTCATATTCCTTAACCATGTGCCTACATGGGATGTGTCCTAGTTCTATCCTTGTCAAGTAGAACACCTGCATCGGAGTAGGTTAGAACTCCGGATTCCATGAGTTTCTACAGTGGTCTATGTTGGTTATTGCTTATTCTCATCATATGGGATACCTATTAGCATTAGAGAAGTTTCATGAAGCTTAGGTGGTGGTATGGACGCTATTTAGACGTTGCACAATAGGTTTTGAACGTGTTAGTGAGACTCCCTAGGTCTTGTCCAAGACAATTACTTGAATGTACTTTATGTGTTGAAAGTCTCTGAATGAAATAGTGAATGTAATGTCTTAAGTTAAGAAAGTATGTTAAAATGAAGTGGTACTTATCTAGAGTAATTAATGGTTGTATAGTTAAGGTCTGAAGGGGGGCATAGGAATGGTCATTTCTTATCTTACCTAGACAAGCCTTAAGAATTACTCTAGTTAGGAAAGTTGGTTGATTATGTGGACATGATCTAAGCCTTAGGTAGTCTTAAGTATTACTTAGGTAATCTTGAACAGGTCACTATGGACGTTATCTTCTCGATACTTAATTAAGTCTTTTGATAGCCTTTGGAAGGTGAATGTCATATCATCTATATGTTAATGTGTTAAGTGAGAATGATTCTATCTTAGGTAGTCTATAGTATCTCTTAAGTGTGTGTGTATAGGATTGTATGGGCGTTCGCTTCAAAACTCACTCAAGTGAACCTTAGAATTCACCTTGGCTAGGAGGATCTGATGTTCATATGTTTGATGTCTTGTAAATGTATGTTGATCTCATTATGGGTTGTCTTAAGGGTCTTTTAGGTGTGCTTAGAAAGTGTTATGGGCGGTCTCTCTTTGTATTACTTAAGAGAATTTTAGGATAGGGTCTAGTGATGAAATTATATGCTAAATGGTGTGTAGAATGAAGCTAAGAGACTTCAATGTACAGTGAAGGATTTCACTGTAATAGTGAAGTAGGTTCACTCTAATGTTTTCCTAAAATGTGCTAATTGCTTAAATGATTTCTTATATGATTTCTAAGTTATTAAATGTTTTTCTTATGCTTATATTATGATGTTTTAATCAAAATTCATGAAAACATGCTATTTAATAAATGTCTCTTTTTCATGGTTTTTGCATGGCTTCCATGCTTAGAAAATCTAATGTGCTAACCCCTTCTTTTCCCTTTTTGACTAAAGTGTAGGTAATTGGAAGTGTTAATGTGCCATGGAGGATGGATAGGTTCTAAGGCTTGAAGATGAAGTATTGGTGAGTCCTAATCGATTTGAGGACAATATCCACATGTCCCTTGTGTCATAGTCTTTATTTTATTATCTTGTATGGGTTTAGTCCCGAGTACTGTTTACTCTAAAATTTAGATGGTTCAAGTAGATATTGTAAAGGTTTAATGTTTTAAATGAAAGTCTTCCGCTTGCATATTTTTTATTAAACAGTTCTTCGTCTGAAGAAATTTTTAAATTTTTACCTATTTTAGTATGTTTATTATGCAATGAATGATGCAAGAGGCTTAGATCCGAGTTCTTGAAGTCACGTTTACCGTGTGACGACACAAGGATGATCTAACTTCTAGGGTGTACTTGTGGTTCGTGACAAAGATGGTATCAGATCATAAGGTTTAGGGACTGTCCTAGTTGTCTTATAAACCCTATCTAGTAAAGTCTTGGTTATAATGTGAAGCGCGCCACGTTATAAATAGGAGGCTATTGGGTGCGAAGAAAGTTTCACTTCTTCATTCATCTAATCGTGCCTATGATATAAGGTGTCATTTCCTTTTTTTCCCTTATGTGTTGGTCTCTTGAGGGTGACTTTATGAAGTTTGGGTTAAGAGAGAGGAAAGATGAGATATGACTTGTCAGATGAGATGTGATAGAAGGTGGTTTTGCTCTTAGATTGGCTTGGTTACCTTTCAAAGGGTAGTTAAGTTTGAAAGAATGGTAAGGTATAGTGTGAAAATGTGCAGGAGTGGTTGTTAAGATAGTTTGAAATTTGTTAAGACCTCAATCATAGGAAGGGAGGTGATAAGATTGGAAAGAGTAAAGGTGAGTTCTCCTAGTAAGGGGGATGTAGTTTAGATGATGAGACCTTTGAGAGTCTTAATATTCATGAGATAGACCTTGGTAAGAACGTGTAAGTATGGTTTAAGGTACCTTGAGGGAGTTCCTTATATTAATGTTATGTTGAACTTAGAATAGGTTTCTCCTAAGTGGGGGAGTATGGTGAAGAGTATTGTTGTGGGGAGCGAAGTACCCTTAACCTTTCTTTATGAGTTTATTCAAGCCTAAAAGAAAGAGTTCTTAGTAACTTGAGTTTTGTAGGAGTCTCTTACGGAAGGTCAGTTCTAATTATTCTCCTTATGATATGCATGTTTGATTGAAGTTTTATTAAATGAGAAAATGAGTTTTCATGTATGATATCTTCCTCATGGTTTATGTGCATCTAGTGTAGGTTGCTAATTGTTTCATATGGTGAATGTTGAGCATGTCTGCGTGATTTTATGATATTGACTATGTTGTAAGGTGTGTTTATATGATGTTACCTTGCATATTATCTTGTTTGTATCAGAAATTGCCTAAAAGTTGATTTTTGAAAAATTTGCTCAATTCACTGTCTATTCACTGTGAAGATCCAAATTTTGACTAATTGATTCCTTGGTCTAAAATTGTTGTAATTTGGTTAGAATTGATGTATATGAGTATGATATTGAATATAAAATGAGTTTTCGTTATTTGGAATGAAGCATGTGAGTTTTATAGCATAATGAGTTATAAAATTGTCTTCTAGTTTCTTGTTGTGTTGTGATTCTCATAATTATATGAAATTGATGTTCTCTTGTATGTTTATATTGTATGAGATGTTATATGGCATGGTCATGAGTTGCTAATTAAGTCGCCACTCTTGGAAGTGTTCGGAGAGTGGCAAGTGTCATTCGAGGACAAATGTTGTCCAAGTGAGGGAGATTGTAAGACCCCGAAAATGAATTAGGTAAAGCTAGCGCCTAAAATGGTTTTCATGATGGACTAAATTCCTAAAATGATTTATAATGTGGGTTTGAGGAAGTGTCTAAGAGTTTAGGTGCATTGGAAGTCAAACGTCAAGGGACGACCAAGATGTTTATTAATAAGTCACTTATGTACCTCATATGTGGTTTTATGTAATTATGTGCGGTTAATGAGGTTATAAGGTCGTTAAATGATCTATTATTATGTATATAGTCTGTGTGTCAAGTTTCGTAAAGTTTAGAGGTCAAACGTCCAAGAACGTCCATGATGTTCCAAAGGTTTGCCTTGCAACGACCTTGTGTGTCTATGTATTTTTCATCGAGTTTTACGTGTTCTTTCTGAATGAAACTCATGTGATAGGTGCATAAATCATATACGAACATACTTGGGTTGGAAACGTCTAGGTACGACTCCATGTAGGACCCACAAGGGGCCCTAAAGAAAGACCCCAACATTTAAGCAAAACACTGCTAGGCAGTGCCAATCGACGACCCAAATGACGGCCATTCATCCAGGAAACGGCCCGTCGATGGGTCTCATCGATGGATCCACTTGTACTGCAGGTTGTGGAGTTGCAGGTGCAATACACGAGACGCCAACGACGTGGCATGGGTGAAACCACGGTTTGTTGGAATGGGCGTCGATGGGGCTGACTGTGTTCCTGCCAATTTTCTGTGAAATTGAGGAGTGTAGTTGTAAATTCACCCCAAGTCTTATTAAATGTGAGGACGGTTGTTTTGAGTGTTCGTGGGTATTTTAAGAGAATATAAGTCATTAAACTCTCATTATAACCCTAACACCTAAATCAAAACATATTCCCTCCAAAAGTTCCTCCAAAAACCTCCATGACAGTTCAAGGTGAAGATGGAGTTTGAAGATGGTTCTTCAATGGAGTTTATTCTTCAATTATCATTTGGTTTTTCAAATATGGTATGGTAGTTCTTCATCTAAGGATTGCTATCACCTTAGAGACAATTTCAAAGATGATTTTCAAAGATTTCAAAATGATGAAAAAGTCCAATTTCTACTCTAAGTCTTGTGTTATTGAATAAATGGTTTCCAAATGTCTCTATATGATGAAATGGATGTATAATTTATGTTTTCCAATGAAATTCTCCATGAACCCTTGACATTCACAAATCTCTCAATTTGACTAAAATATGGGTTAAGTGGTTATGCTTTGAGATTGATGAATTCATGTGTAGATTGTCATGGGCTTTTGATTCATGTATAGATTATGGTTAGTTGGTTTATAGGTTGTTTCAACTTGATAAATTGAGTATTGAATATTCTTAGATCTATTGAATGTTAGAATTATTGAATTGATATTCACTTAAGGCTATTGATTTTTAATGTAATTTTCTATTGGATATCTAATGATGCAATAATTATATTCAATTGATATCTAGGTTGTATTAGATTGATATGTATGGAATGAATTGACCTTGTTTCATTGATTATTGATATAATTGTATTGAATTGTTGGTTATGGCCTTGGGTAAGGGCCTTATGATATCAAATTGGATGTTTTTGCATTGAAATAGAAGTAGTAAGATGTAGTGGGGTATGCTGCCCTAATTCCTTTTATTTTATGTTAATTAGACTTTAATTAAGTTGTGATTGGTATGGTCCACTAATGGTGGCCGTGCTATGTGAATTGATGTGGTCTTGTTGGCGTTACTTTATGCAATATGATGATCATGGTCTTACCGGCACTACATGAAGTATTATGATGATCTGCTTAGTTGATTCATGTGAAGTATGAGTATATCTATCCATTTGTGAAGAAATGTGAAAGTATGTATTCTTTCTATGTAAGTTAGGAAATCATGTGGACCATGACTATGTGCTTCTCTTTGTAGTCTTAGGATTGATACATGGTTTTTCCTACTTCACTATATGAGTCTATAATAGTTATATTTATGATGATATGGTAGTGTGTAGGATGACTTAAAGATGATAATGTTTATTCCTATGTACTTATATAATGACTAGTAACATGTGTTAATGTGAAGTATGTGGTGTCTTGTCTTGGTTGACTTGTGTCCCTTACTTGATGCTTGTGTAAAAGTGAATATGTGATATCTTGAATTAGGATGCTAATGTCTCTTAGTATTGAATGTATGAATTCGATGTGACCTTGAATGATGTTAAGAGGGTCCTTTATGTGAAACCTTAAACCTAGTTGTAAGGTTATGTATGTTGAAGTCGAAAGCCGTAATGGTATCCATCAAGTAAAGAAATGATGGACTTAAGGTTTATTGGCTGGAACGACATCACATCAAACCTTAAGAAAGTCATAATGAGCTTCTTCTCGCCATTGTGAGGTAGCCCTAGTGGACCTTTCTTTTATAGGGTAAATGTGATTGGGTTATGAACTTTTATGGAACCCTCTTATGTGAACCTTTAATGTGAATTACTCTATGAGAACAAAGGCTAGCACCGAGGAGTGAGTATGGTAAGGGGAGTAGTTCTAGTTAAATATAAATATAAATATACATATATATATATATATA
>NC_028638.1:11348100-11391866 GCF_001406875.1 Solanum pennellii | reverse complement strand
AGATTTTGGGGAATAATAGATGTTGAATTTTAGAAGTTATTGAATTGGTTTTTATTAATGAGTTTAAGTCTTCCGCATTACTTTTTGTTGATATTAAATTGAAATGTTAAGGTTTAGATTGGTTGGTTCGCTCACATAGGAGGGTAAGTGTGGGTGCCAGTCGTGGCCCGGTTTTGGGTCGTGACAAATATGAGGTATGCTTAACTCAATGGATAACTTGTCATCCCTTTCTTTACTTGATGAATGTGAACTTAAACCTTACATTACCATCATGGTGTTAAATAGACTTGTCTCACGATTCCTAACACCCTCTTATGTGAGCATCTTTAACATTATCGTTTTGGTGCAAGTGACACTTGTCTCACATCCATTAACACCCCATTCTGATCAATTTCATTAACTCATAATCTTTTAGTTATTTCATTACTCACCTTATATTGCTCAATGTCATTTGGTAGCCTTATACCATTCTTTATACAAGTTATAAACTTATTCAATGTACTACTATTTTCATAGTTCATTTGGATAGGGTATGTTGCGACTTGTCCAAATGATTGGCATACCCTTGGTTATGATCATTGAGTTACATTGGTCATGATTAATTTGGTATAACTTAGTCATTAGCCGATTTTATATCATATTTTGGAACATTGTAAGCCAATTTATTGGCATAAACCAAACTTTCACTAAACATTGGTCATGAGAATATCATTAGCCAGTTCACTTAACTTCATGTATATACTATAGTAATATCATCATTTTAAGCAAGTCAACTTTTAACAGTAAACTAAACTTCATAGACAACTCGTAACAATTTCATCTTCTCGAACACAATTAGGCATTGCAACATTCTTTATCTTATGTAAATAATACTATAATCATACGGATCTAAACTATAGGTCTCATTCGACATTATCAAACAATGAAACCTACACATAATGATCAGTTAGCACCACATACCAACAACATGCTTGAGATCTACATTATACATTCACTAGTATCGGAAATAAGGATAAATTAGGGAGGAACATTCATTTCATTGGGGAAAGGAATCCAAGAGAGAAAACCCGTACCTTACTGTAGAATTGAATCTACGAAGATCACCTTGAACTTTGCAGGAAAGTCTTGAAGAATAGCCATGAAATTGCCTAAGAGAACTCGAGAGTATTTTTTTATTTTTCTTGCGTTTTGCTTACTATTTTAATTCGTGAATTTCTCGTGAGTCTAAGTATTAGGAAATGATATCGACTAATTCAACTTAGACTAATTAAGTTAATTAAATAAATCAATTAGTTAATTACCAAAATGCCCCTCCTAAATTGACTAAAAATAGGAAAGCCTTTGACTTAGCAGAATCTAAAAATTAGCTAAGGTTCGGCCTTGATTTTGAATTTAATTTAATTAATTAAGTTGATAATTTAATTAATTAAGTGACCTAGTGTAATTACGAAAATACCCCTAAGTCACTAGGACCATAACCAACTCTTTTGGACCATCCTAGGTTAGGTATTAGGATGTTTCTTGAGTTAGTTACTAGGCTAGTGTCAAGCGGTTAGGTCTTAGATTGTTGGGTGCACTAGTTATCTTATTTTTGTTTGTGCTAGGTTAGTCAGCTAATTAGGTAAGTTAGTCAAATCCTAGGACTCGTTAGGAAGCTAGGCCCCATGTGGCTTTACCCGCACGCGCGCCTTCCCCCTAACCGCCCTAACCGAAATCAGTTGGGCTTGTCCCTTGGACGGTTAGCACATGTGTTGCGCAATTGCTGCCCATTTCTTGTTGTCCCAAGGATCTTAAATATATCCTTGGGCACAACTTACTCTACATGATCATTTTAAATGATCATGTGCTATGGTGTCTAGGCTTGACACTTGGATGTCTCGTACCTAATTTGTGAGTTAAGGAATTAAGCATTTTAGTTTAGGGTCTTCATTGCATGTATAATTCCTAAACAAGCTTGAATTGGGGAATTTGAGCCAAAGTTTATTTGAAGTTACTTTTTTAATACATAGAAATTGGCTAACACCCTTAAGTCAATATTCTCTAACATGCCCAATATTACTCAATATTGGGCATTGGGATGCCTATGTACCCCAATACCTATTCTTAAAACGTAATAGACTCTTCACTAGACGAGTACATTTCAGGAATTTTACATTATCACCCCTCAGGAACATTCGTCCCCTAAATGACACTACACATCATTTTGAAACAAAAAGGGTATTTTCGAAAAACATGTCACATATTTGAAACTTTATTCTTTGTGAATATCTGATTCACAACTTACTCTGGATGATGCACATCACTCAAAGCTTATTTGAAGCTTCATATGTGAAATTGAGGAACTTCCTTCTCAATCTAACTTTAACTCAATGCACCTCACAACTCATGCAACACAAAAGTCATGTCAACGCTATACAAAAACATCAACATGAATGCAAGCCTGAATTCATATCAAACATATAGTACTAGTATAAAACACAAAGTTATGGACTTAAAACACCAAAACCGACTAATACACTAAAATTTAGAGTTTCATAAACAAAATCAGACTTAGGAAGAGTATATATATCCTCAACAACTGAACAAGTGAGGGTAACGGGATCTCATATAGGCTCGGCCTCCCATGTTGCTCCCTGAACAAGGTGGTTCCTCCATAGCACTTTTACGGTGGCAACCTCCTTGTTCCTCAGCCGCTTCACTTGGCGATCTAAAATTTCAACTAGAACCTCTTCGTAAGAAACGTTTTCATCGACTCCTAACCCCTCAAAAGGCAGAATGGATGTTGGATCGCCTAGAAACTTTTTAAGCATTGAAACATGAAACACTTGATGAACAAAAGCCAGTCATTTGGTAATTTCAGTTCATAGGCAACATTCCCTACTAGTTGTAAGATCTCATAAGGACCTATATACCTCGGACTCAACTTCTCTTTCTTTCCAAATCTGATCACCCCTTTCATGGGTGATATTTTTCGGTAGACTTGATCACCTGCCTTGAATTCAATAGCCCTCTTCCTATTATCAACATAGGATTTCTTACGACTTTAAGCAGTAGCCAATCTGTCCCTGATCATTCTCACCTTTTCCACAGCCTCATGTATGATCTCGGGGCCTATGATCTCGGGGCCAAGGATGGAAGACTCTCCTACCTCAAACCACCCAAATGGAGACCTACATCTCCTGCCATATAGTGCTTTAAAAGGTGTCGTCCCAATACTGGAATGGCAGCTATTATTATAAGAGAACTCAATTAGTGGCAAGTGATCATTCCAACTCCCCTTGAAGCCAATCACACATGATCTCAGCATGTATTCAAGGGTCTGAATGGTACGCTATGCTTGTCCATCCGTATGGGGTTGAAACGCAGTAATGAGCTTTACCTGTGTACCCAAGCTCTTTTGGAAAGATCTCCAAAAGTGAGAAGTGAACTGAGCTCCCCCATCCGATATGATAGATAAATGAATCCCATGCCACCTCACTATCTCATCAATATACAGCTTGGCATAGTATTCGGCCATGTACATAGACTTCATAGGTATGAAGTGAGAAAACTTAGTAATCCTGTCAACAATGACCCAAATGGAATCATGCAATCTTATGGTCCTGGGCAGACCAACCACAAAATCCATATTAATAGCCTCCCACTTCCATGTTGGAATCTCAATTGACTAGGTAAGACCTCCATGCTTAAGGTATTTGGCCTTAACCTATTGGCAATTGGGGCACTCCTCCACAAACTTAGAAATATCTCGCTTCATACCTTCCCACCAATAGATCTCCTTAAGATCATGATACATATTGGTGGAACCTGGATGAATGGAATACCTTGAGCCATGAGCCTCTGCCATAATATTAGACCTTGGATCATCAATATTGGGCACACATAATCTGCTCTGATATCTAAGCACACCATCCCCCCAGGGAGAATGATTCATTCAGCTTACTCAACACTGAGCCATTCAACTCCATAAGTACTAGGTCGAGATGCTGCTTAGCTTTGATATATACAATAAATGGGGATTCAGAACTGGAATGAACTGAAACACCCCCACTTGATGTATCTACCAGTCGTACACCTAACCTAGTCAATTGGTGTACCTCTTTAACTAGCTCCTTCTTCTCATCATCAATATGAGACACACTGCCCATCCTCAATCGGATCAAAGCACCAGCCACTACATTGGCCTTACCTAGGTGATAGTGGACACTCATGTCATAATCCTTGAGCAACTCTAGCCATCTTCTCTACCGAAGATTCAATTCTCTATGTTTAAAAACATACTAAGACTTTTATGGTCAGTAAATACATCAAAATGTACACCATATAAGTAATGCATCAAAAGTTTTAATGCAAATACACAGCAGCTAACTCAAGATCATGGGGAGGGTAATTCTTCTCGTGGATTTTCAACTGTTTTGATGCATATGCAATCACATTGCCACCCTGCATAAGAACACATCCCAAACCTACTCGGGAAGCATCACAGTACACCACATACCCTTCACACTCCTCGGTAATGTGAGAACTAGGGCTGAAGTGAGTCGGTCTTTGAGCTCTTGAAAGCTCTTTTCACAAGTTTCAGACCACTCAAACTTCGCCTTCTTCTTTGTTAAAGCGGTCAATGGAGCAGCAATAGTGGAAAAGCCCTCAACAAACCTGCGATAGTAATTAGCCAAACCCAAGAAACTCCGCATGTCAGTAGGGGTAAGGGGTCTCGACCAGCTCTTTACTTCCTCAATATTTCTTAGATCAACCTCTACACCGTGGTCGGACACAACATGACCGAGGAAGACATTTGCTGAATTTTGCAAACAACTGATGTTCCTTGAGTACTTGCAATGTCATTCTCAAATGTTGCTCATGCTCTTCTCTAGACTTAGAGTATATGAGGATTTCATCTATGAATACTATGGCAAAAGAATCAAGTTACTCATGAAAGACCCTATTCATAAGGACCATAAACGTGGCTGGTGCACTAGTGAGACCAAATGATATGACAAGAAACTCGTAATGACCATACCTCGTACGGAGGGCAGTCTTAGGAATGTCCTCTTGTCTTACTCTAAGCTGCTCATACCCTGACCAAACAACTATTTTAGAAAAGAAACTTGAACCTTGGAGCTGATCAAATAGATCATCAATTCAGGGAAGAGGGTATTTGTTCTTTATTGAGACTTTGTTGAGTTGTCGATAATCGATACACATTCTAAGGATTGCATCCTTTTTCTTAATGAACAACACTGGAGCATCCCATGGGTATATGCTCGGCTGGATGAAGCCCTTATCAAGTAGATCTTTTTATTGCAACTTCAACTCTTTGAGTTTAGCTGGAGCCATTCTATAGCGAGGAATGGAAATTGGTTTGGTGTTGGGATCTAAGTCAACACCAAAGTCAATTTCGCATTCCGGAGGGACTCCTGGTAAATCCTCCTAAAAGACATCTTGAAACTGATTCACTATGGACATAGAGTCTATGGAAGGAGCCTCATTCTCTAAGTCATTGACTCTGACTAAGTGGTATAAATACCCCTTAGATAACATCTTATTGGCTTTAAGATTGGAACTATTTAGCTTGTTGGATTTGAAATACGCCCTTCCCATTCCAGCTCTAACTCATTAGGAAACTGAAAATTACTACCCTGTTTTGACAATCCATGGTAGCATAGCATTTATGGAGCAAATCTATACCAAAAATTATATCAAAATCAAGCATGGTTAATTTTAATCTGAACCAGTGCTTCTCTCACTTCTCCATCTATCAACGCAGCTAGGTTGACAGGCACTTGTACTCCAACAGCTGGGGCTTGAGGACTTCCCCCAGCAGCTGCTTCTCCAACTCTCCTGCCTGCGTTTCTTCTTGTGTTCATATTTCTACTCGCACACACAAGAAGGAAGTTAGATTCTAGAATGACACAAAATGTCAAAGATCTACACAACACGATAAAGAGTAGAAGAATGGAAGATTCTTAACATCACTTAGTCTCTAAGTCATGATTGTGGTGCAGTTCACAACCATAAGTTAGAAACTACGCAACGTGGTTGTTTTGAGCCTTAGTTCCTAGGTAATTAAACCTGGTTCTATACCAAGTTTGTCATACCCAGAATCTAGACCCCAGATGAGACCGGCATCGTTAACCTCTCAGAGGTCGCAGACAAGCCTCTTGTTGGCTTTCATCACAATCATACAGTTAAATTTGTGGAAAATATAAAACTTTATAAAACTTAATGAAGTATACTTAGACTTCATGCAGTTACTGCATAAGAGTGATATGTTATGACTCAAACTAAACAACCATCTATATTAGATTAAACAGTTGAAATGAAAGAATCCATAATATAATAATAGTTTGCCAAACGACCTTAATACAAAAGCTTAGAACAACTGTTTGAAAGGAAACGATAGGACAACATCCACTAGCTATGTCTGATGTACTAAATATAGAATAATAAACATAGTGTTCTCGAACTTAAGAGGACCTACCAAAGGTCTGGAGATACTAGTCTGAACCGCTTCAACGTATCTTCAATCTTCTTCAAGAACCTGCACCTATCAAGATAGCATTAGTATAGGGGTTAGTACACACTTGTACTAAGTATGGGTGCATGCACATAAACACATAAGGACTATGCATGATCAAGGAAAGCTCTTCCTATGACAACACGCCATTTGTTGAAAGTGAAGTCACTTTACTTTCCTAATTCTTTATTTATGAATCATACTATGAATCATGAATTTAAGGCACACAAATCATTTTCTATATGAACACAAGACCCTGGAATCATGAACATAATTTTAGAACAACTCAAGCAAAAAATTTTATTTTTGCTCCCTCTTAGGCCGAGAGCTCTACTCCCATGCCATACTTTATTTTTCAGTCTTTTCTTCTTTTCGTTGTGTAGTTCAATGATCTCCTTTGATCCTATGTTTTACTTACGAGTGAAATGATTCATTGTAGTCCCATACATACAATGAATCAAGTAAGTAATCTAAAAGACTAAGGAAATGATTTGACTACCTTACTCACAAGTTATTCTTTGCATTTTTGTTAAATTGGGCATGAAATCTTTATAAGCCAATCTTTATTGGCTAGACCAATTATTTGATCATTTTCATACTATGAGGATGTTGGGACATATATTCATACTTCAATTGATGAGTTATTAAGTTTTTGCTCTTATAAGCCAATCTTTATTGGCTAAGTTCGCTCACATAGGAGGGTAAGTGTGGGTGCCAGTCGTGGCCCGGTTTTGGGTCGTGACAAATATGAGGTATGCTTAACTCAATGGATAACTTGTCATCCCTTTCTTTACTTGATGAATGTGAACTTAAACCTTACATTACCATCATGGTGTTAAATAGACTTGTCTCACGATTCCTAACACCCTCTTATGTGAGCATCTTTAACATTATCGTTTTGGTGCAAGTGACACTTGTCTCACATCCATTAACACCCCATTCTGATCAATTTCATTAACTCATAATCTTTTAGTTATTTCATTACTCACCTTATATTGCTCAATGTCATTTGGTAGCCTTATACCATTCTTTATACAAGTTATAAACTTATTCAATGTACTACTATTTTCATAGTTCATTTGGATAGGGTATGTTGCGACTTGTCCAAATGATTGGCATACCCTTGGTTATGATCATTGAGTTACATTGGTCATGATTAATTTGGTATAACTTAGTCATTAGCCGATTTTATATCATATTTTGGAACATTGTAAGCCAATTTATTGGCATAAACCAAACTTTCACTAAACATTGGTCATGAGAATATCATTAGCCAGTTCACTTAACTTCATGTATATACTATAGTAATATCATCATTTTAAGCAAGTCAACTTTTAACAGTAAACTAAACTTCATAGACAACTCGTAACAATTTCATCTTCTCGAACACAATTAGGCATTGCAACATTCTTTATCTTATGTAAATAATACTATAATCATACGGATCTAAACTATAGGTCTCATTCGACATTATCAAACAATGAAACCTACACATAATGATCAGTTAGCACCACATACCAACAACATGCTTGAGATCTACATTATACATTCACTAGTATCGGAAATAAGGATAAATTAGGGAGGAACATTCATTTCATTGGGGAAAGGAATCCAAGAGAGAAAACCCGTACCTTACTGTAGAATTGAATCTACGAAGATCACCTTGAACTTTGCAGGAAAGTCTTGAAGAATAGCCATGAAATTGCCTAAGAGAACTCGAGAGTATTTTTTTATTTTTCTTGCGTTTTGCTTACTATTTTAATTCGTGAATTTCTCGTGAGTCTAAGTATTAGGAAATGATATCGACTAATTCAACTTAGACTAATTAAGTTAATTAAATAAATCAATTAGTTAATTACCAAAATGCCCCTCCTAAATTGACTAAAAATAGGAAAGCCTTTGACTTAGCAGAATCTAAAAATTAGCTAAGGTTCGGCCTTGATTTTGAATTTAATTTAATTAATTAAGTTGATAATTTAATTAATTAAGTGACCTAGTGTAATTACGAAAATACCCCTAAGTCACTAGGACCATAACCAACTCTTTTGGACCATCCTAGGTTAGGTATTAGGATGTTTCTTGAGTTAGTTACTAGGCTAGTGTCAAGCGGTTAGGTCTTAGATTGTTGGGTGCACTAGTTATCTTATTTTTGTTTGTGCTAGGTTAGTCAGCTAATTAGGTAAGTTAGTCAAATCCTAGGACTCGTTAGGAAGCTAGGCCCCATGTGGCTTTACCCGCACGCGCGCCTTCCCCCTAACCGCCCTAACCGAAATCAGTTGGGCTTGTCCCTTGGACGGTTAGCACATGTGTTGCGTAATTGCTGCCCATTTCTTGTTGTCCCAAGGATCTTAAATATATCCTTGGGCACAACTTACTCTACATGATCATTTTAAATGATCATGTGCTATGGTGTCTAGGCTTGACACTTGGATGTCTCGTACCTAATTTGTGAGTTAAGGAATTAAGCATTTTAGTTTAGGGTCTTCATTGCATGTATAATTCCTAAACAAGCTTGAATTGGGGAATTTGAGCCAAAGTTTATTTGAAGTTACTTTTTTAATACATAGAAATTGGCTAACACCCTTAAGTCAATATTCTCTAACATGCCCAATATTACTCAATATTGGGCATTGGGATGCCTATGTACCCCAATACCTATTCTTAAAACGTAATAGACTCTTCACTAGACGAGTACATTTCAGGAATTTTACATTATCACCCCTCAGGAACATTCGTCCCCTAAATGACACTACACATCATTTTGAAACAAAAAGGGTATTTTCGAAAAACATGTCACATATTTGAAACTTTATTCTTTGTGAATATCTGATTCACAACTTACTCTGGATGATGCACATCACTCAAAGCTTATTTGAAGCTTCATATGTGAAATTGAGGAACTTCCTTCTCAATCTAACTTTAACTCAATGCACCTCACAACTCATGCAACACAAAAGTCATGTCAACGCTATACAAAAACATCAACATGAATGCAAGCCTGAATTCATATCAAACATATAGTACTAGTATAAAACACAAAGTTATGGACTTAAAACACCAAAACCGACTAATACACTAAAATTTAGAGTTTCATAAACAAAATCAGACTTAGGAAGAGTATATATATCCTCAACAACTGAACAAGTGAGGGTAACGGGATCTCATATAGGCTCGGCCTCCCATGTTGCTCCCTGAACAAGGTGGTTCCTCTATAGCACTTTTACGGTGGCAACCTCCTTGTTCCTCAGCCGCTTCACTTGGCGATCTAAAATTTCAACTAGAACCTCTTCGTAAGAAACGTTTTCATCGACTCCTAACCCCTCAAAAGGCAGAATGGATGTTGGATCGCCTAGAAACTTTTTAAGCATTGAAACATGAAACACTTGATGAACAAAAGCCAGTCATTTGGTAATTTCAGTTCATAGGCAACATTCCCTACTAGTTGTAAGATCTCATAAGGACCTATATACCTCGGACTCAACTTCTCTTTCTTTCCAAATCTGATCACCCCTTTCATGGGTGATATTTTTCGGTAGACTTGATCACCTGCCTTGAATTCAATAGCCCTCTTCCTATTATCAACATAGGATTTCTTACGACTTTAAGCAGTAGCCAATCTGTCCCTGATCATTCTCACCTTTTCCACAGCCTCATGTATGATCTCGGGGCCTATGATCTCGGGGCCAAGGATGGAAGACTCTCCTACCTCAAACCACCCAAATGGAGACCTACATCTCCTGCCATATAGTGCTTTAAAAGGTGTCGTCCCAATACTGGAATGGCAGCTATTATTATAAGAGAACTCAATTAGTGGCAAGTGATCATTCCAACTCCCCTTGAAGCCAATCACACATGATCTCAGCATGTATTCAAGGGTCTGAATGGTACGCTATGCTTGTCCATCCGTATGGGGTTGAAACGCAGTAATGAGCTTTACCTGTGTACCCAAGCTCTTTTGGAAAGATCTCCAAAAGTGAGAAGTGAACTGAGCTCCCCCATCCGATATGATAGATAAATGAATCCCATGCCACCTCACTATCTCATCAATATACAGCTTGGCATAGTATTCGGCCATGTACATAGACTTCATAGGTATGAAGTGAGAAAACTTAGTAATCCTGTCAACAATGACCCAAATGGAATCATGCAATCTTATGGTCCTGGCAGACCAACCACAAAATCCATATTAATAGCCTCCCACTTCCATGTTGGAATCTCAATTGACTAGGTAAGACCTCCATGCTTAAGGTATTTGGCCTTAACCTATTGGCAATTGGGGCACTCCTCCACAAACTTAGAAATATCTCGCTTCATACCTTCCCACCAATAGATCTCCTTAAGATCATGATACATATTGGTGGAACCTGGATGAATGGAATACCTTGAGCCATGAGCCTCTGCCATAATATTAGACCTTGGATCATCAATATTGGGCACACATAATCTGCTCTGATATCTAAGCACACCATCCCCCCTAGGGAGAATGATTCATTCAGCTTACTCAACACTGAGCCATTCAACTCCATAAGTACTAGGTCGAGATGCTGCTTAGCTTTGATATATACAATAAATGGGGATTCAGAACTGGAATGAACTGAAACACCCCCACTTGATGTATCTACCAGTCGTACACCTAACCTAGTCAATTGGTGTACCTCTTTAACTAGCTCTTTCTTCTCATCATCAATATGAGACACACTGCCCATCATCAATCGGATCAAAGCACCAGCCACTACATTGGCCTTACCTAGGTGATAGTGGACACTCATGTTATAATCCTTGAGCAACTCTAGCCATCTTCTCTACCGAAGATTCAATTCTCTCTGTTTAAAAACATACTAAGACTTTTATGGTCAGTAAATACATCAAAATGTACACCATATAAGTAATGCATCAAAAGTTTTAATGCAAATACACAGCAGCTAACTCAAGATTATGGGGAGGGTAATTCTTCTCGTGGATTTTCAACTGTTTTGATGCATATGCAATCACATTGCCACCCTGCATAAGAACACATCCCAAACCTACTCGGGAAGCATCACAGTACACCACATACCCTTCACACTCCTCGGTAATGTGAGAACTAGGGCTGAAGTGAGTCGGTCTTTGAGCTCTTGAAAGCTCTTTTCACAAGTTTCAGACCACTCAAACTTCGCCTTCTTCTTTGTTAAAGCGGTCAATGGAGCAGCAATAGTGGAAAAGCCCTCAACAAACCTGCGATAGTAATTAGCCAAACCCAAGAAACTCCGCATGTCAGTAGGGGTAAGGGGTCTCGACCAGCTCTTTACTTCCTCAATATTTCTTAGATCAACCTCTACACCGTGGTCGGACACAACATGACCGAGGAAGACATTTGCTGAATTTTGCAAACAACTGATGTTCCTTGAGTACTTGCAATGTCATTCTCAAATGTTGCTCATGCTCTTCTCTAGACTTAGAGTATATGAGGATTTCATCTATGAATACTATGGCAAAAGAATCAAGTTACTCATGAAAGACCCTATTCATAAGGACCATAAACGTGGCTGGTGCACTAGTGAGACCAAATGATATGACAAGAAACTCGTAATGACCATACCTCGTACGGAGGGCAGTCTTAGGAATGTCCTCTTGTCTTACTCTAAGCTGCTCATACCCTGACCAAACAACTATTTTAGAAAAGAAACTTGAACCTTGGAGCTGATCAAATAGATCATCAATTCAGGGAAGAGGGTATTTGTTCTTTATTGAGACTTTGTTGAGTTGTCGATAATCGATACACATTCTAAGGATTGCATCCTTTTTCTTAATGAACAACACTGGAGCATCCCATGGGTATATGCTCGGCTGGATGAAGCCCTTATCAAGTAGATCTTTTTATTGCAACTTCAACTCTTTGAGTTTAGCTGGAGCCATTCTATAGCGAGGAATGGAAATTGGTTTGGTGTTGGGATCTAAGTCAACACCAAAGTCAATTTCGCATTCCGGAGGGACTCCTGGTAAATCCTCCTAAAAGACATCTTGAAACTGATTCACTATGGACATAGAGTCTATGGAAGGAGCCTCATTCTCTAAGTCATTGACTCTGACTAAGTGGTATAAATACCCCTTAGATAACATCTTATTGGCTTTAAGATTGGAACTATTTAGCTTGTTGGATTTGAAATACGCCCTTCCCATTCCAGCTCTAACTCATTAGGAAACTGAAAATTACTACCCTGTTTTGACAATCCATGGTAGCATAGCATTTATGGAGCAAATCTATACCAAAAATTATATCAAAATCAAGCATGGTTAATTTTAATCTGAACCAGTGCTTCTCTCACTTCTCCATCTATCAACGCAGCTAGGTTGACAGGCACTTGTACTCCAACAGCTGGGGCTTGAGGACTTCCCCCAGCAGCTGCTTCTCCAACTCTCCTGCCTGCGTTTCTTCTTGTGTTCATATTTCTACTCGCACACACAAGAAGGAAGTTAGATTCTAGAATGACACAAAATGTCAAAGATCTACACAACACGATAAAGAGTAGAAGAATGGAAGATTCTTAACATCACTTAGTCTCTAAGTCATGATTGTGGTGCAGTTCACAACCATAAGTTAGAAACTACGCAACGTGGTTGTTTTGAGCCTTAGTTCCTAGGTAATTAAACCTGGTTCTATACCAAGTTTGTCATACCCAGAATCTAGACCCCAGATGAGACCGGCATCGTTAACCTCTCAGAGGTCGCAGACAAGCCTCTTGTTGGCTTTCATCACAATCATACAGTTAAATTTGTGGAAAATATAAAACTTTATAAAACTTAATGAAGTATACTTAGACATCATACAGTTACTGCATAAGAGTGATATGTTATGACTCAAACTAAACAACCATCTATATTAGATTAAACAGTTGAAATGAAAGAATCCATAATATAATAATAGTTTGCCAAACGACCTTAATACAAAAGCTTAGAACAACTGTTTGAAAGGAAACGATAGGACAACATCCACTAGCTATGTCTGATGTACTAAATATAGAATAATAAACATAGTGTTCTCGAACTTAAGAGGACCTACCAAAGGTCTGGAGATACTAGTCTGAACCGCTTCAACGTATCTTCAATCTTCTTCAAGAACCTGCACCTATCAAGATAGCATTAGTATAGGGGTTAGTACACACTTGTACTAAGTATGGGTGCATGCACATAAACACATAAGGACTATGCATGATCAAGGAAAGCTCTTCCTATGACAACACGCCATTTGTTGAAAGTGAAGTCACTTTACTTTCCTAATTCTTTATTTATGAATCATACTATGAATCATGAATTTAAGGCACACAAATCATTTTCTATATGAACACAAGACCCTGGAATCATGAACATAATTTTAGAACAACTCAAGCAAAAAATTTTATTTTTGCTCCCTCTTAGGCCGAGAGCTCTACTCCCATGCCATACTTTATTTTTCAGTCTTTTCTTCTTTTCGTTGTGTAGTTCAATGATCTCCTTTGATCCTATGTTTTACTTACGAGTGAAATGATTCATTGTAGTCCCATACATACAATGAATCAAGTAAGTAATCTAAAAGACTAAGGAAATGATTTGACTACCTTACTCACAAGTTATTCTTTGCATTTTTGTTAAATTGGGCATGAAATCTTTATAAGCCAATCTTTATTGGCTAGACCAATTATTTGATCATTTTCATACTATGAGGATGTTGGGACATATATTCATACTTCAATTGATGAGTTATTAAGTTTTTGCTCTTATAAGCCAATCTTTATTGGCTATGCCCATTATTTGATCATTTGCATAATATAAGAAGTCATTATAAGCCAATCATTTTTGGCTATGCCCATTATTTGATCATTTGCATATTGTGAAGACACTTGAACATATATCTTTATTGGAATAAGCCAATAACTTGTTAAAACTTCATTCTTATCAACCACTGATGATTTCATATACTTAAGCTCTTGCTTTCTTAGATCAATTTGAACTTACATTTCTTCTTCTTTCTTTCTTACTTTCTTAAAGAAATATTTAGCATTAAGATCATGTGAGCTAACATGAAATCCAGTGTCTTCCCCACACCAAAAAGAGGTGGTTCACCGCTTAAAGTGAACCTAGATCATGTAATTTAACATGAAATCCAGCGTCTACCCCACACTGAAAAGGGGTAGTTCATCGGCTAAAATGAAACCAAGTCCAATGTCTTCCCCACACCGAAAAGAGGTGGTTCACGGCTAAAGTGAAACCGAATACTTTCTTGATCATTTAACTAACATAGATAATTTGAGATAATCATGAAATTCAATTACTTCCCCACACTAAAAAGGGGTTGTTCACCGGCCAAAGTGAAACCGAATACTACATAGCTCTCGTAGGTGGAATCTACTGGCTAGTTCCTATGATGGAAACATAGAAGACTAGGAGATTTCAGGGACTACTTATCCACCTTGGTGGTAGCCTCATCTCATGACGCTTACATGTGTTTGCACAAGCTCATTGCTAGTCTATCGGCGCTTTACTCAATCTCTTATAAATTATAACTTGTAGAGTTGACTCATACAAAATGGAAGATTGCATCTAATATGAGGTATGCTTAACTCAATGGATGACTTGTCATCCCTTTCTTTTCTTAATGAATGTGAACTTAAACCTTACATTATCATGATGGTGTTAAATGAGACTTATCTCACGATTTCTAACACCCTCTTATGTGAGCATCTTTAACATTATCGTTTAGGTGCAAGTGAGACTTGTATCACTTCCTTTAACACCCCATTCTGGTTAATTTCGTTGACTCATAAGCTTTTAGTTATGTCATTACTCACCTTATCTTTCTCAATGTCATTTGTTATACTTATACCATTTTTTATGAAAGTTATAAACTTATTCAATGTACTACTATATTCATAATTCATTTGGATAGGGTATGTTGGGACTTGTCCCAATGATTGGTATACCCTTGGTTATGAATTCATTGAGTTACATTGGTCATGCTTAATTTGGTATAACTTAGTCATTAGCCAATTTTATACCATATTTTGATAATAACATTGTAAGCCAATTTATTGGCATAAACCAAACTTTCACTAAACACTGGTCATGAGAATATCATTAGCCAATTCATTTAACTTCATGTATATACTATCGTAATCTCATCATTTTAAGCAAATCAACTTTTAACAGTAAACTAAACTTCATAAGCAACTCGTAACAATTTCATCTTCTCGAACACAATTAGGCATTGCAACATTCTATATCTTATATAAATAATACTCTAATCATATGGATCTAACACATAGGTCTCATTCGAAATTATCAAACCAAGAAACCTAAACATAATGATCAGTTAGCACCACATACCAATAACATGCTCGAGATTTATATTATACATTCAATAGAATCTGAAATAAGGATAAACTAGGGAGAGGAACATTCGTTTCATTGGGAACAATCCTAGTTTCCATTTCTTGAGTTCAAACATTTGAAAAGACTCTAGGGGAAAGGAATCCAATACAGAAAACCCAAACCTTACTGTAGAATTGAATCTACGAAGATCACCTTGAACTTTACACGAAAATCTTGAAGAATAGCATTGAAATAGCCTAAGAGAACTTGAGAGTATTTTTTTTTGTTTTTCTTGCGTTTTGCTTACTATTTTGAGTCGTCAGTTTCTAGTGGTTGAATGTGAGTCTAAGTCTTAGGAACTGATATCGACTAATTCAACTTAGGCTAACTAAGTTAATGAAATAAATCAATTAGTTAATTATCAAAAATGCCCCTCCTAAATTGACTAAAAATAGGAAAGCCTTTGACTTAGCCAAATCTGATAATTAGCTAAGGGTTCGTCCTTGATTTTGAATTTAAGTTAATTAAATAAGTTGCTATTTTAATTAATTAAGTGACGTAGGGTAATTACCAAAATACCCCTACATCACTAGCACCATAACCAACCCTATTAGACCATCATAGGTTATGTACTAGGATGTTTCTTGAGTTAGTTACTAGGCTAATGTCACCCGATTTTCGGGTGTACTAGTTAGTTTATTTTGTTTGTCCTAGGTTAGTTAACTAATTAGGTAAGTTAGTTAGAGCCTAGGACTGGTTAGGAAGCTAGGCCCCATGTGGCTTTACCCGCACGCGTCCCTTTCTCCTAACCGCCCTAACCGAAATCGGTTGGGCTTGTCCCTTGTCCGATTAGCACATGTGTTGCACATGTGTTTATGCTCATTTCTTGTTGTCCCAAGGATCCTCCCTATATCCTTGGGCACTGCTTACTCTGCATGATCATTTTAAATGATCATGTGCTATGGTGCTTAGGCTTGACACTTGGATGCCTCGTACCTAATTTGTGAGTTAGGGAATTAAGCATTTTAGTTTAGGGTCTTTATTGCAGGTATAATTCCTAAACAAGCTTGAATTGGGGCATTTGAACCAAATTGTATTTTAAGTTATTTTTTTAATACATAAAAATTGGCTAATATCCTTAAGCCAATATTCTCTATCATGCCCAATATTACTCAATATTGGGCATTGGGATGCCTATGTACCCCAATACCTATTATTAAAACTTAATAGACTCTTCATTAGACGAGTACATTTTCTGGAATGTTAGATGAAGTTTACTAAAGACATGTTGCACGGTTTAAAACGACATTTCCTCTTTAAATGCATGTTTATTCATGGTTGCCGTACTTAATGCATTCTTGTAATAATACCATTCTTCTTTATCTTTTTGCACAAAATGTAGGTGGTGATGGCTAGAGGATGTCTCCTAAAATAAGAGCTTGGATGGATCTCCCAAGTTCAAGTCAAGGGACCCTTATGATTCAAGGGTTGCCTATTCAGGATGTTTCTTTAAGTTGATGTAATAGCTTAGATTTTTATTTTATGTTGTAAGGGTTGTGTCCCTATTCTGTTATATTGAGTTGTGTCTTAAGATGGCAAAGAGACTTAGAGTTTAACTATATGTATATATATATATATACATACATACATACATATATATATATATATATATGTATGTATATATATATATATATATATATATATATATATATAATGTGATGATTCTAGCATATGATGTATTATGAAAAGTCTAAATTTTCCGCTACTTTTATTATGATTATGCAATGAAAGATGCCTAAGGGATTGTCTTAGACCTCCGAGAGGTCGAAAACGCCGTGTTAATATTTGAGGACACCATAACTTTTAGGGTTACCCTCGGGTCGTTACAGTTAAGCTCTATGGCACGGCACAAGAGTAATGAAGAAAGTGAAACTTCTATCGCCTTATAGCCTCTCTCTCATGGATGTGTTGACTTACACCAATGAACAAGACTGTACTAGACGTGGCTTGTGGGACTTTGGACTCTAAACTATTTCCCAAAACCTTATGTTATAATACCAAGTTTGTAACGACCCGCAAGTACACCCTAGAAGAAGAGGGCACTCATGAGTCATTACACGGCGTACTTGACCTCACGGAGTCTTGTACAAACCTCTTATCTATCATTCATTACATAAGTATGAAAAGTAGTACGTGATTAAAATTTTTCACAACAATAATAATAAGAAACTTCATTTATAAAAGCTAAGGAATTAGTCTCATCGTCACAAGCCAACTTAAAGACACATCTAATATCTTAGGGTCACGGCCCTTTGCATTGAAAGAAGTACATAATAAGTCTTATATGAATCTTAACAAAGAAACTAAAGAAACATAGACTATGTCCTCGAATACATGAGGACATGCCAATCTTGAGAGGGTCGACTTCCAAATCTTTTGCCTCCTAACAAAACTTCACTTGCCTTCCACCTATACATATAGAGTATAGAAAAGTATGGGGTTAGTACAAACATTGTAGTAAGTATGGCATTATGCAAAAATGCATATAAAAGAGGACCTTTTTGTTGGAATAAACCTTTCATCCTATTTTACTAAAACCTTCATGAATCAAGTCACAAAACATCATATAAATCATCATATAGTATGTGGTATTAACAATTGCTGCTATATGAGTGTTTGTGCTACTTACATGAGGGCTTTAGCGGCAATAAAAAATAGAATTAGTGGCCTTAAAAATTGCTGCTATATAAATGGCTATTGATCTTTAGCGACGATTTAGGCGTCAGCAAAGACGTTCCAGCCTTTCTTACAAAAGCTGGTAAAAATGTAAGAGTTATTTCCACTAGAATTATTAGATTAAACGGCAATTCCCTTTGGCAATTTTTTTAGATACTAAATCCAAATTCATATCCCTCAGCATCCATTTTCATAATTTGTAAATTCAATTAGATTTTCCACTAAAATTTGTTGGTGTTAAAGATTTTTTGTGGCAATTCATATAGATATAATATCCAGTTTTAAACCATTTTAATTTTCTCTTTTAGCATCCATTTTAAAGACAAATTATTCAACTAAATTGTCACAAATAATCTGAATGTTTAATGCCCATTGTTTAGTGCCAATTTGAAACACTATAATAAGCCTTGTGAAATGTCTTTATTTCTCTCTCTCAAAATTGTTATACAGTTTAACAAATGCTAAAAATCATATATCTTTTACTATATAAAACATAATGTATCTTGGTAAACATAAACAAACTAAATTACTATTTATGTCACAACTAAATAACTAAATTTATATTATTGACCTAATATAACCAATCCTATAGAATAATGTCTTCAAATAAGTTCGCAACTCTTTATCATATTGAAATATTTCTCATACGAAATTCCAGACATTGTTATGACCTGAAATAATAAAACAAATGTATCAAAAACATTAACATGTAATGTGTAAAATTAAACATGTAGTCTTAGTCACAGTACAACTTAGCTATAACATTGTGCAAAATGAAATAAAATCGTACAAGAATTCAAGATGCTTCAATTTCTTATCAACAAAAGTTATATGTCATAGGTATGCATGTTTATTAGTTATATACCTTTTCAGTGATCAGTGTAGAGAAAGTAGTTTGATTTTTCCTAGAAACTGAGATTACCTAAAAACTATTGTCCGCCTCTTTTTTCTGAATGTAGAGGGATGAATACATTGTAAATAAATTTACAAACTAGATGAAATTCAACTTACATTATCACTTGGAGTAATCCAGTTTCCTCAGAGATGGAGAAGCAGGATTAGGTATTGAGGTATCTGGGCTGATAGGTGGAGTTATCCAAATGTTACAGGGTCTACCATAAACATTACTAAATTGATAAAAATAAGATAAGAATTTAGTTAAATACATTTTATAAAGATACCATACATTTCACCAAAGATATATCAATATCGTAACATTGCCTATCCTACGTTACAGGCTTGCTTCCCACACCTAAAATAATTTGTTTATGCACTGCACGTAGTAAAATCTATTTAACTCACTTCTTGTTATTCACCATAAACATATAAAAACTTCTTCAAGGGTCTAATTAAAGCGTTCCTAGATACCTTAATCACTTTAAAGATAAATGATTTTTGCATTTCCTAGGAGGTCATTAACCATATCCATTATATCAAGTAAATAAGTGGACATTGAAATATTCTGAATTGTTTTTTCATTCCTCCATGAGTCATTACTTAATCTAGATAATTTTAACTAGAATAGTTTTTTAGAAGCCATAATCTTCTGGACGGGAAAATAATCACGAAAGTAAGACAAACTAAAGCTTTCAGGCATATCGATAAAAAAATAAAAAAAATGAAACTGATACTGCAACTCCTTGTGTTTATTCCCAACTACTTTTGCCAATCTATTGAGACAAGGTACTTGATCAGACATCTTCAAGAATTCACCCGATTCATTCCAATTCTTTCACAAACTATTTTATAGAGAATAAAAAACCTAATATGTTATTGGTATTATTATGCACTATAATATAGTATTTCTTTATAAAAATTTATTATAACCTTAACCCTCTGACATTTCTGCCCCATTGTTAGCTATATTATATCTTCTATTTGTAGAGGTGTACGTTATTTTTCAAGAATAATGATGGACTGAGTTGATACAATTGCCTAGAAATGCTTCATTAGCACTAATCAATTATCGACTTAATTTGATAAAAAATTATATATACTTGGAAAAATTTCATATCTGAAGGACACAATTCTTGTTGTGTGCCAACTTTGGGATTAGCAAGTGATGTTCTGGTGTATGTTAATGCCTAGTTATAACAACATGATTTAGCCTACTTCGTTCATTATTGGTAATTTTGAATATTTAGCGAGAGATGAGATGTTATCTTAAATAATAAGAATATTTACAAGCATACACATGAATATCTCAACCAATGCTTGAAGCACTAAGTAGAGTTAACTTGGTTTTACATGAACTTAAGATGTTAACACTTGTGTGTTATCTTAATTAGTCTTAGAAGAAACTTTGAATGTAATAGTTAATGATGTTCATGAAATTATTAATCTTACATTGGTAGAAAATCCTTTTTTACATCTTCTTCCTAANAGAGTTAACTTGGTTTTACATGAACTTAAGATGTTAACACTTGTGTGTTATCTTAATTAGTCTTAGAAGAAACTTTGAATGTAATAGTTGATGATGTTCATGAAATTATTAATCTTACATTGGTAGAAAATCCTTTTTTACATCTTCTTCCTAAGCAACTAAAAACAAGTTTAAAAGCTCTATAAGATGTTTTTATTACATTATGATAAAAGATAATACAGTTTGTTAGTTTATATACCTTAAATTCTCATCTATACTCTTTCCTTTCATTCTTCTCTTTTATCACTTCTTTGTTATTTGATACCAATGATAAGGTATAAAATTTCACTTTGACTAGATCTTTTTAATATTTGAATAAAACAAAAAGTTTATTATGACCTTTAAAGACCTTCACATAGACAAAGTAATGAGTTGTAAACATTTTGTTAACCTTTTNTTTCTTTGTTATTTGATACCAATGATAAGGTATAAAATTTCACTTTGACTAGATCTTTTTAATATTTGAATAAAACAAAAAGTTTGTTATGACCTTTAAAGACCTTCACATAGACAAAGTAATGAGTTGTAAACATTTTGTTAACCTTTTTGCCACTCAAACTCCCATATTGAATGTAAGAAGTAATACGCCTAACAAATTGAAAACATGCACTAAGAAACTAAAAACAAGTTTAAAAGCTCTATAAAATGTTTTTATTACATTATGACAAATGATAATATAGTTTGTTAGTTTCTCTACCTTAAATTCTCATCTATACTCTTTCCGTTCATTCTTCTCTTTTATCACTTCTTTGTTATTTGATACCAATGATAAAGTATAAAATTTCACTTTGACTAGATCTTTTTAATATTTGAATAAAATCAAAAGTTTATTATGACCTTTAAAGACCTTCACATAGACAAAGTAATGAGTTGTAAACATTTTTGTAACATGTTTGCAACTCAAACTCCCATATTGAATGTAAGAAGTAATACGCCTAACAAATTGAAAACATGCACTAGGTGTTTGTACAATTGATGGAATAAGAAATGCTTCGCAAGACACACTAAATTTCCAACTAACAATAAAATAAAAATTAAGAGTACGTCATACCTGGACAAATAATCCAAAAAAAGTTAAATTCATATTTGAGTTGTGGTAGATTCAATCAAGACCATAAATGTGCCCCAATGACAATCAAAATATTTCTGAGAATACATTAGCAAACAAAGAAATAAATTTATAATATAATATAGGAAAGAGGAGGAAGTGATTCAATCAATTGTACATCTATTTAACAGAAACTAGATATCACAAATCACGAATCAACAATTATTTTAAAACTTTTTTTTATACAAATCCATGTTAGACATAAAACTCAAAAAAAACAGAGTTATTGAGTACCTAGGAAGTAGAATATTTTACATGGGAGTACAAGAAAGTGAATGAGAAGACTGACTTATGCGACAATATTGAAACCCACAAAAAAAAAGATGGAGACTAATGTGATTGAGACTGTTAGGGTTGAGCATCTATCCAAAACAATAGTCGGTGATGCTTGATTTACCAGCGAAAGACAGTCGGCGAGCATGAATTTCAAGGAGAGAAGCGTGATATGCTAATGAACAGTATTGTTAGTCATCTTAAATGTCGCCATCAACCATGCAATGAATTGATTTTGACAAAATAGGGTTTTTCTAATTATGGGAGAAAATAAAAAAATACTATAAAAAGGAAATGAACGGAAAGATAAAATTTTATAATAATTAGTTTTAATTAATTTTAGTAGAAAACTATTTTTATTGTCGGTAAAAGAATATTTTTTATTGGCAAACAATTTTGTATTTCTTGTATTTCAGCCGTTAAAGATTCCATTAACGGCAAATGTCTTATTGTCATTAAATAGTTATCGCTAAAGGTTTCTTTTGTAGTAGTGAAATAGATGCATATATTTTTCTACTAGTAAGACGGGGAATTGGAGTGGTGTAAAGGTCCAATTACGGCACTTGTTCCTCTAGTTCAGCATCACGAATGCCTATTATCTTGGTCACTTCATAGAGGATGGAATCAACTTCTTCAAAATGATCCCAGATTCTTTCCCTAAGACCGTCATCATCAATATACTCCCGCACAGGAAATGACTGATATAAGTGAGGTATTGGTTTGGAAAATTCTCAATCAACATTCTTGTTCATTATCATCGCATCATCATCTTCCTCTGGACATATCCCAATCCAAACGTCAACAGGCTGGCAATAATGTTAATAAGCTCGACAAATACTTAGAAGTACATTCCTAATAAAAAATCTGGTTCAAAGACACTTCTGAGAATGATTGTTGCTTTCATCTTGTAGACCAAAGGCATAAGACGTTGCAGAGCTAAGTCATCACTAGTGGCATTCACTCTCTCTACCATATAAAATACAAAACAATTGAAGACCTTGTCACAATCGGTGTGTAATAATTTGAGTAACTTCCTTTGTCATAAATGACCAATTCGTTATCATTCCATATGAACTTCATCAACTGATGGAGGATAAAAGGCACACCCTCAGCCTTATGGATCCATGGTCTCTCCAATAGCAAGTTGTAGCTGGGGTTGATATCAATCATTTGAAATTCAGCACTGAACTCTATAAGGTCTACTTGAATCACTAAATTACTGCTCCAGTGTGTCACTTTGACCTCCATCAAAATCCCTTATGTTGACTTTTTTCTGCTGAACCTTTCCTAAGACAAAATTTTAACTACTTGAGGGTCAATAGTAAGAAAATGTTAAAACAAGATCTGTCATCAACCAAGACATGATTTATAATCTTTTATAGACACTTTATAGTGACATTCAGAGCTTTCTTGTGCATTGCACCTTTAAAAAGATAAGTCTTTATCACAAAAGCTAATGTGGTGCCCCCAATAACTTTACTCACCATAGACGTCAGATTATCATGGTTTTTACCCAAAGTCACATAATTGTCGTCCAAAGCCTTCATCAGAGCTTGTCTATGATGTTCTAAACTCATCAACAAAGCTCACATAGATATCTAAGCTAGTGTCTTTTCCAAATGCTACACAATGGAACAGTCATTTGGCTGCATTTTCTACCAAAATTCTTCTGCCTCAGCCTTGTTGATGGCATTTTATGTTGGTCATTTTTGTGTCATCCCAAGGCTAAATCGCTTGTTGTATAACATCTACCAGATTTTTTTATGCCTTGAGTGGAAGTAGTTTCAATCATGAACCTCTGTTGTGTAGGAATTTCCCTTGGCACCAAAGCAAAACTTCTTAGGGTATTCGAATCACAAATTTTTGCTTCTTATTTATGCACAATGAGGCCACAACTATCTCGATGTCATCATAATTAATTGGAACTACCAATCATCTTCTGTCTCTATCATGTTGATAGTGACACCTCCATGGTTCAAAAAAGGATTTCTATTGACGTTGGGTACAGTATTCCAGAGAGTGATGACTCTCTGCTCAATTAAATCCTTGATCTTCTTTTCATATTAATACAATCCTCAGTATTTTTCTCAATATTGTTGGAATGATGCACACATGTACGATTAGCTCCAAAAATTCTAGAGCTTGTCTTAACTAGTTTATACTCAACCGAATGAATTATGCATGTTGTAGTTAATTGTTCAAATAATTTTGTTCAGTTTTCTAAAAAGGGAGTAAGATTGCGAAGTGCGGACAGGGAGGATGATAATTTATTTGTTCAGGGAGGTACTTGGCGATAGAATAGAGTGTTTTGGTAGGGATGTGATGGTGCTTGAAACCTTTGGTATGAATTGGCTTGGTAGTTTTGTTCTGGAGTTTGGTAGTTTAGCAGGGTATTTTGGTAATATAAAAGTAGGGTTAGATATACGGGGGAGGGGGACATTGGTAATTCGGTTGAATGTTTATACAATTGAGGGATAGAGCTAAATAGGTTGGGGGAAGTTTCGTACTGTTGTGGTGGAGTTTGATATACAGTGGGAGGAGCTTGGTAGCTCAGATGGGGAGTTTGGAAACTAGGAGGGGTACTTTGGAAGTTGGGGAGGCATAGTTTGAGGACCAGCTTGAGCATAACAGATGAGATATGAATTTTGTAGAGTTTGAAAATGGCCTTTTTAAGGGGAAAACTTTTTGGCATGTTTCTTCCCTCCAGACGTATAGGAAATAGGCAACATTTATTCTCTCTTCTTTAATAATCTGAGAGATTTGTCCAGGGACGCAACATGAGCGATCTACTTGATCCTCATCCCATCATCCATAGTGTCACCTGCTTTGACTATTGATAGCGTTCACCTACACGTCATCTGATTCTAAGTGTAGGCAGTCGCTAATAAGTATAAATCAAACTAGGATTTCGGGTCAATACCACAAGTAGTACCACGGTGAAAAACTCAATTACAAAGTAAAATGGTGAAAAACTCCTTTGTAGATATAGAAATTTTGAATTAACAAAATAAATGACGATGTGATGACAATTAATGTCAAATGGGAATTCGAGTGAACATTTAATGTCACATCCGGGTTTAGCCCCTAGACGTAACCGGCGTCGTCGTCCTTTTCAAGGACTAAGACTAGCCTCTTAGTTTCATGTCATTACATTCATAGGTTTAAAAATGCGGAAAAATTTAAAACTTTCATTATCACTACTTCGAGGTTTACATCGACCTCTACATACACATAATATATATTCATAAACATATATTCATCATTATAATGCTTTTGAAATCAATATGAGAATGAACCCATGGCTAGATTGAAAGATAAGATTTTTGACTTAGAATTCATGTTTAGAAAATATTTGAAAGGACTCCATAGATGAATGGTTATCTATGGATGAAGGATCACCATAACACGTACATTAAAAAGCCCATAAAAATTTGAGAAGAAAGCTCCGAGAGTCCAACTCCATAGCTTGTTCTAGAGCTTGGTCTTCAATGGAGGTTTTGGGGGTTTTGGCAGAGAAGAGAACTTTGGAAATTTGATTTCTTAATGGGGAGTTGGGGTTTTGGCTTGGTAAAGTGTTTAAAAAGGTCCTAAAATAAGTTAATAAAACGTCCCCTAAGTTACCAAAACACCCCCACACGAATTGGGGTTCTTAGACATGTCAAAATTGACTTAAAAACGACGCAACCGGATCTGGGAGTGGGCTGCGCGTTGCGGGGAAGCCTCCCAATTCTGCCCCAAATAATTTTTGGGACAGTGAGGTTTGTTCTAGGTGTGCATCACGAGGGCAAGGTCTCATTCTTGCTCCTGCACGCTGCCTTGGGCAGCCTTTGTCCAAGGTTTGGGTCCTCCTTGGGGGCCCTTGGGGTTGTTGCTGGGGAGTTGTACACGGACGTTTTGACCCTTAACATATATATTAAGTTACTAGGGTCAACTACACTAACATTCAACTCCAAACAACACATTAAAACAAGCCAAACATACAAGGACTCGCTAGCACATCAAGACCACTTTTCGAACGTCGTGGACGTTTGACCTCAAAATGACTTCAAATCAATTATGAAAGCTATAAAACACTTTATTAACATGTTATTAACCTTTTTAGGCACATGTGAGGCGCTAGCTACCTTAGTTCATTTTGAGGGTTGTTACACCCTTGTCATTCGCTTTTGTTATAGGCTTAATCATTGGCTCTACTCTTGGAGCCACTCCTTGTTTCATTGCATTCAATATTAACCATCTACAGAAAAAGGAGTGAAAAGATTAGATGCCAATTTGATTGCCTGATACAAATTGAAATCAAGTAATAACACGAAAGGAAAGAGAATTTACGGAAGTCTTGTAGCCTCATGCACAAAAGTACAATATATATATATCTATATTGTAAGACTCTACTAAACCCATTTTCATATGATAAAATCAATTAACCTAGGGATCTGATACCAAGAATTTTATAACCCTGACCATTGTGAGTGACATCCTTACTAAACAACCTGGTGGGAGAACCAATGACTAAACGCGTTGAATCCAACAATATCAAAATAACACAAGTTCATTATATAAGGGAAATAATTTAGAATAATGGAGAGTTGAGTCCCTATAAACTCAACCCAATGGCCCGAACATAACATCTACCTGCGGAAATAACCCTTATAACATGAAAGTCACCACACCAAAATTCTAGAAATAATCAAACTTGGCATACAACCTAAAAACTTAATATGTATTAAGTCTATAGTTTGTGTTTAAACAAATTGAAAAGAAACCCGAAAAGAATGCATGAAAGCCTGAAAGTTTAAGCCCACCCTAGGACTTGAAATCAGGTATCTCTATGTTGAGGTCTCGGATCAGCTACAAGAAGATTCGCTAGACTCAACAAGAAAGGAACAAGTACATATCAATACAAAAAATACAATGCACTGATAGTACAATTCATACATATATGTAATTCACCATCAAATAGTAACATATACCAATACATGATATAGTTACCTGATACCTATTGTTGGTGGGAGGTGACAAGCATCTCGTGGAATTAGTCGAGGTGCATAAAAGCTAGACCAATTAGCATAGTAATAAAAAATGTCTTAAACCTTGACACCTTAATCTATTAGGGGTGACATAAATATTAGAAAATAAAAAATCTAACAGAACCAAACTGATTTGGTTCTCTGATTTGATTTCTGTGTTTTTGTTTTTCAAAAGTTTGACTCTTTGTTTCATTGTAAGGGTCTCGGAACTCCTATGCGCCAAATATTAAATTGTTTATTAATTTCTCAAAAAATAAAAATAATATAAAACTAATGGTTGGAATATATCCAAATTTTGACCAAAATTGTTATAACAATCCCAAAATTTGGGTCGAACCTATTACCCTCCTGCACTATTTATTAGTGCATTTTAGAGATATATATGTGCGCCACGTGGACATCATAAAAATTGTATCATTATAAATAGTAAATTGTCGAGATGAGAACGTATATATCCTTAAAATACACTATTAAATAGTGTAATGAGTAATAGGTCCTGCCCAAAGTTTGAGATTATTACATCGATTTCGATCAAAGTTCGGATATATTTTAGAAATTTTTATTTACATATATATATATATATATCTATCTATCTATCTATCTATCTATCTATATATATATATATATATATATATATATATATATATAAAGAGTGAGAGAGAGATACAAATAAATAGAGAGAAAGAGGCGTTTTCTTGACAAAAGTATAAGTAAACTAGTAATCAAACCATTCATGAATAAATGAAAGTAGCATCAAACCAATTTTAGATAGTTAACTTCAAATATCAATTCCTAAGAGAAACCCAAACACTCCCCCCCCCCCCCANCATGTACAAAAAATTGTATTCATTCGTGTTTTCCTTGCACATCAGTTGAAGTCACAGTTTTCTTAACACAATCAAATATTGTCTTTTCAACAAAATAGTTTCATGATGAGAAACATAATCACTTAATATAGTTTTAACATTTTAAGTGTCTTATACATTACCCTATTTTCATTTTTGTTAAAAAAAACACCGATCTAAATTGAACTTAACCAAATTAATTCAGTTTGATATTCAGTGTACACATTTTCAAAACAAAAAATTGAAAAATCAAGTCGAAAATTGATGTAAAATTGAATCTAATACCTACTTTGAGAGTCTAGGGATAAATTTTATTTGAAAGAAGTACAAAATGTATAAATATATAATTTTGTTAGCTTAAAAAAGAGAGAAAAGAATTAAAAAAAGAAAGAAAGAAAGAAGAAGAAGAAGGAGAAGGAGAAGGAGAAGGAGAAGGAAAAGGAAAAGAAGAAAAAGTTTTTTTTTTAAGTTTCATTACTTATTTATCAAAACACAATTATAATATAATATTATGTTTCATTTAATTTGTTAGGTTTGAAAGATAATGTTATCCAAAAGTTATTTCATTAAAATGATTAGATATTAATTTTTACAAAACTTTTCTCATGAATCAAGGATGAACTACCAGAATCAGTCGAACCATTATGAACTTAACTATTATTATTACTACTATTTCCTATAGAATAAGGACCAACTTGAATTGTAGGACAAACTAAAAGACTATTTTGATTTATGACAATATTTAGAGTCTTTTTGAGATAACTGTAAAAAAACACACTTAAACTATATATTTTTTTGAGTTTTATATTTAAATTATTGAGAATGTAAGTTTCATACCTAAACTATCACTTATTTGTTTGAAAAACACACCTCTCTCTTTTATAACACTCTCATCGAGGTGTGTGCAATATACTTCATACTTAAAAAAATTGTCACATCAACACTCGACATGAACAAAATATTTCAACTTGACAAAAAAGTTAAATAAATCAAGTATTATTTAAAATTAAAGATTAAAAAATTATTATTTAAAAATATAATATTATTTTGTAAAATAAAATGTAAAATATTTTTTACCATACTCCATCACTTCCTCTCACCATACCCCCCCCCCTCCCCCCCCCTTTTTTTTTAGTTTTAGTTTAGTTTAAATTTCTTTTTACTTCATCTAACCCCTTTTCCAATCAAATATTAATACAGATATCATTTTATTTTAAAAAAATATTATATCCACTCCTAACCCTCCGCTTCTAATTTTTTTTTGTTTGTGTTAGATATATACATACCGTAAATATATTTTACTTGTCGCCAAAAGAAATTTTTTAAAATAAAATTTTCATTGGTGTTATAATCGGTACATGAGAAAGTTCTTAAGAATATATATTAATACCTAACCTAAAACGAAAAAGTATAAAAATAAGTAAATAAATTAGGAGCATAGGGTTAAATAAGAAGGGGTAGCATTTTTATTGAAAAATAATATGAATATATTTTGGTGAATAAGTGGGTGGTTTGGGGAAGGGCGAAAAATGAATTAGGTTTTTGAAATTAATAAGTGAGAAAACCCTTGGTTTGGTGAGCTTAACTCAGAAAGATGTCGTACTTGTTACCTCACCTTCACTCAGGGTGGGCCGTCGATCAAGCCATTCTCGCAGAAGAGGAACGCCTTGTCATCATCCGCTTCGGCCATGACTGGGATGAAACTTGTATGCAGGTATGCATGCCCCTAATCTCGAATTTTTTATGGAAAACTCTAGGTTTTTCTATGTTCTCGATTATTCTAGTTTTAACCATACGACCTGTTTGATTGAGGTGAACCATCCAAGTTTTGTTCTTGCGAATTTTGTTTGGTTAATTTCTTAGAATACTCAATTAGTTGTGATATTTCTGTAATGTTTATTGATATTCCAATTTAGATATAGAACTGTATTTATTAGCACAATCATAAACATAATGAAAATTTGCAGAATACCGAGAAAGAGGCTAAGAATATGAAGTTTTTCTTCATTCAACATGGATAATAATCTGGAATATGACTTGGCCTGATTTTTATGATAAATAGCTAAATTTGACCGCTGGAATATTCCATTTCCTTTCCTCCTAAACCCTCTCAAAAAACTCCATGTGGGTCTCTTATGCTTCTACAATTATATAGGAGTTTAGTTAACCAAAGGAAACTTTTGGAGACTAAAATAACTAGTTGAAAGACATCTAATTAGCCCAAGACTGTAAATATGATTGCAAATCTACCCAAAATTGCTGCATTCCATCCCCTTAGGAGATGTCGTTCTCAAGGTTAGAAATGAATCAAACAGTGATAATCAATTTCCTCCCAATCAGTAAATTTTCTCATTGCGGCTGCAAATGTTATTGTTCTTAAGTCCATCAAGCGCTACTAACAATTGTAATAGTTCAATATATAAGTTGGGTAATATGGGTCCTATCTATGTTGTGCTAATTCCATATGAATCATTACTGAGAAGCATTTGCCCGTTGTTCCTGCAATGGCTCAAGTATTGGTGTTTTCTGCCTCTTGAACGTATGAGAAATGTTACAACTAAACACAACCATCTAAGAAGAAACCCCAGGGCGGAGAGGACTATTGCTTTATGACATTGAATATTGACATCAAATTCTTCTACTCTCGGTTGAAGGACGAGAATGCTCATCTCTCAGCTTTTGTTTTCCAAGCCAAGGCCAATAGCTGCAGTAACCTTATTGCTGTAATTTCTAATTAAGTTGAAGACATCTTCTGGAGAAAAGGTTAAGATGAAGATAGCTGTAACATCTACGGTTTCTCGATGTCCTTGAGTAAAAGTGCCTCCTTTTACTAGCTCCAATCTTTGAAAAAGTAAAACTAGCTGGATAGATATAACATACACAATGCTCCTACTATCAGCTTTCTATCCTTAAAATGATATGACTTCTCCCCAACCATGTTCCTGTGGATTACTCTAGCTAGACTGGTTCCTTCTTTCCGACTACCAAAGGTACTAGAGGAATCAAAAGCACTTGACCATTTCCGACATCCATTTTGGTCTGATATTTTTGACTACTCTGGGTTTCGAATTTTGATCCTCTGGCTGACTCCATAATGATCCTCCTGCAACTTATTTACCCCCCTTGTAGAAACATCCTTTTTAATTCAAGTAGTGCAAAGTGCAGTGGCATGCATATATTTTTTAAGCGTTGTCGAGATATATTGAAAGTGGACAAAACAATTAATGAGGATGCTTCATATCGCCAACATATGCTATGTATGCTTGTTCAACCCATAATCTATCAATCACTCGTTTCTTCATTGCATTGACTGAGCCATGTCAGGCTCCTTGAAAGAAGCTTTTGTGTGTTGGAGTTCCTAGAAAATTGGGATGTCCATCAAAAAGATTTGGTATTTGATTCCTGCTTGTATCTTGTGGTGTTGATGGATAGAGGATAAAAGGGTGTTTTGATGGCATATCAACTCCCATTTCCTCTCTTAAGACTATTTGTTTTGATTAGTCTTTTAGTTCGGTAAAACCACTCCTCTGTAATACTGCTGAGTGCTGAATCTTTCCTTGAATTTATTAGTTCCATAGATTTATGTGGAAAGTTGTGATAACTTTTGTTTGCCATACTGGGACTGGGGTCTGGGAGCTGATAATCTTAATGCTTTTTCTTAATGGTATCCTTCTTATTTCATCAAAAAGAAAATTGTTATAACATCATATTAACAGCATAACTATTCAAATCATATTAGTAAAACATAAATTTTATAAACCACTACAACTCTCCCTCGGTGAGTTTCATATTTTGAAATGTATTTATATTAGTCTTGTTAGTTATAGTGCTAAACAACTATATTACCTTCTCAAAACAATATAGTACTAAATACTTTTTCTGCTATATAAGCTCTCAACTCTTGCATACTTCCCTCTACAAGTCTTCATATTTCTAAATGTATTTAAAACACTGAATAACCATTCAAAAACTTTCTTTGACTAATTTTTGTACAGAAATGTACTTATGGCACCAAATAACCACTCAAAAGCTCATTATTCATTTATTCCATATATCATTTTTAAGTAACTTCATTGCCGAGAAAGCTCTCTTAACTTTCCCAATAATTTCACAAGAAAACACAGGGATAGTTCCATGCTTCTGTCACTACTAATTTCTTGATAAGATCACCAAGCCTCAAAATATTGATAAATCTGTTATCATGATCCTGATTCCTGCACAATAAAAAATTAATTTAGATAAATGCCAAAAAAATACAGATAATTTATTTCACAACGAAAAATGATGGTTGTCCAAAACCAAATTAAACTAGAAATTAAGAAGAGAGTAAAAACACTAGTAAGAGACCTTTAAAAAGTAGCGCATGCCCTCCTAGAATGAGTAATTTTTTTTCCAAAGAGGTTTTAGTATTTTGGGTTATCCTGTTTTAGGTTGAGTCAAATAATTTGCTGTCTAAGTTGTTATGCAAACAGTTTCTTGGTTGGCCGGTGTGTTTGACCCACCGTCTCTTCAAGATTGCTACTGGTTCAACCAGAAATTGATCACATCTTTGCTCAGCACTTATATACATGTGTGCATTACAGGGTGCACTAGGGTCAGAAGTTCAGTCCAATCTGTATGCCACCTTGCCCTATCCAGAACCTTGAAGGGCCATATAACTTGAACTTCAATTTTTTCCGGATTTATATTTTCTTGATGTCGGACTATAAATTCTCACCAAGTTTTGTGGCATATATGCATTAAATTACCTTCTTTCTTGTGCTTTGCTTTTGGTTATCTTTCAATAACTGCTGCATCTGTTGCCTCTGGGTTAAGAAACCTTTTGCTGCTGGTACATTAGATTTTAATAAGGGTCCAATTGATATCTTGGGTGGTGACTGGTGAGGATCCATTCCATATTTCAAATGGTGCACAGTTTGAACAGTTATGGAATTTTGAATTGTAACACTTCAGCTAAACCAACCATTGATTCCATTTTTTGAGTTTATGATCTTCATGCATCTCAGATAGGTATCAGTAAATTCATTCACTGTCTAAGCCTGTCCATCTGATCGAGGGTGATAAGCTATGCTAACATAGTTGTGTTCCCAGTAATTTGAAATAATTATTCCTCCCAGCAGTTGCTCTATATTATCCAATCTCTGTCAGAAAGGATGGTTTCAGGGATTTAATTTAGCTTCTGTACCCCTTCGTCAACCTTTCTACTATCACAAAATGAACCTCTTCCAAGTCTGGTGAAGAGGAAAGAGTTATAGAAGCCCTAGATAGGTTATGTTTTTTTTCTTGCTTCTCTGATACACTTCTTCACGACAGCTACCGTGGGTTTATTAAGTTATTTCAGGAAATGCTCCTAAATTTTCCTACATGACGTGATTACCTACCTACTGGTGGTTCATGCTTGAGTATTTGATGTCTAAATTCTGCCGACATGCATTTTTCCTTCTTGTCGTGGTACTACGGATTGTAAGCTAGATATGTCGCCTCTCTGACTCTGTGGTGTGAACTATAAGTTATTAGGTCTGTACTCTATACTCTGTTGCTCCTTCATAGCAGTGTTGAATCTTTTGAAGCCATGTAGGTACAATAACTTGTGGCCTGACACTCTTAGGGGTGGCCTAGTGGTTTGGGCTTGAGACTTCCATGTTGGAGGTCTTAAGTTAGGAACCCCTTGCCAGCGTAAGCAAGGGATTTACCTTCTGGGTTGAGCTCGTCGTACTGGGCTGGCCCAATGCGGGTTACCTCTCCTATGTTGTTTGCGAGCTATTGCATAGGAGCGGGTTTTCACCCTGTGCATATCCAAAGTGTAGTGGCTGCAGGTTCCCCTTGTCATTAAAAAAAAAGAAAAATAACTTGTGGCCTGTAACCCTGCTTCAGTCTCTTTGTGCATAGCTTCATCCTCATTTCTCTTTGATAGTGGATTGACAACTCTATTTTCAGCTCCCTGTTATTTGGGTCTCATAATCCAGACCATGCAGCTTAGTGAGCCCTTATTGTAAAATAAGCAGTAATGACCTTCTGTTCCACCCAATACTGCAGGTCAGGTGATCAGCTCTTATTGTGCAGATAGTGCCTCCACTTGTCTATAACATTCAGTGGTGTCATAAAATCTCTCGTATCTAGATTTTCTTTGATGTCTAGGTGCTTGAGCTTATTCAGAATGCTATTGGCCATCTTTTAATACAGCTTTCTGCACCACATTGACATGCATTAGTTTCCACCATGAAACCTGATTAAAGTCGGGTACTACCGGAACTAGTGCATTAGTCATTGCCTGTCCATTTTAATTGGATATGGATTGTTTTTTCTGCTGTTAATTCTTTGTTATCTCCATTTCAGTAGCTTCTCACATCGGCTTTTAGTGATATACATCTTCCCAGACCTCTCATTTTATCAGAACCTTGTTTCTAGTTGGCTTGGGCAATATGGGTATATTTGATGTTTTTAATCGATGCATTACTTTGCAGTAACTTAACATCATTTGGCTGCTGTCTTCTCCTGAGGAGGGTTCACAGTGGCTTATTGATTCTCACTTTTTTTTTCCCATTCTCATATTCCATTGCTGTAAAATTGTAAAAATCTCTCTTGTTGTTTTATTTGGTTTGTATTTCTTCTGGCATTTCAGATGGATGAGGTGCTAGCTTCAGTTGCAGATACATTAAAGAATTTTGCTGTGATATACCTGGTGGACATAACAGAGGTCCCTGATTTTANCACTTTTTTTTTCCCATTCTCATATTCCATTGCTGTAAAATTGTAAAAATCTCTCTTGTTGTTTTATTTGGTTTGTATTTCTTCTGGCATTTCAGATGGATGAGGTGCTAGCTTCAGTGGCAGATACATTAAAGAATTTTGCTGTGATATACCTGGTGGACATAACAGAGGTCCCTGATTTTAACACGATGTATGAATTGTACGATCCATCAACTATCATGTTCTTCTTCAGGAACAAGCACATCATGATTGATCTTGGCACAGGAAACAACAACAAGATCAACTGGGCACTCAAAGATAAACAGGAGTTCATTGATATTGTTGAGACAGTGTACCGTGGTGCACGAAAGGGTCGTGGTCTAGTTATTGCACCAAAAGATTACTCTACCAAGTATCGTTACTGAGTGTGTTGATATTGTATTTTGTTTGTGGAATATGCTGCACTTTTATGACTGAACTGTAATATACAGTTGCTGAGTGGTTTCCATTAGACTGATTCAGTTGCTGTCAGGAACCAAGTGTACAATAACTTTCCATTGTTGCAAGTGGAAAGACTAAACTCTTGTTGAAACCATGTTATGATCTTTCTACTATATCGACCTTTCTGTAATTGTAGTTGTCGTTCCGGCTTCAGCATGCTGATAGGGAAAATATTTAATTGTTTAGGTAGCTATTATTCTCTATACAAGTTACTTATTTCAATTAATTCTATAGAGAATAGCATTTCCCATCCCACTTCCAATAATGGGATGGTTGTGATCCTTTTTCAATGTAAGAGACGAACCATTCAGTAGCTTAGTATTTTTAAGACAATAAGTTTCAAATACTTTTCTAGTGTTTGAGTTGAATAAAAATGTGTTTTAAGTAAATTCCAATGACTTTTGACTTAGTCAAAAGTAGTCCATTCAAATGGGCTCTTAATTTAGTGTGCATGTGTATGTGGTTGACTGCATTTTGTCATCTCTGCAGGTCGTTTGGTTTGATAGCAAGATATGTTGTTAATCATATAAATTGAGATACACGAAACATTAGTGTTGGTATAAACTATAAATTATCCCAAAAATAACTTACGAAACAAGGAATAAGTCTATCAAATTCTTATCTCAATAATATATTATCTATGCTTGTAGATCATACGAGCGTACCATTTTAATGTTTTACCTCGTAAATACTTAAAGTGGAACACTAGTCAATACTCAATCCCATAGCCATAGTTGAAACTAGTATTTTCCATAAGCAGATTTTGAGGCACTTAGGACTGATTAGACTATACAAAAACTTTAAAATTTGAATGGACCATATAATTTAAACTTTACATTTATGTTAGAAGATCTATTTATATGCCTTCCAGTTACAAGCTTATATTCCGGAATGAAATTTCTCACAATTTCCTGTCCTGGTTAAATAAACTATGAATCGTCCCTGTGAGTTCCACTAGTGCCATACCAATCATATACCATGTAATACCTGCCAGAATGACCTTGAGCCATGGGCTGTTCACAATGTCTAATGCGAGAGAACCACCAATATGATCTTTGAGTCTAACACTCGTTTCTTCTCCAAGTTTTATCCAAACCGTAATTGCTGCTGCTGTTGCTGTTGTGAATGGCACTATCCCGAGTCTGGGACTACCTTGATGTTTCTCCTTTGGTGAGAAAGCTTCATCATAGAATTCCATTGGTAATTTGGGGAAGGAATCAACTTCACCTACTACCAAACTGGTGTCCGCAAGTGTAGGAGTTGATGGAGACCAATACTCATCGTTGCTACTTTGATTAACTGTTGATTTTTTGACTTGTTTCATAGCTTCTACAACATGTCTAAGCTTCTTAACGTCGGGTTCAATTAGCCTTCTCCTAACTGGTACCAAAGCATGGATGTCTTCTGCATCTCCTCCAATTGGTGATTGCCAGTAGAAAAAATTTGATATTGCTCGGATTGCTTGAAATGCTGATATTCGTGCCTCTTCTGAAGCCTGTAATATAGTAACAGTTGTGAATCGCTTTGTTTGCAAAAGAAGACGAAGAACAGTTATTAGGTTTACCTTAGGATTGGTTTTGTTGAAGGCACCTTGATATCTGCGCTGGAATTTGTCTAGATCATCAAATATATTGGAGGTACGAGCACCAACTGTATTGCCAGCACCAATTCTAACATTGCCTCGTGGCTTCTTCGACATTAGGAATTCAAGTGCAGCCAAATTCGACCTCTCAACAACTCTATGAAAATTTTCACATGTAAGTAAGTAAGAAAGAAAGAACTCAGAATATACGATAGTATTATATATATGTATGTCTTACGAGATGCAATCAACTGGACATGCATCTATAGCTTCTTGAATTTTGGCTTCTGTATCAGCCCATTGAGCAACAACTCTAGCTCTTCCATACACACATTCAACAGCAAATGTCTTTTCAGCCAACAAAGCACATTTTAAGCAGCCTACACACTTTACTTCATCAACAAACACAGCTCTTTCTTCATTATCTTCACCACACCATGCCGAATACAAAGGTTTTCCTGTATACCCCTTTAAATCTGCTACTTTTGTCACTTCCTGCGTCATACACATACATCAAAAAAACCAACATATATATCAACTATTGCCTTGTATTTTTTTTTATTAATTGATTAGTTATGTATATAGTACATTAATTGAGTCTTGTGGACATTTTAGACTCATATTTTTATGGGTTAAACATAGGCTGATATCATATATATATATATATATATATATATAACTCAAAAATAAATGATCTAATTCATTAACATAAGTATTCGATGCATCTCTTATCTCCATGGAATACAATAAGCAAGGCAAGTATATGGACGGACCTTATCATAAGCCATACGCGCAACAGGATCGGAAAGAAGCGCATAAGCTTGATTCAGTATAATAGCCATTTCATGTCCAGATGGTCCAGCGATATCTGGGTGGCATCGCTTCTGAAGCATCCTATAGGCTAGCTTAATCTGTGCCTGGTTAGATGAACTTTCAACTCCAAAAAGATCATAGAGGTCAAAATCAGTGATTGAACTAGTATTAGCTCTGCATACAATAGAGTTATTATAAGTATTTTTGTTATGGAATTTCCATGAATTTGGAAAATGAGCTCTTTGATTTAGAAATTTGTTTATGCTTTTCGTGGGAACGGTTTGTATGGGCAGAGTAGAAGAATGCATTTTTTTCCACCGGAAAATGTGGTGAACAAGGGTAAGGCCTTCTTCCTTTTAGTTTGGGAGAAGATATTTCTTTGTGTGGAAGATATTTGCTTATTTCACATCACAAGAGTTTGAAAAGTTTAAATTTGCTTCCAAAGTCCTAGACTTTATAGACACAAAACTTTTATACATGAAAAAGAAAAAAAATGTATTTCCTCTCTTTTAATTTAATTAATATGTGTTTCTTTTTTATATTAGTTTATTTCAAAAATTTCACCATTTTGTATTTTAGTAACTTTTAATTTTAACATATTGTTATTTTATCCTTAACAAATTCCTTTGTAGGAATGTTATGATACGATTAAGGTAAAAAGATATATATTATTCACCCCTTCAGCTTAAATCATAAAATTGTCACATCCGGGCTTACCCCCTAAACGTAACTGGCATCGTCGTCCTCTTTGAAGACTAAAACTAGCCTCTTAGCTTACATCATTACATTCATAGGTCAAAACGCGGAAAATTTAAAACTTTTTACTACTCTACATTGAGGTTTACATAGACCTCTACATACACATAATAGATATATATCAAGTATACATAGACCCTTCGTATAGGAAGATTACTTAGTCTTCTACTTTTAATGTACATAAGTATTTAAAAGATAACCTATTCTCAAAAACATGTCTCATCTTATAACCATCTAATAAGAGTGTATCAAATTGGGCCTAGCCCATACATCAATTAAAGAAGCCACATATATGCTTATATAGTTCGTACTCAAATGGAAATAGAATGAACATAAGAGTCTTAAAAGTAAAACAACTCCACAAGCTCAACATTGGTATCGCCCTCGAAAAGTGAGGACCTACCCACTTGGATGAATGAGAAACTCCAAGCCTTCTTCAAAGTCGTCAGAAAGAGTTCTCAACAACCGGAACCTAAAATGTTGGGGAAAAAGGAAAGAAATGGGGTTAGTACACCATTTGTACTAAATATGAGATCATATGCACACATATCATGTAAACATGTTAAAAAAAGGACCTTTCATAAAAACATGCTATTTTATCCTTTGAAAACCTTATGCACACCCAATAAGGCCATATCAATCAAAAAGAATATTCCTTAAGTCATAGGCATATACATCACAAAACCAAGAATACCAAGCATAGTCAAGTTAATGATCATATCAACATACTTACACATAATATCACGACAACTCTAATCATCAAGTTATAACCTCAACAAGCATTAATGAGAGTACATTCCATCCTATCCAAAGCAAGACATTTACCCATGAACTCCTATCAAGTCAATAAGTGCAATAACCAAGCAAAGTCCCATAACCTTACTCAATCAAGTAACCCAACAAGAATCATGACTAACATCCTACTTCCCATATCATAACATTTAACGGTACATGTCTTCATACTTTAACAATACAGACCAACACATATTCATAAGTGAGACTAATCAACATATCGTATCAACAATGTGCAAGTCTATCATATACATATCATATATCATCATAAGCATATTCATACATAAGAACATTCTCCTAAGATTTCCTTCAAGGTTAACTAGTGCAATGCTTAGGTAGAGTCCTGTCACATTTGGGTTTACTCCTAGACGTAACATGAACATCCAACAATAGGTGTAGTTACATCAATAAATAGTAATTAACACAATAACTAGGTCAATTGCATCATCACTTTCCCAATTAACATCAATTCATAACGTAGAGTTAGGGGAGTTAGGGTTCATGATGAATTGATCATGAATTAGATCCAATACCAATAATACATTACCCTAGTCAATCCATACATGAATTGAATAGATAAAACAAGTCTAATAATCAATTCATCTTCAATTCCCATCAATTCAGGACCAAGATCCAAGGTTTAGGAAATTGGGGAAGGGAACATTATCATCATGAAATTGCATCAATTTATAATTAATAAACAATCTATATTCAATTAATCATAGGAAATCACAATTTATCATCAATTTGAAGTTTAGAAGAAAACCCATTAAAATTGGAAGACCCGATGGAATTGGGTATTTTGAAAATCAACTTTGTAAGGACCTCTTGGGAAGAGGAATACCAAGAGTGAATAACCCATACCATAATGAATATTGACCCACTAATTGAAGTGAAATCCAATAGAAATTAACCTTCTTCTTCTTCTTCAATGGAGGATTTGGGGAGAGAGAGAGTAGAGAGAGGTGAGAACTTTTGGATTTTATTTTGGAAATTTGGGTTTGAGATAAATGACTTAAAATAACCCTTAGGCTATATATAATCACCCTCTAAATTACCCAAAACACCCCTCACTTAAATTGGTATTTTTATGAAGTCTAAATGTCAAAATTATGATTTTACCGAATCTGGAAAGTGGCTCCGCGTCGCGGGGCCAACACAGTTTTTTCCCCAAAATTTATTTTGGACCAGTGAGGTCCGTGTAGACTGCGCGTCGCGCAGCAGCTCACTGAATTTTTACACCTCGCAGGCTGCTTAGGCAACATACCCAACCATGTTGAGGTCCTCTTCCTTGACCTTTCGGTGGTCCTTGGGACTTCGTTATGGGACGTTTAGACTCTCTATACTACACTCTAACTAACCCCACTCTTTTTGCAAATTTTAGACTTCATTTGACCCTCCAAAACCATGCCCAAACATAGCGACGTCAACTAGTTCAACTAGGCTAGTTTCTGGACGTCATGGACGTTCTTTGATGTCTTGGCTCTAAAACTTCTCGGATGACTTCTAAACATTATTTTAGGTCATAAAAAAGTATCTAAACCTTTAGAAACTCAAGTTAATAGCTATATTAGGTTTTGACTTTTCGTAGTGTTGAAGAAAACCTATATTCTTAAATTTTGTATTCAACCAAAATAATAATCTTATCTTATACAAGATATATAAAAGNACAAAAATCTATATGAAGAAAACCTATATTCTTAAATTTTGTATTCAACCAAAATAATAATCTTATCTTATACAAGATATATAAAAGAATAACTTGGGGCCTCTTACGTGGCACTTATGTTGGTTAAATATATCATAAATACAATAAATTATTGTTGAAAATAAAATGACTAAAATAAATAAATAAAAAAGTATTCACGCTGAGGCGCAAATATTTCACTCCCTTTAAGTAGATTAAAGTCCACTACGACATATCTTACATTGATACACTATTATATTTTGTGACTTATCCCATTCAGGACACAACAACCCAACAATGTTATGCAACTCAAACAACTCAGGATTAGTTGAAGAGTCCAAAACTCTAACAAAAGAACATACTCCTTCAACATATATTATTTTCTTTTTTTTATAGTGAATTGGTTAAAGACTTAGAATATTTTTTCGTTGTCTCAACTCTCTCTTTCACTTAATCTCAAAACAAGGTAGTATCTTCATCTTTTCACACTATGTTTTCCTTGCATATTTATCTTATTTTCGAAACAAAGTAAATCATCCCTAATTACTGGGCCTTGCAACTAGGGTTGTTCATGGTTATACTGAAAAAATCAAATCCAACTGTAATACGAACCAAACTCATTAAAAAATTTATATTAGATTTTGGTTTGGTTAGGTTTGGTTTTAAATTTTAAAAGTCGATACTATTTTGTTTGTTTTTACTAAAAATAAACCACGAAAATAATCAAATCGAACAGAGAGATTAAATATATAAATTTTATGATTGTTTATATATTATTCATATATAAAATGAAATATTTTTTTAAAAATATTTTTATTTAACTTAAATATGCAAGGTTTCCATTTTCGCAAGCCCAACACTTGAATTTTAGCCCAACTCTTACAATCCTAAGTCCAAGACCATCAAACCCATTACTTTAATCTTTACTTACCATACCCACAAAAGATAGTCACATTTTCTCTTAATTGAGTCACTTTGTTAGTGTAATAATACCTCTAGTATTTTTTAATTGAACTCACAGTAGCTTTCATGTCGATTGCACATGTACTAGGTGTATATGTCTATCTAGATACGTATGTCCTCAAAATAATTAATTTCAAATCGAAAAATAGAAAAAAGAAATCAAATCGATAATAACCAAACCAATACTTATTTTTTTGTTTGACTTGGTTTGATTTTAGAAATCTAAGAACTGATTAAATTGGTTTGGTTTTGATTTTAACCGATCACTAATCCAAACAGAACACCAAACACTCATACTTGTAATGGACAGGAAGATAATACGGTAGTAAATTGGGTAAATAAATGGCCCAAAGAATTTACATGAACTAAAAGATATAATTACGCAGAATAGTAGATGAATAATGAGTTATGTTGTAAAATATAAACATATACTGCAAATAATATATACAAAAGATATGGGCGTAGAATGTAAAGATCATCTTATTTAAATTTCTTCATGTCTCTTGTGTGTGTTATAATGGTGAATGAACAACCCTATTTATAGGTTGAGAAATCACTCCAAAAATCACCATATTAAGTATTATAATAAATAGATACATTCTTATCCAAAAAGGTTCATAGAACCTAGGGAATACATATAGATGATAAGTAAAAGTTTATGGATAAACTGTCACGACCGGGGAGCACCCCCTAGACATAACCGGCGTCGTCGTCCTCGGAGAGGACTTAGACAAGCCTCTTAACGTTCGTCATAACATATCACTGGTTAAAATGCGGAAAAATTAAAACTTTGTACATATTGAGGTTTACATAGACCTCTCACATACTACATATGGAGTTTACTTAGACTCCTCGCATATGAAGCTTCCTTAGGATTCTCGTTTAGACAACATAACCAACATATAAGAATTTAGTCTAATAATACTGTCTCACATTAAACATTCTAAAAAGAAGTAGAACATTCGGCATAGCCCTTATATAAATCCATAATTTCCACATAGGGCTTACAAAATTATCTTCAACAATATGAAAGAAAAGAATGTCTTTAGACTATAACAAATCCTACTAGGCTAGATAGATGGCACCATCCTCTAACATTGAGGATACACCAATCAACATGGGAAACATGTCCAAGTCTTCTTCGAATTGGCCTTGATACCTCAAAAACCCGAACATACATTGTTTGGGAGAAGTGAAAGAATATGGGTTAGTACAACCACATGTACTAAGTATGGTAACATATGAACACAAAATATTGAAATCATGCTTAAAGGGACATTTAGTTCTAAACCATGCTAACTCACTTTCAAAAGCCTTTATGCACAATTGAGAACATATACAAGCCAATAGTAATAACATTACTCTAACAAGCCCATAATCAACATAAGAACAATACCATCACAAAGTCATTTCAACATGTATATATTATCGACATACGGTCATATCAACATGAATGACATCATATAAAGATCATATAAGCATAAAAATTTCAACAAAATGTCATAACAATAGATCATGTACAAGAGTTCATATCATCACAAACATATAAGACCCTTACTCACAACCCTTTCCCAAGCCTACAAGTGCAATTCCTATGTGAAATCCTATCACATATGGATTTACCCCCTAGACGTAACCGGTGTCTTCATCCTCTTTGAGTACTAAGACTAGCCTCTTAGCTTACATCATTACATTCATAGGTCAAAAACGCGGACACACACACACACACA
>NC_028638.1:11304909-11340992 GCF_001406875.1 Solanum pennellii | reverse complement strand
CCCTGACAGTTATTACCAGAATAAACTCTACTGCTCAAAACGACTAAACAGGTCGTTACAGACAATTACCCATGAACCCCTATTAAGTCAACAAGTGCAATGACCAAGCAAAGCCCTATAACCTTACTCAATCAAGTAACCCAAAAAAAATCATGACCAAAATCCTACTTCACATAACATAGAATTTAAGAGTACATATCATCTTACTTTAACCATATAGACCAACACATATACATAAGTGAAACTAATTATCATATAGTATCAACAATGTGCAAGTTCATCATATGCATATCATATATCATTATAACATATTTCATACATAATAATAGTCACCTAAGGCTTCCCTCAAGGCAAACTAGTTCAAGTCATAGGTAGAGTCTCATACCCCTACCTAAGCTAAGTCAAACCTCTCAAGTTACCCTAGTTGGTTTGTACTTCATTAATTCGTTTTAGTTTAGGGAAAACTTTCCTTAACAAACATAGACCATAAGAGCTAAGTGTGGAATCCGGTGTTGTAAAACCTTACACTGAAGGAAGGTGCTCTATCGTCCAATGTAAAACCAAACATAAACGTAGCTTTCTAGGTGGATCCACTAGCTAGTCTTCCTATGGGGGCAACATAGTTCAAGAACTAAAAATAGATATAATCCCTCTACAGACCACTTGGCAATTGGGGCCTCCTCACATGGGAATCCATTGGACGAGTATCCCTCATTGGGAGTCAACACCATATGTGGAACTATAGGGTGAATCTTCCTCCATGGGAGTAATCACCTCCCATTGTCAAGTTCATTCGGTGCTAAGCTAAATCCCTTTTGAAATGTATTTAATGTCTTTATTCATCATCACTACTTATTGTACGTCATAGGGTGTACCCGTTACATAATCATCATCATCATAGCTCAATAAGAATTGCATGAGTATAAACTTTTTCAATATAATTTGTATAGGTGAGGTTAACACATAAACATCTTCATATAATGACAAGACACATTGCTAAATCATTCACCATTATTATCACATTAATATCTTAAGCCAACACCTCACAATCATAATTAAAATATTTAAATTCAACATCATACCACCCTATCCAACCTAATACAAGGCATACTCCAAAATAACATCATGACTCAATCACAATCAACATCATATAGACCAACACTTAGACAAAAGTGAAACTAATCATCATATAGTATCAACACTGTGCAACTTCATCATATGCATATCATATATCAGTATAACATTCATATATAAGAACAACCTCCTAAGGCTTCCCTCAAGGCAAACTAGTGCAAGGCATAGGTAGAGTCCCATACCCCTACCTAAGCTAAGTGAAACCTCTCAAGTTACCCTAGTTGGTTTGTACTTCATAACTTTATTTTAGTTTAGGGAACACTTGCCTTAACCGACATAAACCACAAGAGCTATGTGTGGAATTCGGTGTTGTAAAAGCTTACACCGAAGGAAGGTGGTATACCAGCCAAAGTAAAACCAAACATAAACATTGCTTTCTAGGTAGATGCACTAGCTAGTCTTCATATGGGGGCAACATAGTTCAAGAAGTAAGAGATAGGTATAATACCTCAACATACACTCTCATGGGAATCCATTGAATGAGTATCTCTCATTGGAGATTCAACACCACATGTAGAACTATAGGGTGAATATTCCTCCATGGGAAGTCATCATCTCCCATTGTCAAGTTCACTCAGTGCTAATCTAAGTACCTATTGAAATGTTTGTAATATCTTTATTAATAATTGTAGGTTATTTTACGTCATATGGTCTACCCCTTATATAATCATCATCATCATAGCTCAATAAGTATTACATTAGTATAAATCCTTTCATCACAATTCGTATAGGTGAGGTTCGCACATTAACATCTTTATATCATGATAAGGCACATTGGTAAATAATTAACCATCCTTATAACATTTACATCTTAAGCCAACACCTCACAATCATAATCAATACATTTCAATTAAACTTCATACCACCCTATCCAACCTAATACAAGTCATACTCCAACACAACATCATGTCTTAATCACAATTAACCACAATTTGTAGTAAAGTATAGGGATCATAAGACTTACAAAGTCTCCTTCATAGTTCATCATCAAAGTCTTACCATAAACCATCAATTCAACCCAATTTTGGTTTACATCACCATGATTTAATAACAAACATGATAATAAGGCTAGAAGAATCCCTACATCACAATTCAATATTAGATCATAGCTTAAGACAAGATACTTAGGTCAATTCATCACATACTTTATAACCTAGGTCATCTTCTTAAGAACTAGCACGAAAGAGTACAAATCACCCTAATTTTATCATTGTTAGTCTAACAACATCATCTATTAGTAATTAAATCAATAACCATGTCAATTGGACCAATATAGCGTAATTCATATAAAAATCAAAGCCGAGGATTAAGGGGTAAGGGTCATCTTCTAAAAACTAGACCAAACCATCAAGATATATCACAATCAAGTTAAAATACATGTTAATATGTTCATATTATCCATAAAACATAAACAAATCAATTCATAACATTAATGTCACAACCTGGATTCTGGAATCCAAATCACAAACGGCGTCGTTGACCTCTCAGAGGTCGCAGACAGGCCTCTTCTTGCATTCATCATATTTATATGGTTAATTTTTAGCGGAAAATTTAATAATTTTTATATGTATGAAGCATACATATACTTCATATAGTTAATACTTAATTGCATCATATACTAAGCTCAACGGAAATGAAACAACCATCTACCATAAGAATCAATTTGAAATAGCAGATGAATATATCATAAATAGTTTGCCAAATACGGCCTTATTACAAAGCTTCGAAATGAAAATAAAAAAGAAACGCTAGGAACAAAATCCACTAGCTATGTCTAAAACTAAGGCTAGACGAAAATTGTAGCATCCTCGAAATCAAGAGGACCTACCAAATGGTTTGGAGAACAGTGATGTCCATACCGACGTAAGAGTCTTCAATCTTTCCTATGACCGGCACATATAAAATAGTAATATTGTATGGAATTAGTACACACTTGTACTAAGTATGGGTATATGCAGCAACACATAACGGTAATGCATGAACAAGAATGGCTCTTCCTAATCAACATGCTTCCTTAGAAGGTCAAGTCTCTTGACTTGCCTAATTCGTAATAGGAAGGTCATACCATGAATATGTCACACATAATACATAGGTTCACATAACTTAAATTTCATGTGTCATATATCATACATTTCATGTCCACGAGACCTTTGAATCATGGACGTAGCATTAAGACATCTCAAGTGAGGGCCCAACATATGGGACCTCAACCCGAGGGCCTTCTTTAGCAAACATAGAGTCTGCTTCATTCGTTCATTCGTACTTCACATAATTCATTTTATTCATTCATAGGCTGATGTAAGCACCAGCTATACCTAGGATGAAGTTTAAGACTCTCATTGGGATCATGAAGTGCAATGAACAAGAATGACCTAATGTCATTACTTGAGTCCGGTTTCACCTCCTGATTTTCTTGCACAAACAACTTCGGTGTCGTTCATTTCATTATATTTCCTACTTTGAGGAACTACAACCTTAACAGACAATTACATAGAACATAATTCACCACGTTCTTGAAAACAATCCGTAATATGCATCTCTTGGTATAAGCATTACCATGTATATAGAACATACATACAATCAGATACACATAAAATGATCATATGCTGTCCGAAAACATCACATTGCACACAATCAGAAACGATCCTAAGATTGTCTACCAGCAAACATACCAACGCATACATCAACTTTTCAGAGGATCTAATGACAGGGGCACGCAACGGGGGCAACCTTAGTCTTTCAATTGGAATACCTACTGAACCTTAGGGAACTCTTGGGAAAGGGACCAAGAGAAAAGAAAACCCATACCTTTCTCAAATTTGACAACCAGCCACAACCACACGTCCTGACCCATGCACAAACCTCTCTTCCGAGCCTTGATTCTTGTTCACAAGTGAAGTTCTCTACGCGATTTATTGAAACACTTAGGAGTACAATTTTTCTTTTCGTTTTTGATGGATGAAGTCGAGAACTCTGTAGAACAGTAAGTTTATTTTTCTGTTTTTGAATTACAAAGTAAAGCTGAAAAATGTTTTATGAAGAGATAATAAATTAAGAGTGCACATTGAGTACACTCCTAGTGGTGCGCCTCATTCCTTGGGGTTTTGTTGTTGACTTATTCAACTCAATTTAAATGATAAAAATCAGATTGTAATCCACATGGTAAGTTACTATAATTCCCCTCCTTATTTTTGTCTAATTTAAATCACTTAAATCGCCAACTTAGTGCCTCGAACTTGGCTCGAACCCGAGTATGGAGATCCGGTCAAACTTGGGTTTGACCATCGAGCTTTAACCCATTTTGACTAATTAAAAACATTATTTAATTAATTAAATATAAACCTAGGGTAATTACTATACTACCCCTAGTCTCGTAATTACCTTTTTACCCCCAGAACGCTTAAACCTAGGACTAACCCTCTATGTCCGGTTAAGACTCACCCGGGTGAATCCTAGTGTTCGGGGACCTAACATGGTTGGAACCAACCCTGCCTAGCTCAACCAACTCACCAAGTTGGTTGGCTTGGCTGGTGCATAGGTCTAGGGGTCTGGTTCCACGTGCATCAAGCCTTTTGAACCCGGTCTGACCTATGCATTCTAGGTACGCTTAGGTCTTACTTAGCATAGTCATTTTTGGGTTGTTACAATTAATATCGAGATTGGGAAATACTCACATGAAAACTCAACGTTTGAAAATACTTTGAAGGAACCCTTTTGAGGAAAGAGGTCTCAAAGTTGAATTAGATCCTATACCTTAATGTTTAATAAGACTTGATGGAGAAATCGTCCCTTTCCACTAGAGAGAGAAAGAAGAGACAAGGAAGAGTGTTTTGTTTTATGAGTTTTGATAAGTCTAATGGGGTTGGGTATTTATAAAGAGAGTTAATTAAGTTAATTTGACTTTCATTAATCTATAACTAACCACAAAACCCCTTAATTAATTATTAAAGATTTAGTCAAAATATTCACGAAATTGGACCCTCACAAAGGAGACCTCGACCAACGGTACATCTGTGAGTCGACGACCAACCCCCCTTCCGTGCTGCACATCCGTAGTCTTGGTAAGATACTGGGCACATAAGTCCCTCTAATTAATTGGGTAAATTTTGGTCGACGGATGGAATTGATGGCCCGTTGATCAACACACGCTTATCGATGCCCTTTCGTGGGTGCACACTGCCCAGACTGTGTTTGACTCCAAACACTCAAGGGCCCTTAGTTGGTCCTTTGGGATTCGTACCCAGACGTTTTGATCCTGAATTAACTTAAACACATTTTAGACACCCTTCCACATATTTTCATCATTTTCTGACTTCAAAAAGCTAGTCAAATAGGCTAAGGCACGCTTGTACCTACTTGAACTACTTTCCGGACTTCATGGACGTTCTTGGACATTTTGGTTTCTAGACTTCCTAAATGATTAATATTTATCAAAATGGACCTTAAAAACAGTGTCTAGACCTTATGACACTTATCTTATGGTCTAGAAAATGTCTTGGATTTTTGAAGTGTTACAAATGCCATAACCTTACATAGTCAACTAAACCAAGCAAAGAATCATAAGCAATGTAAACATTTAATGTATCTTCGTTTCATTCATTTGCTTCATAATAATATCAATTAGACCATTAGCATGTTCATAAATCAAACTAACATCATATAGGATCATTAACATATAAAGCCAACATATGCATATCATTCAAGTCATAAGATAATAAGCACAACCTCCTAGGACTTCCCTCAAGGTCAATATGTGCAATGTATAGGTAGAGTGCCATACCCCTACCTACACTAAGTAGAACCCCTTAAGTCACCCTAGTTAGTGTTCACTTTTTTACTTTCATTTTAGTTTCGGGAACACACTTTAACCGACATAGACCATGTGAGGTAAACATGGAATACGATGTCATGAAATCCTACACCGAAAGAAGTTAGTCTACTTGCCGAGGTAGGTTCCAAACATTAACATAGCATTATAGGTGGATCCACTAGCTAGTATTCCTATGGAGGCAACATAGTTAAGGAACTAGGAGATATGTCTTGAACCCTCTAAATGACCATTAGAAATTAGAGACCTCATCTCAAGAGAATGTATGATGAATCTCCCTTCTATGGCGAGTCAAAAACTCTCATTGTCAAGTTCAATCGGTGCTAACCTAAAGGCCCTTTTTGAAATGCTATTAAGTAATCCTTAATCAATCATAAATTAAGATAGGTCATAGTACTAACCCCCTTGTGTAACATATCATTTAGATCATTAGGAANGAGATATGTCTTGAACCCTCTAAATGACCATTAGAAATTAGAGACCTCATCTCAAGAGAATGTTTGATGAATCTCCCTTCTATGGCGAGTCAAAAACTCTCATTGTCAAGTTCAATCGGTGCTAACCTAAAGGCCCTTTTTGAAATGCTATTAAGTAATCCGTAATCAATCATAAATTAAGATAGGTCATAGTACTAACCCCCTTGTGTAACATATCATTTAGATCATTAGGCATAGGATGAGAACTTTCTTTCATCACAAACCACCATTAGTGAAATCAACATATCAATATCTTATCATCCAAGGCACACAAGAGAAAACATCTTCAAACTTGCATCATCATAGACTCACAATGATCTCACATTCAACATAATCAAAACATGCCATCATAATGATCATGTCATATCCTCCTACTCTAATCATACATAATACTTCAATTTCACAACATTATCACCAATATAGTCCATAATTATTGAAGTAAAGAGTTCAAGATCACAATGTCTTACCAAATAGCCTCCATGGTCTTCATCTAGAATCACACACTCAATTAATCACAATTATCCAATAACTCACTCATTATCATCATAATATAGTGAATTAACCATGACATAACAAGTTCCAAAAAACCTAATCATCTATAAGTCCAATTCATAACTAGTGTTTGGGTAAAGGATTCAATTTATAGATTCTACCATATAACTAAGACAAGAACCAAGAAATACAAAAATTAAACCATAAACAATCATATTATATCATTAATAATTAAATGAAATCAACATCAAAACCAATTGATAACCAATTCACAAAATTGAGAAGAAACCCATGTTTTTGACATCTTTTAAACTAATTCGAAAGAGCCTCTTGGGGAAAGGAGTCCCTAGAGTGAAGAGCTTCCATACCTTAATAATCCTTGAATATTGATGGAGAGAAAGTAGAAATATTGGATCCCTAGTGACCTTGAATCTTTTTCTTCAATGGAGCCTTTGGGAATAGAGAGATAAAGTAGAGAGAAGGTGGAGAAAATTGGATTTGGGAAATATGGGGTGTTAGGTTAGGTTAATGAGGTTTTTGTCTTATATAGTCCCTTAAATAAATAAATCAAACACCCCTAAACTTAATTAACCACCTAATAACTAATTAAGTCACTCATTAAAATTTTGGAAAGTCAAAACAAACCCCAACTTGTGAGACCCCGACCTACGATTCGTAGGTCCATCGACGACCCCCTACTGGCAAGGCATCGTTTCGATCAGAAAATGGTATTTTGGACAAGTTTGGAGAATTTTATAAGTGTCAACCTACTAATCCATCTACGTCTCGTTGATCAAACGACTGCTCGCCATTTGGTTGTAGATTTGCACTACTAAGTTTGACAGTTTCGGGTCAAAAGCAAGGGTCCTTTCCAAGGATCCTTAGGGTGGTCCTTGGGGAGTCGTAACCATAAGTTTCGGCTCTAAACACACTCTAATACGTGTTCAACACCTTTCTACTAATTTTCATTAAATTCCGACTCTTAAAACACCATGAAACATGCCAAGGCACTCTAACCTCTATTCCACTAGTCTCCGAAAGTCGTGGACGTTTTTAGACGTTTTGACTCGAACGCTTCCAAATTAGTTTAAATACATTATTTTAGGCCTGTAACAGTGTTTCAAGTCTTAATCAATCTTGTGAGGCTCTATACCAAGTCATGGACTTTCTGAGTGTTACATAAACTCAATGGACAATCCACTTAGTTCAATAAATTTATAACACTTGGATGTCCATGGATAACGTGCCTCTTTAAAAACTTATTATAACAAATACACTGGGAAAAAGTCTAGTGAAAGAAAAATAGTACACACATCTCATAATACACATTGAGTGCTGTCTAATTAAAAACCTTACCAGGAAAACCCAATTGGGACAATTCTATGGTTAAGAAAAAGAGTACAACACATGTTTCACTAACCCTGATGAAAGCTTTACTTGATATCTCAGAGATGACACATTCCAATCTTATATTCAACTTCTCAAATTTTTACATTGGCAATGCCTTAATGAATAATTATTTAAAATTATTACTTGAACAAATCTTTTGAACTTCTATCTCACCATTTTATTGAAAATCATTTGTGAAGAAGAACTTTGGTGAAATGTACTCTATCCAGTCTCTTTTAATATATCATTCCTTCAATCGAGCTATACATGGATCATTATCTTCATACATAGGGGATGAAATATCTCTTTTCGAAGAAAAATTGCACAATTTGTGGCATCTGCATAATCAATAATCTTTATGTACACCAATTTCACTAATACATAATATTTTTCATTCGTTTTGATATGATCAAAATCGACTTTCCTTTTGTTAAAAAATCTCACAACCATTGGGGTACTCAATGAATTTTTTTAAAAACATTTTAAATCAACAAACAAAGTGTTGTGCATTATCATTTTAGACAAGGTCATGCTCACTAGGCAATTTACCTTTCTTGTTCGTGATCATGTATATATAGTTTACATTTTGTTATCTTTTTTGGCCATTCTTTCAATCATTCATCCTTGCCTTCACCATTAGCTTTATAGTTACATATCATAAAAATATCCTCAGAATAGGACATAATTACGCATCCAGGACACTAATTATTGAGCTAAATCAACATCAAATAACTGAAAATATACATGTGACTTTTTGAAAATTTTCATTACAAAAAGAAATTCAAAATTAATATATAAAAACTCACGTAATCTGATGGAAAGAATAATGGGAGGCAAGAAAAGGTCTGAGAAACATAAATAGAGAAAAATTCTCATGTTCAAAGAGAGTTCATTCATTTTTCCAAATCTACCATACCATCCTCTAAGCTTACATTTCAAGCCAACAAGTTCTGATTGTGATTCTAATCTAATCGTTAGATGATATATGCATAGAAAATAAATGAAAACCTGTTATTTCTATGTGTATTGTTTGAACTTATTTGTAAGTGTGAGCACACTTTGCTTATACCATCCAAGGCTTACTTTAATATATGTTTAAGGGATGTTCTTTGATATATGACGATGCTAGGATGACATTGTTTGATTGGTATGTTTGAAGTAGTGTATCATTGGTGTATGCATTGTTGTCTATCAATTATGTAATTGTCTTCAATCCTTCAGTATTAGCCTTAAATGCTTTCAATTATATACACATGTGTTAAATAACATGGAAAGGTAAACTAATGTGAATGTATATGTTGCCAAGTGTATATGTGTAAGACCTTGAAAATGAAATAGGGTGCATTAGAGCATCACATGAGTGTCTTGAGTTAATAACTTTATAAAATAATGAGAAATAACTTTTAATAGCTGGTCTAAAGATTTTTGAGGTCAAATTTCAAGGGACGACCAAGATGTCTGTGAACTAGTATTTTTCATTCTTGTGTGTTCTAGTATGTTTTCATTGTTTTGGTGTGTCGTTTGGAGTCTAAAATTAGTGGATATGACCCTAGAATATATATGCTTTTGTTAAGGGTAAAAGCGGCCGCACATGACTTCCCAAGGACTACCCTAGGGTTCCTTGAGGAGGACCCAAACGTTGGCCAAAAAATTGTCAAGACAGCCTTGACCTATGCCCCTAATCAATGACCCGTCAAGTGGTTGACGCCTCGTAGGAAGGAGGAGTGGCTCCACACTTAGTCGTGGGATCTTAGCCCCCAACTTGAGGGGCCTCAGTCACAATCCACGGATGACCAGGACGGTCAATAAACCTAAACACGGTCTGTGGATGGTGGCCGTCATTTGGTCCCCTGTATTATTACCAAGAATTGGCCGAGCCAAGGGTGGTTTGGTAAATACCACCCCTGGAAAATTAAATATGGAGACGGATATTTGATGTATTTTAGGGTATTTTACGTAAGTTAAGACACTTAAACCTTGAATTAGACTTCATTCTTCAAAACTCAAAACCCTTCCCTCCCAAAAGTTCTCTCAAATCTATGGAAGCTTAATGTCTAATTGGAGCTAGGATTGAAGATTTCTATTGGTTTCTTCTACAATTTGGTGGACTTCTTAATACTAAGATATGGTGATCCTTTAGCTAGAGTTATGTTTCACTCTAGAGCCAATTCCCAAATAGTTTTAAAGTTTTCCTAAAGATGATCAAAAACTCCAATTCATTCTCAAACTCATGGGTTCTTGCATTAAATGATTCAAATGAATTGTTATGATTTAATTGATGATTTCAAGTGAAAAACTCCATCAACCCAGGATCCATCTAATTCCTTAATTTTGGCTTGCAAAGTGGGTTTGATGAATGTGATTCAATATTGTAAAAATTGTACTTGTATTATGTTGTAGTGTTGTTATCTATTGTTATCCATGCCTAATTTTTATGAATTGTTGGACAATTGAGAAAGAGTGATCATGGTTTTGATGAAGAGTAAGTTGACCTAACTTGCTTTGGTTTTATTGAATTGTTCTTGGGTGGCATGGTCCACTTCTGCTGGCAGTGTTTAGCTATTATACATGTACATGTATGTCTATTGTGATGATGACCTTTAAGGCATTGGATGTTAAGTGAGTTAATCTTATAATGCACATGTATAGAGGTGTATTATGAAGTTATATATGTGATTTTGAAGACAATATGACTATTAGAGTATAATGTGAATGTGATGTATATTTCTGTGTGGATTATGATAAATGTAGTATGATCATGTTTAGAAGGTAATGTCATGAATGATGGTGGTTATGTGAAAGACTTTCTCATAAATGCACTCACACACATGAATGAATGAAGCTAATGATAATGTAATGACTGCGAGTCTATTGAAAGTATTCCTCAATTATACTTTAATGAATGAATGGAGGATTTCGGGATGGATACTCTCACGGTATCAGAGGCGGAGTGTCTAGTAAAAATCTCAATATTCTTAAGAGATTTCCAATAAATTAATGATAGGTGGGGATGGGTACTCTTTTGTAAGTAGAGGTAGAATATTTAGTAGCAATCCCTTAACCTATAGTTAGTGAAAGTAATGAAAGTATAATACTCCGTTGGGATTAATGCTAAGCACCGAGAGGATATGATAGAGATGAGTACCCTCACGTGAGTAGAGTCGGGGTACTTAGTAGCAATCTCTTGAGATGATTAACCTCACGTTATTTTAGGCGGGGTACCTTGTAGAANATTAATGCTAAGCACCGAGAGGATATGATAGATATGAGTACCCTCACGTGAGTAGAGTCGGGGTACTTAGTAGCAATCTCTTGAGATGATTAACCTCACGTTATTTTAGGCGGGGTACCTTGTAGCAATCTCCATATCCCTTATCTACGTGCCCAGATAGGACTAGCTAGTGCTTTCCACTTAAAGGCTAAACGAATGACCCTACCTTAGGCAAGTGGGGATCCCTCATCCGGTAGGGGTTAATATTGGATTACATGATAAGCTCTCATGGTCTATGTCGGTTACACCTTCCCCCACAAAAGAATGTAAAGAACTAGGTCTTCCTAAGGGTTTACTACTTAGGGTAGGTGGTGGAATGAGATGCCACCTATGCATTGCAGAAGTAGCATTTGAAGGGAGTATTGGTGTGTCCTTATAATGTTAAATAATGAATGGGTTTCTATATGATGCTAATGAAGTACGTTGATTGTATGTCATGTTAATGAAGGTATTATGACTTGTTGAATGGTGTATAACCTAGGGTGATTCTAAAAGAGCAATATATGGGAGGAGTAGTATGGATGCTACTTTCACATTGCACCACTGTAACTTAGAGTTATCCTAAGGGATGGTCCTTATGTGATGATTATTATTATGTTATGTCTTTGTCTTATGATTTAATGTGGTTGACTTCAAGGAGGTAGCATGTGCGTCCATCTTAGGTAACCTTAGAGTGTGACTTTAGTGTGGATGGTGGTATGGGACATAATACACATATTGCATAAAGTAATGCTTGACGGTTACATGAGGTGAAGAGGTGAAACGATTTTACTCAATTGACATAATGAATGGTTTTCAAATAAACCCCCCTTTTTAAGCATGTTTTTGTATGGTCATCATACTTAGTGCTTAATTGTACTTATTCAATATTTTCCTCTATTTTCTACAGAGTGTAGGTGTTGGAAAGTGAGTGATATTTAGATTTAAAGCTTGGCACTTAGAAAGATTTGGGTATGTCCTCATATGTGGAGGACAAGACTTCTTATTCTAGTTTCTCTTTCATTTAAACATTTGTATAAGAAATTGTACTTTTCTTTCAATGTAAGGGTCATGTCACTAGTGTGAGATTCTTAAAGTTTGGGTATGTGTTGGCCATTATGAGGCTAGTATTCCTTTGCTTATAAAGATGTATTTTGAGAAGTGCTGGCTTCTAAGCATTATGATTTTCATTTAAGAAGGTTTTAAGTTCTGCACTATTTTATGACAATACGATGAATGAATTCTAAGAGCTTGCATAAGACCTCTGAGAGGTCGAATACGCCTTTTGATGACTAGGGGGTGCTCTTGAGTTGTTCAAATATGTACCTTAATTACCACAAAATCCCTAGTTTTATTTTACATAAGGAATATATGGAGGAGTCTTATTTGATATGTTGAGGAATAACAATATTGTTAGTCAATGAATACTTTAAAAGGGCACTAATGGTATCATCATCATGTTCAGTCTAGCCAACCAATTTAGGTGGCACTTTAGGATCATGTTCTTTATGACGTGCTTGTTGAACATCTAAATGCTCGATAACATAGGGTGTTCTTAAGTTTTCAAAGTTTCATCATAGGTATAGAGAGTAACTAAGACATGTAATAAGTGAAAATGCTCCACATTAAGCTCATTGAGTTTCAACGGTACCACTACCAACTAGAGGCATTGCCTAGGGTAAGAACTGATAAGGAGGTAACTAGAGTTCTTAAAGAGGACCCCATAAAGGTAGGTTGTGTAACATTTCAAAAATCTAAGACGTGTTATAGAGCCTAACAAGAGTGTAAAAAGGTTTATTCAATGATTTAAGGTCTATTTTAATGAATAAAAGTCATTTAGGAAGTTTAGAAGTCAAAACGTCCGAGAACATCCATGACATTCGGAAACTAGTTCAACAAGGTACTAGCTGCCTTAGCCAATTTGACTAGCTTTTAGGAGTAAGAAAATGATGAATTNGGTTCATTGGGTTATATGAAATTCTCACACAGATTGAAACATGACCTATCAACCTGCCTTGCTACCAGAGTTGTAATAAAACCTCCTTGCATCTATCCTATGAAACTCTGGGAGTGATCCTTCATGTGTTGTTCGATCTTAGACTGTGGAACTTGATGAGAAACCATCATATGAAGAAGTTCCTGTGGCATACAATTTTTGTTTTTTTTGAGAACTTAAGTTCGTATGTTGGTATACTTGATAGGCAAGTTCACAAATTCAAAACAAACGAGGTTGTTGGCTTAGCATCACTAGCAGCATTGGAGCCTCTATATCAGTGTCTCACCTTTTGTATGAAGATGACACACAAATATTCTGTGGGCAGAGAAATTTTAGCAGCATTATCTTGATCTATCCCTTCTTATTTTTATTATTTCAGGTCCCATATATTTATATGCTAAAAAGCATTTTGTCTCCAGTGAATGAGGTGCCTACCCGGAGTAATTTAGCTAGCATAATGTGTTGTGGCATTGGCACGTTGCCTACAATATATCTAGGATTGCCTCTGCAAGCCAAATACTAGTCAGAGGAAGTATGGAGTGGAGCAACTGAAAAAGTGGAGAAAAAACTGGCTGCTTGGCAAATTCAATATCTTTCACTGTGGGGAAGAGTGACTCTAATCAACAGCGTCCTTGACAGTATTCATACTTGCATTATATCTCTTTTTCCAATGCCGAGCAAAGTCCTTCAAAAACTTGACAAACTGGGAAGATCCTTCCTCTGGGAAGGAAACAGGCCACAAATTCCCCCTGGTGGAATGGCCTTACTGTAATTCAACAAAAAATACAGGGCGGACTGGGGATAAGAGACTTGGCTAAGCACAACAAATGTCTGCTACTGAAATGGTTATGAAGGTATGGGCAAGAGGGTCCAGTTGTGAGAGCCAAGTATGGCCATCAGGACAATTGGAGCACTGGGAGAGCTAGAGCCTCAAATGGAGTGGGTCCTTGGAAGCACATTAAAAACTTGGATTATTTCTAGCAAGACATCTTTTTCAAGATCGGCAGTGGTTCTATGGTGAAATTCTAGATAGAGAACTGGCTTGGTGACTCCACTTTGCAAGTCATGTACCCATCTCTTTTTCTATTAGCCACTAACCCCAATTCCATGGTGGAGGAAATTAGATCAGGCAGCACATGGGATGTTTAATTTAGGAGGAATATGGAATATTGGGAGCTATATGATGTATTTGATCTGTTGGAAAGATCAAATAGTTGTACAGTTGATAGCCAAAGCTCTGACAGAAGGACATGGGGCAGTTCCAGGGAGGGTACATACAGTGTAAAGGCAGGCTATCACCAGATGTGCTCACGGAATGAGTTATTAGCCTGGAAGTTAATTTGGAGAACAAAATTACCCCCAAAAGTAAGTTGTTTGACTTGGACAGCACTAAAAGGGGCCATCCTGACTCAAGCCAATCTATGTAGAAGAAATTTCAGCTTGTGAATGGATGTTATGTGTGCTTAACTTGAAATCTATCAACCATCTTTTTTTGCATTGCCCAGTGGCTGCTATCCTCTGGCACATGTTCCTATCAGTATTTTGTCTCAATTGGACACAACCCCAGAGTATCAAGGAAGCTGTTAAAAGTTGAAACTTTTGGAAAGTCGGCAAAGGCGTCAAGATCATCAAGCAAATGATCCCAAGTTGTATTATCTGGAGTGTGGACAGAAAGGAATAGAAGATGTTTTGATGGATTTCAACTCCTAACTCAGTACTTAAGGCTAGGTGTCTACTACAGCTTTTTAGTTGCAGTAATTATGCTCCTGTAAATGATGTTGTTTCTTTTGTAGATTTCATTGGCTCTGTGAGCCTAGCTTAACAGCCTACTTTTGCTTTTGGTTAGCTCCGATGCTTATAGAACTTTTTCTCTTTGGAGCTAACATCACTTTTTGTAATCTTTGCATCTTCTTGATGCCAGCAATACGACATGTTACTTCATCAAAAAAGAGTAAACTAGGAAATTAGAGGACACGGAAACAAGATATCCTCACCTATGCCAAAGCAAAGTATTTGAGGATGACTGTTCCTAAGTGGGAGAATATTGCTCCCTACAAAACTTTAATTTGTTTAACCTTAATACATGCTTAATTATGTTCATAAGTGATGGATAATATGTGTGGATGATATCATATGTGTGGAACATGTTGTTGATTACATTCTACCCTCCACAGATCCTACTTTAGTGGACTATACTGGGTATGGTGTTGTTGTGGTTGATTTTACCATCTGAGTTACCTTTCTGCCCTATAAAGCTCCATATGAATAGCATCATGTTCCAACTGATACTAATTGAACTGATGTTCCAGTTTGGATTGTTGGCAATTAGTTTCCACAGCACACACAAATACTCACCACAAACTTCTGGAACAATTAAACTGAACTGGGGTGTTGTAATGTAAGTACTGAGATATTTGATTAACTCCCTCTATAATCTTATAGGGCACAAATAACATTAATGATTATATTCAATTTACTTGAATTATAGAGTCAACTCACAGATCAAAATTGTTACTGGGGATAGTTGATGTTAAAATAAAGGGAGATTTGTAACTTCCATTAGATAGTCATCTAAAAACTGCAGTAACTGTGGACAGAATGTAAATTTGGAGAACTTCTTTGCAGAAAATAAACAAGGAAAAAAATGAGTAACAGAACTTGCCCTTCAGTGCAACACCATGCTGGTAGTTCTCTTTTCTGGAACCATCCTTAGCCACTCCCATATCATTAGTAGCAATACCAGTAACCTCGTTGTGTTCGTTGCATAAAATCTGAAATGTTTCCAGCTTAGCAAGGAAATATCAAAAAAAAAAATAATGAAATAATCCAGAATAGTGAGGCTAATACCTCACTAGCAGCAAAACCTGGGTATATTTCAACTCCTAGCTCTTCAGCTTTCTGCCCCAACCAACGTACCAACTGACTCAAACTGCATTACCATGATTCTAAAGATTTAACATACACGGAAAACTCGTAACTACATCAGCAAATTGTGCATTCCTTTAAAGAAGAAAAGCATGCACATTTCTGTCTGTATGATGATATCGGAGGGTGTATGGACCACCAAGTATGATATCATGGCCTAATGGTATTAACATTGTTTTACCCTGTGCGCAGCCAAAGGGTAGCGGCTGCGGGTTTCCCTTGTCATAAAAAAAAGTATGTAAGTGGGGATTCGCATCTAGTGCTTCAGTTACATATTTGCAAAGGAACTGCACTCGCTTCCCTTCTAACGTAACAAATGTCAAATACAAGGATACACCTATCAAGCACCAGTCAAGGCCAAATCGGACCATGTTAACCATTGGACTAATTCCTTACCCTTCCAAATACTGTTACCCCACTCAAACAATGTGTATATGAAAATGCTCTGGCCAAGCAACCATTCTCTATAAGTTGAAGCTTCATGGTTAGTAAAACATCACAGAAGTGCAATTGTGTGATGTTTCAAAAAAAAAATTAGTAGTATTTGAAGTTAAGATGGAAAAAAAGGTATTTGGAAGTTGAAGTTGTGTTTGAGCATGCAGTCGCTTGAAAAAATATTGAAGTTTTGTGAAGAAAAAAATTACTTGAAAACTTTTTTTCAAGTTTGGAGTGAAAAATTGACGCAAAGCATAGCCAAATTGGTTTTCTGAAAGAAAAAAAAAAGAAAAATTTCATGTCCAAACAGATCCTGAGTTGGAAATGCTCATCCACGACATACTTTGCTACTTTTCAATCATCAAAAGTACTGCAATCCATTCAATACATATTTCCATATCTTAAAATTGACCCTGATACATCTGCAAATTAGTTGATCAAGGACTTTGTGGCCAATCTTTTTTTTTAAAATACTAGGAGAGAAAAGATTAGGAATGAACACATCTGGCACAAGGTAGGAGTGGCTCCGATAGAGGGCAAGATGCGGGAAACGAGGTTGAGATGGTTCGGGCATGTGCAAAGAAGATGTATGGATAACCCAACTCGGACGTGTGAGAGGTTGACCATGGATAGTTTGAAGAGAGGTCGAGGTAGGCCAAAGAGATATTGCGGGTCATCGGAGGTTATGAAGGACAAAGTTTAGACAGAACATGTTGCTGCTTTAGCTTACTAAGAACATGACCATAGATGGGAGATTATGCGGGAAACGGAGCAGGATATAAGGATAGTTAGATAATTAAGTGTAGTCGTAGTTGTACTTCGATTAGACATTATTTCTTGCCCTTTGACTATTAGTTGTACAATTAGGCGTAGTATTACTCTTGTAGTTTTCTTTTCTTTGAGTTTGGTTATTCTCAATTGTTTATGTACTTCAATTATTGTTTTGTCTTGTTATGACTACTACTTAGGATTGGATCTCTGTTATTTCTCTCTGTACTGCTTTGGACTATTTCTTTCCTTAGTTGAGAGTCTATCTAATACAACATCTTTACCTGTAAGATAAAGGTAAGGTCTGTGTACACTTTACCCTCCCCACACCCCACTTTGTGGAATTACAATGAGTATGTTGCTGGTGGTGGTGATGTCCAGGCCAGCTTGAGTGCAACTTGACTAATTCCATGGGACACATGTTATCTCTCACTAGCACATGTATTTGGTTACACTATCCACCAAGGTTGGGATATAGGAAGGGACTGTGGCCAATTGAATTACCAACTTTACTTAACACTCTGTTTGGATCATTGTTAACCATACTTTCATAATGTATTGTATTGTACTGTGTTGTATGATAGATACAATGTTTGGATAGACTGCATTGTTTGTTGTTGTTTAATAACATTTTAATTGTTTGATTTGATTGTATCGTACTGTATTGTAATTTATAAATTTACTAAAATATCCTTAATTATTCTAGGGTAGGAGGTTTGAATAGAATTAAATAATATAAGGTAAAGGGTAAAATAGTATTTTGAAATATTATGTAAAGATATAATTGAAAAAGAAATTAAGTAACAACGGGAACACACCAAATCGGTTGTTCCATAAAATAGGGGTTTTCATTGTTACGTAAAAATGAAATTTAACAATACAATATAATACAATACATTATAAGTAACAATCAAAACAAACATTGTAGATATAGTAACGATACAATATAATACTATAGGTAACAACGATCCAAACAGAGTGTAAACCATTTGCAAACACATCCAACTTTTCCTTCACCAACTAGTAGAGCCCCTTCAATACTATCAGGACCTTATTGTTGTTTTTGCTCCTCTTCTTTTGGTTTGTGCTTCTTTTTTAACTTATGTTAATCTCTCTAACTTTCTTTTTGGGTGTGTATGTTCATATTTTTTTCATTTTCCGCCCTTGATAATTAATATGCACAAGCTACCAAAAAAAAAAAAACAATGCACAAGCTACATTGATGTCCTTTAATTATATCAGTATCAAATAGAACACGATCTCAACCTTGCACGCATGATATGCCTTGAAATGAGGGCACATCCTATGTACTTTAATTGAAGTTCCATATGTTTTTATGTGTTTTAGTGTTAGAATGTTGTTTTATAGGTTTTAGAAGTTGGAATGGCTACACAGAGGAAAAGGTTTTTTAAAATGTCAAAAGGAGGGGCTTCCACGATTGTAGATCAACTCATGAGTTGTGGATCCACTCGTAGAAAGAATCGGAGAAGGTGTCAAAAGGACCATGCATGATTGGTCAATGTACAATGGGAAGTACGGAGATGTATGTCACATTCATGGCCCGTACATGCATAGCATATCAAGCCGGAGGACCTACGACTGGACTTACAGATTACGGATCAATATACATTAAGTAGTTCAATACACAATGAAGATTCAAATACCCTAAAGAGCCATTGACAGCGAGCTTAAGGGCAAACCATGTCTGCAGGCAATTCTAAGTTGCTAGGATTCCGAATTTATGGACTATTATAAATAGTTTTCATAGAGTTATTTTGTCAGGGAACTCCGCATAATTTCTAGTTTGGAGTTTTGGAGTTCTAGTTCCAATATTTTCTCTCTCTAGATTACAAGTCGTGTGAAGAACAAAGAGCAGTGTTATTTCTTTATTGTTCATATTCAAAGTAAGTTATGAATTTATTCAATTATTATTCTTGTAGTTTATCTTCAATCATCAGTAACTAAATCTCTCTACTGAGGTTGTGAACCAAATGAGGGTGAAGCGTTAATAGGTTTTTGTGTGTTGCATGATTTTTGGAAATTAAGACATCAACCTTCTTCTTGCTTTTATTGGTTGATAGTTGCAAACATAAACATGCACCATAGTATCTTAATTTTGCTTGGAAAAGCAGATCAAGGTTTGGTAGAAAAAGCGTGACCTCAAGGCACTAACTTGTTAAATAGATTTGTTTAACGCTAAGTTGAATTTACATGAATAATGCATCGTTCTTATCTGAATAACTCATACAGGTGGGAACATCCCATTGAGATAAATCATTCAAGTCTTGAAAAGATCGAGTGATGGTTTAAGGACTGAGTGCATATTTAAAAACCTAATAATCCGTAATATCATCAAACCGAAGAGCGGTGCCTTCTGGAAATACAAGCTTAGTGCTTTAATCATATAGTTTAATATCTCAAAGTTAGTAATTACTGCAATTCTTAGTCTAAAGTTAAACAGATTCTTTTCAACTCCTATAGAAAAGAAATTAGACTGTCAATCTAGTATTTGGATGTGGTATTTCTCCCTATTCCCTGTGGGATTTAACCCCAACCTTGTTTGGGTTACTATATTTGCATATGACCGTGTTACAACATCTTAAGGTGTAATTTTGAGTGTATCAATGCACCAACGCCATGGCATCACATTCAAAAAATCACACCTAAAACATAACCTAATGGTTGTTAAAAATCTATGTGGTGACACATAGCACGGACTGATACATGAACTCATAAAATGCCATGCCTAAATTCCCAATCTGGTAAATTGGAATCCTATAAGGCTTCTGATTGATTTCTTCCAAATCCTACGTGCTGGAGATCAAAACAAGCAGTTAAATGGCTGATACTGCATTAGCTGTGCAGTAGGAAGTTTGATTATGGATGTGACAACTTCTTCCAAGGGAATAATAATAATAAATATAGAGGAAACCAAGACTAGCAATTTTAGGCAAAGGAGTAATATCATTATATGCTCACTTAATCCATGTTTCAAAGTAGATACAAAAGTACCTTATGACATAGTTTCCCTTATTGTCAAATGGGCTTGGAAGTGAAAAGGCACGATTTTCCGTAAGCAGCCAAAAGTTATCAGAGGTAACAGGGACATCAATGGGAGCCTGCAATCAGAAACGGAGCTTTAGCAAATGATGGTATTACAAATGATATAAATAAAGCCACAGAAACCAAATTCTTATTTCGAACTTCATTTTCAGAATAAAAAAGTAAATAAAGACCCATTTATTACAATTCAGACTTGCCCAAGTTAAAATACTACATTCAGTTCTGAATAGTAACTGTTTGAATACAAGTATTAAAATGGAATTAATCAATTTATTATGCATAAATAATCACATGAACTATCTATGTCCGGAAAGAGCCTTTTCAAGCAGATGGCTGCCGAAACATCCAACCCTTGCCAAGTTCCTTTCCTAGCAGTGTGAAGTGTAAAAACAAGGTGAAGAAAATGTAAAGTAGAACTGAAATTAAAATAAATTGAATCAAATTCAGCACAAAAGAAAAACAATTTTATACATCACTGACATAATTAGCATCTGTATACCAGGTAGAAACATAATACCAAAATGTAAGAATTATGTCAAACAAGGCAGCTGAATTTGTATACCTATTATTTCAAACTAATAACCAGGGGCTTTGCAAGAGGGTTTCACTTGGTTCACGTGAATGCATGCTCCCCTCCCGAAACTATATATGTATTATATTTTTTAAAAATATTTAAATATAGATGTGTAAATCCACACTCACTCGAAGTATCGTATAATGCAATGAAGATTGGGTGCACCTCTCTAAATGAGGTTAGAAATTTGAATGTTATAACTATCTTGTTTTATTGTTCTTTCTAAAATTAGATAACACCTCTCTTGGTGGTTATTGATAGCACTTTATATATATGTATAGTTCAAAATTTTCAAGTTTGTCACATCGGAAATTTCTAATTTTTGTAGCTCTATTTTTTCCTAATAGTGCACCATCATCTCGAAATCATGGATATGCGTCTGCTAATAACATATGAGATCAGACAGAAATGTTTGATATTGTAAAAGGTTACCTCTTCCTCTTTCCAATGGGGAACGAGTTCATCGAGTGCCCGTGGCTCAAATACATTTCCTGACAAGATATGAGCACCTGTAGAATGAAATCAATAATCAGAAGGGACAAAACAATGAATCATTTCAAGCCATATCCATTTAAAAAAAAAAAAAAAAACCTACCCACTTCAGCTCCTTTCTCAACAACACAAACTGATAAATCAACATCCTTTTGTTGGCACAATTGTTTGAGCTTAATAGCAGCTGATAACCCAGCTGGTCCAGCTCCAACAATCACCACATCATAATTCATAGTTTCTCTATCTGATTCACTACTATAACTCCTAAATCCACTTCGACCCCATAAAACCCGATTTCCATTTCCGTTTTTTGGCTTATGAATTTTTTTAGAAATTTCATTTCTTGAATTTGAGACTAAATTGGATGAACATGCTGGTTTATACAGAATTGAATTAGATAATAGGGGTATTAATTTGGATTTTGAGGAAGAATTGATGAACTTATACATGATGATTTTGTGACTGCAAACTGATTTCAATACTTCTCTTTTTTTTTTTTTTAATGAAAACAAGAATATGAAATTGGCCAAACTGTAGTCGTATTTTTTATTAGGTAAAATTGCATAAATATGCTATATCAAAAAAAAAAAATTTATCATTTATGATAATATAATTTTTCTAATCGATTATAATAATTTTTTTTAAAATAAAAAGAAGTATCATCGCTTCGCCTCTTTTGATACCCTTTTTTATTTTTCTTTTTATTTTATTTCTTGTTCTCTTTCTATCATTTTTTATCTTTCTCCTCCTCTTATTCTTTTTATTTCTTTCCATTAAAACTTTTATTTAAATAATTTTTCTCAAAATTAATTTTTGTTCATTTTTTACTATTTTTTTCAAAATCACGACGAATAGAGGAACAAATGATCAAAAACTTATATAAAATTATAATTTCAAGTAGAAATTTAAAATCTCTAAAATCGCAGCAGCAAGAGATTACCATTAATGGTCATTATAAAGCTTCAAATTTAAAATTCATTTGAACTTTACGAATTTATAGTTTGGATAGGTTGTTCCTACAAATAATTGAAAATGACGTTTGGAGTTTCTATCTCAATTTTAACAAGGCTTGTTTAAGTTTATACAATTGATTTTAGGAGAAATATTAGACTAAAATTTGAAAAATGTGAAATTTACGAAACTGTATGGCAATTGCATAAAAATTGTATTAGACATGTTTCATAATTGTATTAAACTTGTATTTAAATAATTTGAGTAACACATTTATAACATAGACACAATACATTTGCAATGCACATTGCAAACATTGCTCTTTTTTTAGTGATACAAATCAAAAAATTTATACGATATATATATTACACGTTTTATTATGAATAGTACATTTGTAATACATATTGCACACTTTACTTCTTTCTTAGTGATACCAACAAAAATAATTTAGGTAACACACTAATAATACATTTAGAAGACACACACATTATACTTATTGCAGCGGTCACTCATTTTTTTAGTGATATAAATTAAAATAATTTACAAGACATATGATATAAATTTTATTCGTGAACAATACAATTTGAATACATATAGCAAAAATTACTCACATTCGTAGTAATACAAATCAAAATAATTTATAACACACATATAATGCATGTTTTATTCATGAATAATATAAGTTTAATTCAAATTTTTCAATCCTTCTTAATTTTCTCTTCTTATTCAACTTTAATACTATGTAATACACTTTTAATGCAAATTTAATTCATTTTTAGTTTATTGGTTGATTTGTTGCTAGTGGACTTTTTTAATTCATTATTGATACAATTTCGATTCACTTTTATATATCAATATGGTCTTTTATTAGCTACGTCCTTCATTTATGCTTGATTCTTTCTTTTAATTCAATTTTAATATTTGTGTAATACAAGTTTAATTCATTTTGCAGTTTATTTGTTGATTTGTTACTATTAGAGTATTTATTTAATTCATTATTGATATACGTTTAATTCACTATATAAATCATTGACTGGTTTACTAGTGGTGTTTTTTTATTCATGTTTAATTCTCTTTTGTAATTCAACTTTATTATTTGTGTAATATACTTTTCGTACAAGTTTAATTCATTTTGCAGGTTATTGGTTGATTTGTTGCAGTTGGATCACTTGTTTAATTCATTATTCATACAAATTTTATTTAGTTTACTGATTATAAAATGTATTTCCGTTTGCTATATCTTGTATTCATGTTTGATTCAATTCTAATTCAATTTTAATATGTATTTAATACATTTTTAATTCAAGTGTAATTCATTTTGTTGTTTATTATACATCTTCATTTGTTACAAAGATGAATCATATCTTCAAATATCATTTATCTTACGAATGCACCTTTAGATTTAAGAAAGTATAGACCATAAAGATGAGATCGTATCTTCAAATCTCCATTTATTTAAACTTTCATATCTTCATATATATTCAAATCTATAAATTCTCATCAAGTATGAACACAATTATTTATATAACCTTCATTATAATGAAAATTGTATTGTCGACACTTCAAAGTAATAAATAAATAATTAATCGACTTCTTCTACAAACTAAGCAGTCCTGAGTTTTCGATTCATGAGTTCCTAACTTTTTTTTATAGATCTTCCCTTTGATAAAAGCTTTTTTTTATAATATTGAATGATCAAGGAAGAGCATAGAAAGAAGAGTTGCAGGGAGAAAAAAAAAAGATAGAAAGAGCATATAGAGAGACCAGAGAGAAAAGAAAGAGAGAATGAACAAAAGAAAGAAGAGGTGCATGGAGGAAAAAGAATAAGCGAGCGACAGAAAGAAAGAGAGAAAGAAAAGAACAAAAAAAGAAGAAGTTAAATCTAACAAAATAAGTATACATAATATTGATTATATATTGCTATAAATGGTAATAATTAAAAAATATATCTAAAAATAGTAATTATTAATTAAAAAGGACTCACTCAAGTAATTAAATCTTTTTTATTTATACATCTCATTTAAAATATAGAGTGAATTTTAGGGCTTTTTTTTATTATTTAAAATAATTAAATTGTGAAAAAATTAAGATAAATATTTGAATTTTTTTTATATATTAATTTTTTAATTTAGTGAAGTTTTATATGTTTTAAAGATAAATACATAACCTAAAAAGTTATATTTATGATTTCGCAAGGGTAATAGTAAAAAATATGATTTAAATTATATGTTTGAATGTTTTTATTAATAGGTGTACATGACCATATAAATTCACCCAATCTATATATATAATGGGAGAGATAATAGCGTCTACGTGTTCACAATTAATCTCTAATTTTAATTTTTAAATTATTAGTAATTGTTTTTTTATAATAAAAGAAGAGAATATTTTAGAAAATAAGTTAGAGTTAAATATATATATTTGAATTAAAATTTATATATTTAATAAAAAATAGTTTAAAATTAATTAAAAATTAATGATGTGTAATTAGTTTGAATAGTTATCTACTATTTTATTTTTAAAAAGTTAGTTTAAATCAATTTCAAAATTAACCTAGTTAAGTTGTGATTATAAAACATTATCTAATTTTGTGGAATAAAGATATGGTCAAGTATAATTAGGTCAAGTAATGTTCAATAGTCTTATAGATTCATGCCATGTGTATTATATAATAATTTATAGTTGAGATCCGTTTATATTATATATTCATCTTAATAATAAAATTTATATATTTAATAAAATAGTTTTTAAAAAATTAATGACGTGTAATTAGTTTGAATAATCATCTACTATTTTATTTTTTAAAAATTATTCTAAATCAATTTCAAAAATTGACGTGTTGTGAATTATAAAGCATTATCTAATTTTGTGGGATAAAGATCTGGTCAAGTATAATTAGGTCAAGTAATGTTCAATAGTCTTATACATTTATGCCATGTGTAGTTTATAATAATTTATGGTTGAGATCTGTTTAAATTATATATTCATCGTAATAATAAAATTATATATTTAATAAAATAGTTTTTAAAAATAAATGATGTGTAATTAGTTTGAATAGTTATCTACTATTTTATTTTTAAAAAATATATTAAATCAATTTTAAAAATTAACGTAGTTTAGTTGTGAATTATAAAGCATTATCTAATTTTGTGGGATAAAGATCTGGTCAAATATAATTAGGTCAAGTAATGTTCAATAGTCTTATAGATTCATGCCATGTATACTATATAATAATTTATGATTGAGATCCGCTTAAATTATATATTCATCTTACTTGACCGAATCTTAATCCAATTTTGTGTAATCATCAAATATTATTCTTCTAAAATATATTACTTAAAAAAAATATTATGCCTAATTTTATGGAACTATCTAACATTATCTAAAAAATATATATTTAAATTAAATTTCAAAATAAAAATGTCATTTTCTAAAAAAGAAAAAGACAAAAAATTTAAAATAAAATATAAAAAAGAAACGTGACTACGTGTTAAACATACATAAACACTAAAACTGAAAAAAGTCATCACTTTACGTACAAAATCTATTTTAAAACAAATTAATTTATACACATTTTTTTAATAAAAAAGATCAGTTAAAATTAGAGCAGTTTCATAACTACTCAACAACCATCCAATTTACAAAGAAACTTTAACTACATCAATAAACTCCATCTTTAAATAGGAGTATTATATATAGAACTTCTTTCACTAAGAAATTTACATTGTTCTCTAACATTTGAAAATATACATGGCTATGCAATTTTAACACAATTTCAGAAATTACAATCAAATCAATGTAATGAAATTTGCTAGCTATATTGTTCGTTTGTGGATAATATCATGTAAATTCAAGTCACGAATAACATCGTAATCTTTAGAAATGGTATTGTAGGAAGAAAAGGTAATATTCATATAATAACCTTTTTTTATTTACACGATAATAAGCATCATAACACAATTAGTTTATAAACATCATTCCGATCTCTTTATTCATTAGTTTATTTTTATATAATCCTTCAAATTCTTCATTTTCTAGAAATTTTATTTTATATATATATATATATATATATATATATATATATATATTTATTTATATATATACCGATTATACATAGAACCTTCGTATATGAAGATTACTTAGTCTTCTAATTTTATTGCACATAAATATATAGAATATAACATAGTCTCAAAATACGTCTCATCTCATAACCATCTAATAAGAATATATCAAGTTGGGCCTAGCCCATACATCAATACAATAAGACCACATATATGTCATACAAATGTTTAGTACTCAAATGAAAGGAAATAAACATAAGAGTCTTAATACTAAAACAAATTCATAGCTTGTTATTGACAAGGGTAAGTGAGGACCTACCCAACCTTGATGATTAAGCATTCCAAGTCTTCTTCAAAGTAATCTCCAAAAGTCCTTCAACGACCGGAACCTAAAATGTTAGGGAAAAGGAAGAAACGGGGTTAGTACACAACTTGTACTAAGTATGAGACCATATGCATACAAATCATGAAAACATGCTAAAAAGGGACCTTTCTTGAAAACATGCAATTTACTTTGAAAAGCTTTATGCACATTCAATAACACCATGCCAATCAATTAGACACATTCCTTAAGTCCAAAGCATGTACACCACGAGACCAACAATACTAATTCTAGTCAAGTCAACATGCATAGCACATAAATGGACATATAGTCAAAGAAACTCTACCATCAAGTGGTAATAGTCACAAGCATGAATAAGAGTTCATTTTAACATAACTAAAGAAAGACAATTAACCATGAACCCTTATCAAGTCAACAAGTGAAATAACCAAGCAAAACCCCATAACCTACTTCAATAAAGTAAACCAACAAGAATAATGACCAACATCCCACTTCACATAGCATGGCATTAAAGAGTATATATAATCATACTTTAACAATATAGACCAACACATATTCATAAGTGAAACTACTTAACAGATAGTATACACAATGTGAAAGTTCATCATAAACATATTATTTACCATTACTAGCATATTCATACATAATCACAACATTCAAAAGTTCCCTTCAAGTCAAACTAGTGCAAGGCATAGGTAGAGTCCCCTACCCCTACCTAGGAAAAGTCAAACCTCTTAAGTCACTTTAGTTAGTTTGTACTTATTTACTTCATTTTTAGTTTAGGGAACATTTTCTTTAACCGACATAGCTAAGTGTGGAATCTGGTGTTGTAAAACCTTACACCGATTGAAGGTGTTCTACCGGCCAAAGTAACACCACACATAAACATAACTTTCTAGGTGGATCCACTAGCTAGTCTTCCTATGGGGGCAACATAGTTCAAGAACTAAGTGATAGATGTAATCCCTCTACATACCACTTGGAAATTAGGGCCTCCTTTCATGGGAATCCGTTGGATGAGTACTCCTCATTGGGGAGTCAACACCACATGTGGAACTATAGGGTGAATCTTCCTCTATGTGATGTCATCACATCTCATTGTCAAGTTTATTTGGTGCTAAGCTAAGTCCCTTTTGAAATGTCTATAATATTTTTATTGATAATCATATCTTATTGTAGGTCATAGGGTCTAACCCTTGTATAATCATCATCATCATAGCTCAATAAGAATTGCATGAGTATAGTCCTTTCATTACAATTCATATAAGTGAGGTTAGCACATTTACATATCAATTCATAATAAGGCAAATTTGTAAATCATTCACCATCCTTATAACATTTACATCTAATCCAACACCTCACATACCATAGTCAAGACATTTTAATTCAACACCATAACAACCTATCACTCCTAGTACAAGGCATACTCCAATACAATATCATGACTTAATCACAATTAACCATATTTTGAAGTAAATGATAGGATCATAAAGACTTACTCAATATCCTTCTGTAGCCATCATCATGGTCTTACCATCAACCAACCAATTTAGTCGAATCAATAGGTGTAGTAGCATCAATCAATACTAATTAACATAAGAACTAGGTCAATTGCAAAATCATTATCCCAATTACAATCAATTCCTAACCTAGGGTTAGATGAATTAGGGTTCATCATGAATTCATCAAGAATTAGATCCAATCCAAACGCTACATTAACCTAGTCAATCCATACATCAATTAGATAGATAAATCAAGTCTAATAATCAATTCATTCTTCGATTCCTATCAATTCACGAGCAAGATCCAAGATTTAGGAAATTGGGGAAGGGAACATGATCAACATGAAATTGCATCAATAAAAATCAATTAACCAATAATCTATACTCAATTAATCATAGGAAATCACAATTTATCATTAATTTGAAGTTTATAAGAAAACTCATGGAATTGGATAATTTAGAAATCAACTTTGAGAAGACCTCTTGGGGAAATAAAACCAAAGAGGGAAGAGCCCATACCTTAATGAAGATTAATTAACGAAATTGAAGTGAATTCCTAGAGAAATTGACCTTCTTCCTTAAGCTTTTTCCTTCTTCATTGAGGTATATGGGGAGAAAGAAAGAAGAGAGATGTGAGAGCTTTTGGGTTTTGTTTTGGGAATTTGGGTTTGACTGAGTGATAAATGACCTAAAATGACCCTTAGGCTATGTATAATAACCTCCTAAATTACCTAAAACGTCCCTCACTAAAGTTTGTCTTTTTGTGAAGTCTAAATGTTAAAAATACGATTTTACTAAATCTGGGAAGTAGCTCTGCGTCGCGGGGCCAATATGCATTTAATTTACCAAAAATGAATTTTAGGAAAGTGAGGTCCGTGTGGGCGGCACATCGTGCAGCATCCCGCTGATATTTGACTTTTGCAGGCTGCAAAGCAGCCTGCTCACCATGTTGGGGTCCTCCTCTATGACCCTTCGGGTGGTTTTTGGGGCGTCGTTATTGGATGTTTAGAATATTTATACAACAATATACCTAACCAAATTATCTTTACTCGTTTTATACTTCATTTGACCCTCCGAAACCATCCCCAAACATAGCGACGTCAAGTAGTTCAATTAGGCTAGTTTCTGGACCTAATGGATGCCCTTTGACATCTTAGCTCTAAAACTTCTCGGATGACTTTTAAATATTATTTTAGGTCATAAAACAGTATCGAAACCTTTATACAATCATTTTAGGCTCTAAATTAGGTCTTGACATTTCGGGTAGTTACATTATCCCTCTCCCCCCTTAGGAACATTTGTCCCCGAATGGAACTAAACTGTTAAAAGAAAAAGGATAGACTCAAGACTAGCAACCCAACCAACAATATACATCATCAACATGAGTTACAACTCAAATCATCATAACAATATTTCATTTACAGAATGACTCAAAACATCAATTTTAACTCATAAGGCTTAAAGTCACAACATGAGGAATTTCCTTCTCGCAATAACAACATGAGCTCAAGATGCCTTACATGAGTCAATTATGTCAAAGTTACACTTACCAAAATGTTAAATATCATTTCATAAAGACTCATAATATCCTAATTCAAAACATAACTCAAACAAGCAAAAGTGCATAATTTCTAAGTTGAAAGCACATTTCATTGTAAGTGACCGTAACAACATCAAAATGCACATTTTTGCAATTTTTTTCTAAAAATCAAGACAAGTTCAATTTTTGTCATTATTTTAATTATTAATAGGAACAACTAACCTTAGTTATAAAATATATGAGGGTAATGGGACTTCATTTTGGCCTCGGCCTCCCATGTTGAACCCTCAATTAGGTGATTCTTCCATAACACCTTTAGAGAATCCACCTCTTTGTTCCTCAATTTCTATACTTGCCTATTAAGGATTTCAACCGGAACTTCCTCAAGAGAGGTTATCCCTTACACCAAGACCCTCAATAGAAAGAATAGACTCGGGATCACTAATACACTTCTTAAATATAGAAACATGGAAAACTAGATGACCCTAAGTAAATTCAGTAGGAAATATTACCAACCCTTTGTAAGATTTCATAGAGACTCACATAACAAGGACTCAACTTCCTTTTCTTGCCAAATCGAACCACTCCTTTCATAGGATAAATTTTCAAATGCACCTTATCACCATATTCAAACTCTAAGTCCCTTCTCCTATCGTCGGCAGAAGACTTTTTGCCGACTATAGGCTATTTGCAAGAGATTCCTTATACTATGGACTTTCTCCAAAGTATTATAAATCAAATCGGGACCAAGAAGCGAAGACTCACCAACTTAAAACCATCCAATTGAAGATCCACATCTCCTACCATACAAGGCTTCATAAGGAGCCATAGATATAAATGAATGGTAGCTATTATTGTAAGCAAACTCCACCAAAGGCAAATGCTTATCCCAATTTCCCTTAAACTCAATACTGCAAGCTCTAAGCATATCCTCAAGGGTTTGAATAGTATGCTCTGCTTGACCATCCGTTTGGGGATGAAAAACAATGCTTAATCTCACCTTGGTACCCAACCCTTATTGGACTAACCTCCAAAACCTAGATGTGAATTGTGCACCCAGATCTGATGTGATGGATAACAGAATATCATGGCAAAACATAATTTCATCTATGAAGATTTTTGCATAATCCTCCACCGAATTATTAGTCTTGACGGGAATGAAATGAGCGGATTTGTTCAACCTATCCACAACCACCCATATGGAGTCACATTGCTTTTGTGTCCGAGATAAACATACCACAAAACCCATATTGATGTTTTCCCACTTCGAAGTAGGAACTTCGATTTCTTGTAGTAAACCACCTGGCTTTTGGTGTTGGGCTTTCACTTGTTGGAAATTTGGACACTTAGCAACTAAGTCTATTATATCCTTTTTCAAACCTTCCCACCAAAATACTTCCCTAAGGTCATGGAACATTTTTGTTGAACCCCGATGAATGGAGTAACAAGATCCATCAGCTTCCTTAAAAATCTGGTTCCTCAAACAATCTACATTGGGAACACACCACCTCTCTTGATAACTGAAGACACCATCCCCCTCTTAGGAGAATGATTCATTATGCTTACCAATAATCGATTCCTTCAACTCCATCAATGGTTGATCAAGGTGTTGCTTGGATTTCATCTTAATCACCGATGATTACTCAAACTTATGATGGACCATAAAACCACCATTCGGAGAATCTTCCAACCTCACACCAAATCTATCCAACCTATGAACATCTTTAACTATGTATTTCTTGGCTTCCTCTACATGAGACACACTACCATGGCCATACGACTTAGAGCATCTACAACCACATTGGCCTTGCCGAGGTGATAGAGAGCACTCATTTCGTAATATTTCAACAATTCTAACCACCTTATTTGTGGAGATTCAACTCCTTTTGGTTAAACACATATTGGAGACTCTTCATGTTGATATATACATAAAAATGGACAACACACAAGTAATGCCTCCATATTTTAAACGAAAATACCATGACCGCTAAATAAAGGTCATGAGTTTGACATTTTCTTTCATGGACCTTAACTTTTCTAGAAGCATAGGCTATTACTTTCCCATGTTGCATAAGTACACACCCTAAACCCACTCGGTATGCATCAAAATACACAACGAAACCTTTTGTACCCTCCGGTAAAGAACACCAGAGCGGTAGTAAGCCTATCTGTCAAAATTGGGAAGCTTCTCTCACATGCCTCCGACCAATCAAATTTCTTACTCTTTTGGATTAAGGTAGTTAAGGGAGATGAAATGGATGTAAAACCATCAACAAACCTCTAATAATAACCCGCTATACTTAAGAAACTCCTAATGTCAGTTGGAGTCAATGGTCTAGGCAAATTCTTGACCGCCTCAGTTTTCCTTTGATCAACCTCAACTCCCTCACTAGAGATGATATGACCAAGAAATGCCACCGACCTCAACCAAAAATCACATTTGCTATACTTGGAAAATAATTGATTCTCCTTAAGAACTAGTAACACCACCCTCAAATGGTTCACATGCTCACCCTCATTTTTCAAATATACCAAGATGTCGTCAATGAACATAATTCCAAATGAATCTAGGTAACTTCGAAACACCATATATGAGATCCATAAACATCGCCGGGGCATTAATGAGACCAATGGACATTACTAAGAACTCATAGTGACCATATCTAGTCCGAAATGCCATGGTCACCTCTCACTCTATGTTTGGGATCCCCCGATCTCAAGTAAATCTTAGAAAAGTATCTTTCGCCTTTGAGTTGATCAAACAAGTCATCAATCCGAGGGAGGGGATAATTGTTCTTAATAGTGACTTCAATGAGTTGGCGATAATCAGTGCACATTCTAAGGGAGCGATTCTTCTTCACAAACAATACCAGAGCACCCATGGAGAAATACTAGGTCTAGTGAAGCCTCTGTCTAGTAAATCTTTGAATTGAACCTTCGACTCTTTCAATTAGGCCAGAGTCATCCAATTAGGAGGAATTGAAATGGGATTTATATCTAGTAACAAGTCAATACCTAACTAAATTTCCCATTCGGGAGGAATACGGGGAAGATCATTTTGAAAGACCTCTGGAAATTCCCTCACTATGGGGACCGACTCTATGGGAGGAATTTGAGATTCTAAATTTTGGGACTCTTACTATAGGGTATAAACACCCTTTAGAGATACTTTTATAAGCTTTTCAACAAGAGATGATGACCTCTAGGGATAGAATTTCCCCCCTTCAACTCTAAAATGAGTTCATTTTGAAAGTTAAACTTCACCACCCTCATTCTACAATCATTACAGACAAAGCAAGCATGCAACCAATCCATACCCAATATGATATCAAAATCAAGCATATCAAGTTCTACTAGTTAAAGATAAAATAATCTATTGGGCAACAATATTGGACAACTCCTATAAACGTTCTTTGCAACAACCGACTCACCTACCAGGGTAGAGACAATAAAAGGTTCATGCGATATATCAGGCAAAAAGTCAAACTTTTTTAGCTACTAGAGGAGTGACAAATGATAAGGTAGCACTGAGATCAATTAGGGTTGTTTTGAAGCAATTGAGTGAATAAATGTCGCATTTCTTCCCTCAATTCTTCCTTTAGAAAAGTGACTTCATTGGCATGCTTTTCTTTTAGAGTGTTAATTTCCTCATCTTTATTCAAAGAACTTGTTGTCACTTATCTACCATAGCACCTAAGTCGACCAAGCTGCTCCTTTCCAAACACGGCCCTAAATGCCTCATCAGCTGTTTCCCCAGAATTTTGGAGATTCTAATGTTCATCCTATTGAATAAAATTGGCATCCATGCTGAATTGTAAGTACTATTTAAGTTACAGTCCTATGATGGCGATCAAGAACTTAAATAATATGACAAACTTTCCTAGCAAAACAATTCAGCGATATCAACAAATAAGTGATATCACATTGCACTTGCACAAGAAGAAGAAGAAGAGAGACGTGGCAAAATTCAATTTAGTTAAACTCCCTACAATATATAAATTTTAACTCTAAATCAAATTTTACTACTAATACTCTTTAAAAAACTAACTATAGCAACTTCGGTGTCATTCTGGATTTCCTTTCCCGTCTTGGTATGAGTTGCAAAAAACATTTTAGGCCTTGATGGTTCTTCGTTGTTTTCTTTGGCTGCACGCTATGGATTATTTCAAAAGAAATTAAAGAAAATCATTATGTTCTAAAAATGTACAAAAAAATGAAATCAAAATTTTTGAAGAATTGTCAACTAAGTATTACAAATGCCACGCGTACTCTAGCAAAATCAATAAGTCATATTCTATGCCTCCACTTTTGTTTTATCCTGTTTTGAGAATTCATCTCACATATGACCTATTATTAAATAAAAAATGATATTGAATTAATAATTAAAAAAATAGATATGATAAAAAATATGTCGATGAGTAGAAATGCAATATTCTATCCTTACTTGAACAGTTGGGTGTTTCCAATACCCGATAAACTAGTGGAATTGATTCTCTGGAATGCCATCAGGACATTTTTCTAGAATCTCCTCAATGGTACTAGATTTATAAAAAATTCTTTTTGATTTTTTTTATGTCGCCTCCAAGCATCACGAAGACAGTCATCACCCACTTCTTTCCTCATACTGGAATTTGACATTTGCACTATCCAAAATAAAATATATTTAGCTTCAGTAAGTAAAAAATAAATAATAAAATATGCAATTTGACGAGTGATTGTTCTTACATTGATATATTCCCACATGCGCTTTTTAGTATCATTTGACACTACATGCCAAATAGTGTACATCAAGATGATGAGTCTAGGATTCCTTGCAATGGTTCCTATAAAGTTGCTTAATTGTGACACAGTCTTATTAGTTGGTCCCACTGCTTGTCCTTTATCAAATGTCACCTCCTTTCTTTCTTCCAAATTTCTTGAGTGAATATCCTTACATGTTGTTTGTCCTCGAACTTATTTTTTGGCTTTGATATTTCTAGATTGATGTAATAGACAGGAAATACGATATTTCTTTCATAACGAGTACGAAATCTTACAAGGTTTAAGACATACCTTTTATATTACAATCAATGTTAATTTCCTCTTCGGCATCACATTCATCTCCATCAAGTTCTTCCTGATCCACAAGATCATCCAATCCTTTGTTGTGTTCATTAATAATAGGAGTATGCATAAATTCCACATTAACTGTTGTCTGGTTATCACGTTTAGTTTCATCATCCAGGCTTATCCCTTGATTTTTTAGAAAATGATCAATAGTACTAGCAGGTATGATCGACTTCCTCTTTACCTGCTTGCAATTTGGTACATCAAAAATATCAAGTTCGTTATGTACCACTCCATCACCTTGCTGTTCCTTATCCAGAAACTGACCAATACTGGTGGCTGGTCGAACCAACTTCCTCTTCACATGATTGAAGTTCAGTAGATCCTTAATATCATGTTGTACCATTCCATTACCTAGTGTTGTTCCAGTCACCTGTACTGAAGCAGTAACACCTTCCTTCAATGACGTTTGGAACCTAGAGTTCACAAGAAGTTTAATTCCTTTATCTTGAATGGACTCTTCAGACTGAACTAACCTCTATTTAGTTTGTCTTTTCCATGCAATCATATGTGAGGTTCTAAGCTATTCCCTTGAAGACAATTGAAAAACTTATTTGTGCCCAAGTAATTTACTCTTTCCTTGTTGTGGAACGAAACCCTCATAATTCTTTCTTTTATGTGGTATTGGTGCCTGCTCTTTCTTAAATTTATCATTGCGTTCATTTGGAAGCTGTTCTCTCTTAATCTTGAATTTGTTGGCCAATTCAGCACTTGATCGGTATTACATATCAACATCCAGATTCTTCAATGGACTTTGT
>NC_028638.1:11222303-11303881 GCF_001406875.1 Solanum pennellii | reverse complement strand
AATTGAATTAATAATTAAAAAAATAGATATGATAAAAAATATGTCGATGAGTAGAAATGCAATATTCTATCCTTACTTGAACAGTTGGGTGTTTCCAATACCCGATAAACTAGTGGAATTGATTCTCTGGAATGCCATCAGGACATTTTTCTAGAATCTCCTCAATGGTACTAGATTTATAAAAAATTCTTTTTGATTTTTTTTATGTCGCCTCCAAGCATCACGAAGACAGTCATCACCCACTTCTTTCCTCATACTGGAATTTGACATTTGCACTATCCAAAATAAAATATATTTAGCTTCAGTAAGTAAAAAATAAATAATAAAATATGCAATTTGACGAGTGATTGTTCTTACATTGATATATTCCCACATGCGCTTTTTAGTATCATTTGACACTACATGCCAAATAGTGTACATCAAGATGATGAGTCTAGGATTCCTTGCAATGGTTCCTATAAAGTTGCTTAATTGTGACACAGTCTTATTAGTTGGTCCCACGGCTTGTCCTTTATCAAATGTCACCTCCTTTCTTTCTTCCAAATTTCTTGAGTGAATATCCTTACATGTTGTTTGTCCTCGAACTTATTTTTTGGCTTTGATATTTCTAGATTGATGTAATAGACAGGAAATACGATATTTCTTTCATAACGAGTACGAAATCTTACAAGGTTTAAGACATACCTTTTATATTACAATCAATGTTAATTTCCTCTTCGGCATCACATTCATCTCCATCAAGTTCTTCCTGATCCACAAGATCATCCAATCCTTTGTTGTGTTCATTAATAATAGGAGTATGCATAAATTCCACATTAACTGTTGTCTGGTTATCACGTTTAGTTTCATCATCCAGGCTTATCCCTTGATTTTTTAGAAAATGATCAATAGTACTAGCAGGTATGATCGACTTCCTCTTTACCTGCTTGCAATTTGGTACATCAAAAATATCAAGTTCGTTATGTACCACTCCATCACCTTGCTGTTCCTTATCCAGAAACTGACCAATACTGGTGGCTGGTCGAACCAACTTCCTCTTCACATGATTGAAGTTCAGTAGATCCTTAATATCATGTTGTACCATTCCATTACCTAGTGTTGTTCCAGTCACCTGTACTGAAGCAGTAACACCTTCCTTCAATGACGTTTGGAACCTAGAGTTCACAAGAAGTTTAATTCCTTTATCTTGAATGGACTCTTCAGACTGAACTAACCTCTATTTAGTTTGTCTATTCCATGCAATCATATGTGAGGTTCTAAGCTATTCCCTTGAAGACAATTGAATAACTTATTTGTGCCCAAGTAATTTAGTCTTTCCTTGTTGTGGAACGAAACCCTCATAATTCTTTCTTTTATGTGGTATTGGTGCCTGCTCTTTCTTAAATTTATCATTGCGTTCATTTGGAAGCTGTTCTCTCTTAATCTTGAATTTGTTGGCCAATTCAGCACTTGATCGGTATTACATATCAACATCCAGATTCTTCAATGGACTTTGTGATTTGTTTGCATTCAAACCTTTTTTCTTTAATATTGTTCATTGATTCATTCTTCTCGCTTTGTTTGAATCTCTTTGATATCTTTCCCTGTAGTAAGTAAACCAACAAAATTTGGGTAGCTTGCCTAGCAGATTCAAATATAATACTTAAGCCTCATGATTCCAATTGATTGGTAGAAGGTAATGCATATTTAAAAGTATAAATACATATTACCTGTATACAAGTTTAACGCACATAATATTGATGGTAGAGGACAAGCATCACTAGACATTTAAAGAAGCAACAAACTTAAAAGATTGCAAAGCAGAAACCAATCAAATTGTCTTAATGTTATGGTACAGAAAAATGTTCGTGATAAGGCAGTAAAACAACTAGAGAAAGCATTAAAATCCAAACTTGAAGCTACCGTAGCTAGACAAATCCAAGAGCAATTCCAAATCTCTACAAAGAAAATTCTACAAGAAATACTGAAATATACTATGGAAGTCTCAGTGACCCCTGCCTTTGAGATGTCATGCAAGGAAATATTTGAGCAAGTGAATTTAACATTTAAGAAAGGCATTGCTGACCACACAATTACTGCATAACAACAATTTGAGTCTGTGCATTTACCATTGGCAATTTCTCATAGAGATGCCATCAATTCAGCATCGGCAATCACATAGACATTGAGCGGAGATTTTGCTGATAGTCAGAGACAGTTGCTTGGTCTTGCAGTTTCTGGAGAAAATTCCCAATCAACAAATCCACTCAACCACATGAATAATGGATAATTGCTACATGAAAAGATTGAGACACTTCCAGATCCAACAAAAGAGATATCTAGAAAGTTAGGGGAGCACAAGTATGACGAAGTTTTTACTGCAACATTACAAATGAATGATATGTCAACTATGTCATGTTTATTCTGTCAGGTTAATTTGGCTGGGATTTTTACCTTGAATTCCCTCCCTCTTTGCCAAGGAGTGCTCTTCTCACTTCATAAGAGCCAAATATCCATGGTTACGAGCTATTCCTTACCATTGGTAAGGGATGTTTGATTTACTTCAGTAGTATAAACCAAATCTTTACAATCACATCGTAAAGTTGTCTACACCAGGGGAAGGTTGGGTAAAGTGTAAAACGGATGGCACTAGCAAAGGCAACCCAAAAGAGATACCTTATGGATTTTTTGTAATAGGAAGCCAAGGAGATCTACTATATGCAGAAACACAAAGCATAGGTAACATGACAAACATGGAAGCTGAAATCACAGCAATTTTGAAAGAACTAATTTACTGCAAGAGGTGTGGGATCACCAATGTCATTTTAGATACTAAATCTCTAACTGTCAAGAACATGATTCAACGAGAGTGGAGGGTACCATGGAGTTTAATTGAAAAGATAGAGAAGATGCATATGATTATGGCGACAATTCAAATATAGATAATGCATACATTTTGAGAAGCTAATCAATTCGGTGATTACATCATAAACATAGCTATTAACCAAGAAAACAAGCAGCAGTATAACAGATTTCAAAATCTACCTAGTATAGCAAGAAAGATCTTAAACATGAACAAACAACAGTACCAGCAATCACAATAAAAATAAGGAAATTCTTCTGCATCTGCAGAAATTAACATGAATACCAATGGAAGGACCATAGAGTCACCTATTTACCGAATCATTTGTGGCTAAGCAGGGGGAAAATATTTGTTTTCGAACTAACAACACCCACCAGAAGATAGACTGATGTTTTATATGTAATAAAAGAAAAGAGATCGTCTCAATGTGTAGATTGTGATATATTACTCATGTCGTAACACAAAACATCAAAACATGATGGTTCTCTTCAATGAGAGGATTGTGATATTCAACTATGTGCACTACTATTATTACAGCAACAAGAACAAAAAACTAGTGTAACCCCACGAGTAAGGTCAGGGGATACAACAACATACACAACATAATCACACAAGTGGAGTAAGTGGAGGGTAGAGTTATGCACCGGAAACTATGAGGAAAACAACATTACCTTTCTTCAGGCAGTAAACTGGAACGAGGGAAGTGCAGGGAAACGATCTTCACCAAGAAACTTAAACACTAACAACGGATGAGAATTTCAGGCTGAATCTCAGACTCGAACAAAAATTGGGAAAACTGATCTGTGAAATGAGTTAGAAAATGTCATACTCTTATCGTCACTTGACTCTCCCTGCCGTGAATGTGTTTCTCTCTCTTTCTCTATCTATCTATCTATCTATCTATCTATCTATCTATCTATATATATATATATATATATATTAACTATTTTCTTCAGTTGCTCGAAATGTTTTTGCTCAAATACATCCCAACTTTTTTTCAGTACCTAACAGTGAAAAAGACGTTTATATAGGGATGTTAATATACAAGCTACCCTCCAAAAAATAAAATGATGAAACTAAAATACAAGTCACACTCCCCAAAATTGTATAAAAACACAAGAATATCAAAACCCTATAGTTAAAATTTAGACTTTCAAAATGAAATTTCTTACCTGTTAAACCCAAATCCAACAAAATCTCTTTGAAATCGTGTTCTTCAGAAAGACAGTTGAGAGAAAAGTGTGACGGAGAGACGAATGAGATTCAGTTCATCATCATGTCAACAACCCAACATTATTCATTTCTTCTATACACAAAATGAAAAATCAAACACTTCAGCTAACAAGAAAACTGTTTTAGAACTACCACTTGACGAAATACGTTTCAGCAAAGAGAATGGTTCTTATTCTTCAAGGAATCGTTCTTTGGAGAAGACAACTTGATATACCAATTCTTCGAAGACTTCAACTCTTCAGCTCAGTTCTTCGACTCTTCAGATTGTATCAGATAAAAGAACCAGTTCCTTAGCTATCTTCACCTCATTTCACCTCAGTTCTTCAGAAACATGCGTATTGAAATGTCAAATGGAAAGCTGAAGGAAAAGTGAAGTACTGAAAGAGGAAAGTGAAGTCAAAAATGTTTTATCATTTATTTATCTTTAATTTTTTTTTGCCAATAAAAATGGGAGGGAGTGTTAAAAATATTGGAGGGAATATAATATTTTAGTGAAAATTTTTAAGGAAACACTTATAAAGTGTTGTTTTATCAATTATAAAAGTAGGAAATTTTAGAAGTATGACCATATATGTATATAGGTGTTGCCAATTATATCATATTTTAACAACACTTATAAAGTGTACTTTATACCATTAAAGAGTACACTTTTAAAGTGTTGCAAAAATTATCGTAGCAAAAAGTTAAAAATTTTGGCTAAGCTTTAAAAGCGTTCCCAAAACTACTTTAGGCAACACTTCACAAGTGTAGTCTCAAATAATTGTGGCCATAGGCCTAAAATGATGTAGTGAGCATCCTCGAACATGAGACCTACGACCCCTTGGAGTAAGAGTTCCAAGTTTCTTCAATGGACCTTATAATCTTCAATGACCAGACCCTACATTTGTAGTAATATAAAGTAAGGGGTTAGTACGCCACATGTACTACGTATGGGTATATGTACATAACATTTATGGACATGCATGAAAAGTGCCATTTCTTTGGAATCATGCTAAGTCATTTGAAAACCTATATTGCACATACAATAGAGCATATACAAGATAAGGATCACAATCAACACAAAGTATGGTCATAGTCAAAGACTTAATATCATAAAGTAATATCAACATTTCATATTTAATAGTGCACATCAACTTAACATGAAAAAAACTTACCAATGATGTCATCAAAAGCCTACAAGTGCAATGATCATGTGAAGCCCCATAACCCCACATAACCAAGTAAACAAGATAGGAGACCATAAGTAAGGTTTGCTTCATACAACATATATTATGAGTAGCCAACACCACAAATAAACATTATAGACCAATAACATGTTCATCAACATATCCAACATCATACAAGAGTAACATCAGATATCATAAGCATTGTACATTTCAAATCATCTTATTACATAAGAACAATCTCCTAGGATTTCCATTAGAGTCAACTTGTGCAATGTCTAGGTAGAGTCCCTTACCCCTACCTATAGTAAGTAAACTCCTCAAGTCACCCTAGTTAATATTCATTTATTTGTCTTTCATTTTACTTGAGGGAACAATCGCCTTAACACACATTAGACCATGTGAGCTAAACATGGAATCAGGTCTCATGAAACCCCACACCAAAGAAGGTGGTCTACTAGCCAAAGTAGAACCAAACATGAAATGGCTTTCTAGGTGGATAAAATATCTAGTACCCTATGGTGGAAACTTAGTTCAAGAACTAGGAGATATATTAAAGACCCGTAGTTCCACATTACGTGGCAGCCTCTGTCTCATGAGAGTTGTTGTGAACCTACTTTTCACCGAGGGAAGGAAACCTCTCATATCTAGTACATTGGTGCTAAGCTTAAGTCGCTTTCTGAATTACCTTTAAGTAAGCATTTCTTCATAAATCTTATCATAAGTCATAGAAGCTTAACTCCTTGTATAAACATAATCATAAGCTCTTTAGGTTAGATGCCGTCTTTTCATAAGTCATAGAAACTTAACTCCTTGTATAAACATGATCATAAGCTCTTTAGGTTAGATGAAAATTTCCTTTCATCGTAACCCTTCCTTTGTGAGATGAACATATTATAATCATAGTGTGTAAGGCATACAAGATAACATCATCACTTGCATTATCATATCATTATCATAATCTCACATTCAACAATACTCATAGCCCAACATATATACATAGCATCATCATACATACTTCAATAGCATTGTAAAACCATTTATAGGCTAACATCAACATCATAGAGTAACCAAAACTTTAGAATACTTACCTTTTGCTTCCAAGAACCTTTATCAAGGGTTTATGTTCAATACATAACAATCATCCAACAACATAGTGAAATACTCAATAATATAACCAATACCAACCCTTCAAGTCATATACAAGACCAATTCGTAGTTAACGATAATGGAAAGGGTTATTTAAGAGTTCATTCAAGTCATAGTTCCAATTCCAACATTTACATGTTATCAAGTAGTAGATATAACCCAATTGAGACCATCATTTATAGAAGGAACATGCTTCACACGAAATTCAAACATTACAAGTCATATACCCAACAATCCATAATTAATTAACCATATAAAATCACTATATTTCATCACTAATCATAAATCTAGAGTTCGGAAGAAAACCCGCTTAAAAGAGTAAAAACCCTAGGAGTTAATTCTTGAAAACCACCTTTGAAAGGACCTATTGGGGAAAGGAATCCCAAGAGTTAAAAACCCCTACCTTATTGAAGAATAATCCATGAATTTGGATTGAAAAACTTCAAGTCTGTCTTCTTCCTTAAACTTTTCTTGTTCTTCAATGGAGTTTGAAAAAGAGAGCGTTCTTGAGAGAGATGGGAGGAATTCGTTTGATCTGATTTGAAGTGTGTAAAATTGGTCTAAATCTAACCTAAAATCACTATAAAGTTGTCTCACATAATACGCAAATGACCCTTCACTTAAATGTGTCTTTTTATGAAGTTAAATTACCTAAAATGTGACTTTAACGAATATGGGAAGTGGTTGTGAGTCGCGGGGCCAATTCCAATTCTTTTTTTCTAAATTTTTTGGTAGAGGAGGTGAGCCTCCTTTCTGATCCGCTTCGCCCGACTGACAAGAAATTATTACTTTTGAAATATTCTCGAGGCAGTAGGCCTCGTGTGGGCTGTGCGTCACGCAGCAGACCCTCAAAATCTGCCTGCTCGCAGGCTGCTTTGGCTGCCTGCCTTCCCATGTTGCGGTCCTCCTTAAGGACCCTTCGAATGGTCCTTGGAGTGTCGTTACCGGATGTTTGGACGCTCTGTACTATATATTACGTATTTAAAGTCTTTTTACAAATTTTGGACTTCATTTGGCGTTCCCAAACCTTCAAAAAACATAGGTATGTCAACTAGTTCAATCTAGCTAGTTTCCAGACGTGAGGATCTTTCTCTATCGTTTTGGTTCTAGCCTTTTCTTAATGATTTTATTACATTAATATAGGTCTGGAAACATCATTTTTACTATTATTAAATAGTATAAGCTCTAGTCTAAGTAACGAAACTTCTGGAGTGTTACATTATCCACCCCTTAGGAACATTCATTCCCGAATGACACTAAAATCTTTTGGAGGGTTTGGATAGACTCAATACTGGCAGCCCAACAAACAACAACATAAAATCATAATGAGTAACATCTCATAGGATCTAACTCATCATTATTAACATGTTCTCAAAATACCCCAAAGAGTTACCATTCTATTATTCTTTTCAAGACAACAACAAAACAACAAAATTTCAAGAAGACACATGCATACACATTTCATATAAGTGGAAGAATAGAGTATAAAGACATTTTCTAAAAACTCAAACTGGTAAAACATTTACCAAAACATGCATATATTTATAAAGAAAGTCAATTTCATATTTATTCATAAATTACTTTATTAAAATTAATGTCTAACCTCAAGGAGTAAAAAGATGAGGGTAGCGGGAATGCATGTCGGCTTTAGCCTCCCATGTTGCACGCTCAACAAGATTGTTCCTCCATAGAACTTTTTTGGAGGCGACCTCTTTGTTCCTCAACTTATTGACTTGGAGATCTAGGATATCAACCGGAACCTCTTCATAGGAGAGGTTATCATCCACCCCTAAACCTTCAATAGGCAGAATGGACACCGGGTCGCCTATCCATTTCTTGAGAATAGATACATGAAACACCGTATGAACTGAAGCTAGTTGATTAGGTAGTTTTAGCTCATAGGCCACTTTTCCAACCCATTGCAAAACTTCATAAGGACCAACATACGGGGACTTAACGTGCCCTTTCTATAGAATCTCATCACCCCTTTGATAGATGAAATCTTCAGATAGACATGATCACTAATTTCAAACTCAAGGTCTCTTCTTCTATTGTCGTCATAAGACTTTTGCTGACTATATGATGTCTTCAATCAATCTCTTATGATTTGAACTTTCTCTATAGCGTCATAGATATGCTTGGGACCAAGGAGTGAGGAATCACCAACCTCCATCCAACCGGAGACCTACATCTTCTACCATAAAGAGCTTCAAAAAGTTTCATGGAGATGCTCGAATGGTAACTATTGTTGTAGGAGAACTCAATCAAAGGTAAGTGATCATCCCTGTTTCCCTTGAAATGAATAACACAGGCTCTTAACATGTATTCAAGGGTATAAATGGTACGCTGTGATAGACCATTCGTGTGAGGATGAAAGGTTGTAATAACTTTCACTTGTGTACCTAAACCCTTTTGGAAATATTTCCAAAAACGAGAAGCGAATTGGGCACCTAAATCCGAAATAATTGACAAAGGAATCCTAAAAAGACTCACAATATAATTAATGTATACTTTTGCATAAGCTTCGATGGTATAAGTAGACTTAACGGGAATAAAGTTGAAAGATTTTGTTAACTATCACAATAACCCATATTGAATCATTTTGTATATGGGTTCGTGGTAACCCAACAAAAAATCCATAATTATGGCTTCCCACTTCCATACAGGAACATCCTTTATTTGGGTTAAATTACCAAGTTTAAGATGCTCACCTTTAACCTGTTGTGAATTTGGACACTTGGCAACAAACTCTGCTATGTCCCTTTTTAAACCATTCCACCAATAGACCTCTTTAAGGTCATGATACATTTTTGTGGCACCCCGATGTATAGAATAACAAGAACCATGGGCTTCTTCTAGAATTCACTTTCTCAAATCCTCAACATCTGGTACACATACCCCTTGGTACCTAAGAACACCATCCCCATCTTAGGAGAATGACTCATTGAGCTTACTAAGTATCGATTTGTTCAACTCTATCAATAGAGAATCAAGGTATTTCTTATACTTCACCTCAACCACTAATGATGAGTCAGAGTTATGATGGACCATAAAATAAAACCACCATTTGGAGAATCTTGTAATCGCACACCTAAACGATCCAACCTATGAATATATTTCACATGTTTGTTTTCTTTTGTTCAACACGTGACACACTACCCATAGTCATATGACTCAAATCATCCGCAACCACATTAACCTTGCCAGTGTTGTAAAGAACACCCATGTCGTAATCTTTCAAAAGTTCTAACCATTTTCTCTATAGAAGATTCAACTTCTTTTGTGTAAACACATATTGAAGACTTTTATGGTCGCTAAACACATCAACATGCACATCATACAAGTAATGTCTCTGTCATGATCGGAGGCTAGATTCTAGCCGAAACCGGCGTCGTTCACCTCTCAGAGGTAGCAGACAAGCCTACATACGTCATCGTTACATCATCTAGATAAATTTTAGCAAAAAATTTGAACTTTTTGTTTAGTTGAAGTATACTTAGACTTAATAATAGGAAAAATCATATTCGAATAAGATCATCTACATAATTTCATAATCGTTCACAACAACCATATAATACCAAGATACTCAAATGAATGAAATAGTTCATAAATGCATTAAACGTATACTTGCCAAAATGGAACCAATACAATGTCTGAAACAAGTGAGAAAGAAATGCTAGTGGAACATCCTCCACTAGCTCATGTCTACATCAAAGCTAGAATATAAAAGATAGGAAACCTCAAAAGGAAGAGGTCCTACCAAGTACGGATGAATGCTCCACGTCCAAATAACTTCAGCGTATCTCGTAATGCTCTAGCATTCATCTTCACCTGCACCTAAAAGTAGAGAGTTGTATGGGATTCCTACACACTTGTACTAAGTATGGGTATATGGACTCACAAACTAAGGACATGCATGATTAAGAAGAGCTCTTTCCTAACGATATGAGTTAAAATTTAGTCAATGGACTTTCCAAATCGGATTGGAAAAGTTATGCTATGAGTGTAACATGCATCATCACACATATAATTTTGCAAACAACACATAACATATTGCACATATCATATCACATAGTTTATATCATTCCTTCATATGCCATGAGACCTTGAAATCATGGACTTGACATTAAGACTTCCCAAAATTAGGGCTCAACATATGGGACGTAACCTAGGGAGCCTCCTTTAGCAAACACAGAGTTTGCTTCATTCATTCATACGTACTTTATTTTCATTCTTTGATAAGCTAGTGTAAACACTATTCATACCTAGGATGTAGCTTAAGACTTTCATCGGGTTCACTGTGCAATGACCAAGAATGACCTAGTGTCATTACTTAAGTCTAGTTCACCTCCTGATTATCCTATCCTAACACCTTTGGTATCGTTCATTTCTTTGTGTACATTACTTGAGGCTGTCCTCATTCTTTATTTGGGAACTTTAACCTTAACCGACATAGATCATGTGAGCATCATGAAATCCAGTGTTTAACCCCACACCAAAAAGAGGTGGAATCACCGACCTAAGTTAACCAAAACATGCTAGCGTATATAGGGAGTCAAACCCGGTTAGGACCCTATATTGGCAGTATAGGTTCAAAGACTAGGAGATATAATGAGATTCATACCCGTCTGGATGGATAGTCTCATCTCATGAGAATTACATGAACCTCTGCCTTCCCGAAAGAAGGAATTGCAACTCATAGCTAGACTATCGGTACTTAGTATAAAGTTTCATTACATTCATTTCATACATCATAGAAGTTGGCTTCTAGCATGAGGCATCATATATCATTAGATGATTTCACATCTCATCATTGCGTATTCAGTGTGAATTGTCCTTACACTTACATGTAGAGTGTGATTGAGACTTGTCTCTTAATACTCATCAATCTCTAAGGTGAGTACTTTTGGTGACCTTATATAGGCGTAGTTACAACTTGTCTTACTTGCACTAGACTCATACTATGGTTCCACCCTATTCTCTCTTAACATCTATTCATTTGATCTTTACTCACCTTTCATTATTTGTTCATTGTATAACATACATATGCTCTCGTGGAGTTTACATTGAGGTACATTGATTCTAGGCGTAGATACAGCTTGTCTCACATGTACTATACTATTCTCATGTAGCAACTCTTTCTTTGGTTATTCATCGTTTAGTATAAATATACTCTCTTAGAAATTTCATTAAGTGACACTGATTTTAGGCGTAGATGCAACTTATCTCACTTGCACTAGCCTATAGTCATGTAGTCACTCTTTTCTTTACATATTATTAACTATGAATTCATTCTTAACACTTTCTTTTGGAGCATGCTTGAGATTTGACTTTACATCATTCTGCACTCCCCTTACGTGAATGTTCATTTCGTTATGTACCAATGCACTTTGCGTTTTAGTATGTTTCACACTCTTAGATAAACCTCCTAGGTTCACATCATTTCATTACATCCATCATAGGCTCGCTTACTGTTAAACATATGCTGGACTTATGGATCCATACGTACAAGCCATGAGGCTTCATTCATAATTCGTCTAAGTGACTCATACTTACCCAATATTATGTGGTACAAGAATTATGCATCTTGTTGGTATGCCAAGATCTTGATTTCGACTCTTAGAGGCAGCATTCACTAAACATTTGTTCACGTACGACTTATGTGTCAATATGGAATTGGGCAACGGAACCTGATTTTAGATCCCTTGAGCAACACTTAATATTATATTAAACTTGGTACTTGTATTTTTAGATTTGGGGTACCTAGGTCGATCCCCATCACCCCTATAATATTTTCTTTCTTTTCCCTCATCTCTTCCTCGTTTAATGCAAATAGATTGTGCGATCAATCCCCCACAAACTCATTCTTTTTCTCTTAATTTTTCCCTTAGCTTTATCCAAGAGGTTGTGGGTTCACTACCCACTCACCTCATTTTATTTTTCTCTTTTACATTTCTCCTAACTCTCTCATCTATTCAAGAGGTTGTGGGTTAAATCCCCACTCACCATATTTTATTTTTCTCCTAACTCTCTCATCTATTCAAGAGGCTGTGGGTTCAATGCCCACTCACCACATTTAATTTTCTTTTCATTTTTCTCATGAACTTTTTATGTAATTTGCATTTGGTGAGGTCTTGGGTTTAATTCCCAATGACCTCACAATTTTTAGAATTTTTTTAAAACATAGCTCACTTTTCAAATTTCAAACATAGCTGGAAATTTGGTCTCTTTCAATCAATCTTTCTCTAAAGTTTTAATGTTGATTCTTGGAGTAATTCGGGTGACATTTTTTCCAGCAACATTACCCCTATATGAACATCACATTTTAAAATTTACATATATGAAAACACAACATTTATAACACACAAATTTACGGCAGCAACATAGTTAATTTACAGCATACCCATGCTCAATCAATTAACATAAAAATACTTTTCCAGAATACATCTTTCATTCCTTACATAATTTCCAAATACACATTCAATACATAATGACAACCAGACCTAAAATTATCTACCGGAAGACATATCAACGCATGCTTTAAATCTTTCAAAGGATCTAATGATGGGGAAATGCAACGAGGACAACCTTAGATTTTCAATTGCGATTAAAATGAACCTTAAGGGTCACTTGGGAAAGGGTCCAAGAGAGAATAAAAACCATACCTTAATGTCGTTCAACACTTGTTTCAATGCTGCCTATTCCCACGACACCACTTCCTCACCACCAAAATCCAAAACCCAATCCGTCGAGAAGAATGTTGTTGATTTTCATTTTTAGCTTAGCTTTTCGTTTAAGTTTTTGTCTGTAAGTTATTCAAGAGTGAAGAACTATTATTTTCAGTTCTTTTGCTGATGAAAAACGTGAGAATGAGATTGACAGACATGAGAATGGGAGGATTAGGATTAGGAGAGTTAGGTGGAGACTTAGTCAAACTAGGACTCCCCATTATTTTATTATTATTATTATTATTATTATTATTATTATTATTATTATTATTATTATTATTATTATTATTTTATCAAAAATCTGATTTTACTTCAATTAAATCAGCAAATTAAATATTAATTAATTTAACTAATTCACTAAATACAGTAAATCAATTAAATTATTGCTTCAACCAAGGCTCGAACCTGGGTGAAGCAAGATTTTGCTGAAACGGTCAATATCGGCCACCTCTACCCAAATTGCCCCATAAACATATTAAATAATTAATTAGGGTAATTACAATACTACCCTTAGCCTGAAAAAACCATTTTACCCCTAGACCCTCCAAACTTAAGATTACTCCTTTTTAAGTCCAGTTAAGACTCATCCGGGTAAATCTTCATATTCGGGTGCCCTACATGGCTGGACCCAACATTTCCTAGATCAACTAACTCACCAAGTTAGTTGGCTTAGCTGTTGCAGAGGTTCAGAGGTCTGGTTCTACGTGCATCAATCCGTGTGAACCCGGTCTAATCTAGGCATTCTAGATACGTTAGACATTACTTAGCATAGTCATATTTAGGGTTGTTACATTATCCCACCCCCCTTTTAGAAAATTCGTCCCCGAATGACACTACACATCATTTTAAAATAAAGAGGGTGATTTTTGAAAATATGTTAGCATACTCGAGACTTTACACTTTGTGAATTTTTGTTTCACACTTACTCTAGATAGTGAATACTACTCAAGCTTTTCTGAAGCTTCATATTTGATATTGAGTAACTTCCTTCTCAATCGCACTTAACGTGATGCACCTCACCAGTCATGCAATAGACACAAAAAAAACTCATATCCACGCTATACAAAAACAGCAACATGACATGTAAACATGAATTCATTTTAACTTAGATAGTGCAATTATTAAACATACGATTTTGGATTTACAACACCAAGTTGACTATTGCACTAAAACATAGAGTTTCTTAAACAAAACCAGCCTTAGGAGGAGTATATCTAACCCCTTAGAACATCTTGTTGTCCTTAAGATATGAAATTATATGGCTTTGTTGGATTGTTCCACGCCCTGCCCATTTATACCCTATCTCATTTGGCAACTGACACCTCACTACCCTGGTTTGATAGTCTATGGTAGCATAAAACTTATGGAGAAAATCCATACCTAAGCTATTCAATGCTTCTTTTTTTGTGAATATCTGATTTACATATTAGTAGGTTGGTGCACGTCCTTGAAACCTACTAGAAGCTTCGCATTAATAGACTAACGAACTCCTTCCTAAACTAGTCTCATCGAAGCATACAACATAAATAAACACATGAGTCACATAAGTCAGCAACCAACATGATGAATCAAAAATATTAACTTCATACTACTTCATAAAACCATACAGATGAAAAACTAATTTATGCTACGCACCTGAGACATCACCAGAGGTGCCTTCCCCTACACCCCTATACTTGAGTGCGAAGAATCGTTGCCTCCTTGGAACCTCTTCACTTGGACCATTCGGTTGAACTTTCTCCTTCCCTTTTTCTCGACCTCTCATATACGGACAATTCTTCATCATTTGACTCGATTTGCTACAATTGTAACAAGCATTAGATCCCCTCCTACACTCTCCTCCATGAAGTTTGCCACACTTCCTACAAGGTGGGCTCTCCTGAGGTGTATCTACTTCACTGTTTCTCTTAACTCTGGGCTCGGAATCCCAGTCATAGCGACCCTTTAAAGAACTTGACTCCCCTTGGTGGGAGAGTCCCTTTACAAACCTGGGCTTATCTCTAATTTCAGTTCTACTCTTCCTTGAAAAATTCTCCTCAGCTTGCCATGACCTGTTCCTTACCCTAGTGTGCTTCCTCTTCTTTGTTTTTCTACTTGTTGGACATGTACTATAAGCCTAGAAAGGCTCATTCTATCATGCAACATAGCTTCCCCACACTCCTCCTCGAGATCCTCATCAATCATAGATCCAGTGTAAATGGGAGGATTCATCCTCGTGAAGTCCCTTAACCTTTTAGCCATGGTGCTGGCAGGTGGATTCTCCCTTGGAAAACCTTGTTTCATTACCTGGGCTGTCATAGCCTGAGATTGTAAGGTGATGGATTGGGCCATCTGTACAAGGCCTGTCCTTACTTCTCCATCTGTCAACCTAGTTGGGTTAACAGGCATCTCCATTCCAGTAGCTGGAGCCTGGGGAGGAACTTGATTTATTCATCTTTCTGAATCTTAAGAGTTGATGTTAGATACGCTCTTAACACCAAGAAATCAGACATTAGATAAGGAACGATAAGATCAGAAGAAGGAAATTTTCCTACGCATCATGCAGTCTCTATTTCAGGATAATGGTACACTTCACTACCATGACTTAGAAACTACTCGATGTGGTTGATGTGAACTTATTATCCTCGGAATTTAACCTGGTTCTCTGATACAAACTTTGTTACGACCGTAGTCTAGACCCTAGCTGAAACTGGCATCGTTGACCTCTTAGAGGTCGTAGACAATCCTACATACGTCATTGTTACATCATCTAGATAAATTTTAGCGGAAAATTTGAACTTTTTGTTTAATTGAAGTATACTTAGACTTCATAATAGGAAATACCATATTCGAATAAGATCATCTACATAATTTCATAATCGTTCACCACAACCATCTAATACCAAGATACTCAAATGAATGAAATAGTTCATAACTGCATTAAATGTAACTTGCCAAAATGGCACCAATACAATGTCTGAAACAAGTGGGAAAGAAACTCTAGTGGAACATCCTCCACTAGCTCATGCCTACATCTAATATAGAATATAAAATATAGGCATCCTCGAAAGCAAGAAGTCCTACCAAGTCCAGATGAATGCTGCATGTTCGGATAACTTCAGCTTAGTCTCGTAATTCTCTAGCATTCACCTGCACCTGCACCTAAAAGTAGAGACTTGTATGGGATTACTACACACTTGTACTAAGTTTGGGTATATGGACTCACACACTAAGGACATGCATGATAAAGAAGAGATCTCTCCTAATGATATGAGTTATCAAAAATTTAGTCTGTGGACTTTCCAAATCGGATTGGGAAAGTCATGGTATGAGAGTAACAGGCATCATCACAAAAATAATTTTGCAAACAACACATATCATTTCACATAGTTCATATAATTCCTTCATATGCCATGAGACCTAGGAGTCATGGATTTGACATTAAGACTTCCCAAAATGAGGGGTCAACATATGGGAACTCAACTAGGGAGGCTCCTTTAGCAAACACATAGTCTGCTTTATTCATTCACACGTACTTCATTTTCATTCGTTCGTAAGCTAGTGTAAACACAAGTCATACCTAGGATGTAGTTTAAGACTTTCATCGGGTTCACTGTGCAATGACCACGAATGACCTAGTGTCATTACATGAGTCTATTTCACCTCCAGATTCTCCTATCCTTACACCATTGGTATCGTTCATTTCTTTGTGTACATTACTTGACGCTGTCCTCAATTTTTATTTGGGAACTTTAACCTTAACTGACATAGATAATTTGAGCATCATGAAAATCCAGTGTTTAACCCCACACCTAAAATAGGTGGAATCACTGATAAAAGTGAACCAAAACATGCTAGCGTATATAGTTAGTCGAACCCTGCTAGAACACTATATTAGCAGTTTAGGTTAAATGACTAGGAGATATTAGGAGACCCATACCCGTCTGGACGGACAATTTCATCTCATGAGAATTACACGAACCTCTGCCTTCCCAAAAGAAGGAATCACAACTCATAGCTAGCATATCAGTGCTCAGTATAAGTTCCAATACATTCATCTTATACATCATAGAAGCTTGCTTCTAGCATAAGGCATCATAGCTCATTAGATGATTTCTCATCTCATCATTACGTATTAAGTGTGAATTGTCCTTACACTTACATATAGAGTGTGATTGAGACTCTCTTAATATTCAACAGTCTCTAAGGTGAGTAGTTTGGGTGACCTTATATAGGCGTAGGTACAACTTGTCTCACTTGCACTAGCCTCATATTATGGTGCCACCTGTTCTCTCTTAACATTTTTCATTTCATGTTTACTTACCTTTCATATTTGTTCATCTTATAATGCTCTCTTGGAATTTACATTGAGGGACACNCATACATATGCTCTCTTGGAATTTACATTGAGGGACACTGATTGTAGGGGTAGATACAACTTGTCTCACTTGTACTATACTATTCTCATGTAGCCACTCTTTCTTTGCTTATTCATCATTTAGTATATATATATACTCTTAGAAATTCATTTAGTGACACTGAGTTTTAGGCGTAGATGCAACTTATCTCACTTGCACTAGCTTATGGTCATGTAGTCACTCTTTTCTTTACATATTAACTACAAATTCATTCTTAACACTTTCTTTTGGAGTGTGCTTGAGATTTGACTTTACATCATTCTACACTCCCTTTACTTGAATGTTCATTTCATCATATGCAAATGCACTTGGCCTTTTAGTATGTTTCACACTCTTAAATAAACTTCCTTGGTTCACATCATTTCATTACATCGATCTTAGGTTCGCTTAATTTTAAAAGTACACTGGACTTATGGATCCATACGTATAACCCATGAGGTTTCATTCATAATTTGTCTAAGTGACTCATACTTACCCAAGATTATGTGGTACAAGACGTATGCATCTTGTTTGTATGCCAAGATCTTGATTTTGACTCTTAGAGGAAGCATTCATTAAATATTTACTCACGTATGACTTATGTGTCAATACGTAATTGGGCAAGGGAACCCGATTTCGAATCCCTTGAGCAACACTTAATATTATATTAAATTTGGTACTTGCATTTTTCAGATTTGGAGGACCCTAGATTGAGACCCATCACCCCCATAATATCTTCTTTCGTTTCCCTCCTCTCTTTCTCGTTTATGGCAAAGAGATTGTGAGATCAATCCCCCACAAACTCATTCTTTTTCTCTTAATTTTTCTCTGAATTTTATCCAAGAGGTTGTGTGTTCAATCCCCACTCACCTCATTTTGTTTTTCTCTTTTATATTTCTCCTAACTCTCTCATCTATTCAACAGGTTGTGGATTTAATCCCCACCACAATTTATTTTTGTCCTTTATTTTTCTCCTAACTTTCTCATATATTAAAGAGGTTGTGGGTTCAATCCCCACTCACCACATTTAATTTTCTTTTTGTTTTTCTAATGAACTTTGTATGGAATTTGCATTTGTTGATGTCTTGGGTTCAATTCCTCATGACCTCACAATTTTAAATTTTTTTTAAAACATAGCTCACTTTTCAAATTTTTGGCCAAGACCAACATTTCCAGCAAGCTGGAAATTTGGTCTATTTCAATCCATCTTTCTCTCAAGTTTTAATGTTGATTCTTGTAGTAATTCAGGGGACATTTTTTCAGCAACATTATCCTTGTATGAACATCACACTTTTAACCTTTACATATAAGAAAACACAACAGTTATAACACACACCAATTTAAGGTAGCAACATAGTTAATTTACATCACACCCATTCTTAAACAATTAACGTAAAAACACTTTTCCGGAATACATCTTTAATTCCTTACATAATGTCCAAGTACACATTCAATACATAATCACAACCAGACCTAAAATTATCTATCAGAAGACATACCAACACATACTTTGAATCTTTGAAAGGATCTAATGACAGGAGAATGCAACGGGGACAACTTTAGTTTTTCAATTGCGATTAAACTGAACCTTAAGGGTGTCTTGGGAAAGGGGCCAAGGGAGAAGAAAAACCCATACCTTAATGTCGTTCAACACTTGTTTCAATGCTGCCTATTCCCACGACAACACTGCCTCACCACAAAAATCCAAAACCCAATCCGTTGAGAAGAATGTTGTTGATTTTCGTTTTTAGCTTAGCTTTTCGTTTGTGTTTTTGTGTGTAAGTTCTTCAAGAGTGAAGAACTATTATTTTCAATACTTTTGCTGATGAAAACGTGAGAATGAGAGTGAGAGACGCGAGAATGAGAGGATTAGGATTAGGAGAGTTAGGTGGAGACTTAGTCAAACTAGGACTCCTCATTATATATATATATATATATACATTATATATATATATATATATATATATATATGTATATATATATATTATTATTATTATTATTATTTTATTATTATAAATCTTATTTTCCTTTGATTAAATCAGCAAATTAACTATTAATTAATTTAACTAATTCACTAAATTCAATAAATCAATTAAATTATTAATTCCACAAAGGCTCGAACTCGGGTGGAGCAAGATTTTGCTTAAAGGGTCAATTTTGCCGCTTCTACCCAAATTGACCCTTAACAATATTAATTAATTAAGCCTAGAAAAGACCATTATACCCCTAGACCCTCCAAACATCAGATTACCCCTTTTTAAGTCCGGTTCAGACTCATCTGGCTAAATCTTCATATTCGGGTGCCCTACATGGCTGGACTCAACGTTTCGTAGATCAACTAACTCACCAAGTTAGTTGGCTTGGCTGTTGCAGAGGTTCAGAGGTCTGGGTTTACACGCATCAATCCATGTGAACCAAATCTAATCTAGGCATTCTAAATACGTTAGACATTACTTAGCATAGTCATTTTAGGGTTGTTACAGTCTCCATATTTTAAGGCAAAAACAACAGCTGCTAACTCAAGGTCATGAGTCAGATAGTTCACCTGAAGAACTTTGAGTTTCCTAGAAGCATAAGCAATCACCTTTCCATGTTGCATAAGAACACATCCCAAGCCCATTGGGGAAGCGTCACACTACACTACAAAGCCTTCATTACCCTCTGGTACGGTCAACACTGGGGCGGTGGTAAGTTTATCTTTAAACTCTTGAAAACCTGTTTCACAAGCTTCCGCTCCTCAAACATCATGTTTTTGGTCAAGCCTTTCAAAGGAGAAGCAGTGGACGAAAATCCATCAACAAACCTTCTATAATACCCGGATTGACCAAAGAAACTTCTTATGTCGGTGGGAGTCAAAGGTCTAGGAAAATTTCTTGCCGCATCCATCTTCTTCGGATCAATCTCTACACCCTCACCAGAGAAACATGGCCAAGAAAAGCAACTGACCTCAACCAAAATTCACACTTACTAAATTTGGCATATAGATGGTGTTCTTTGAGGACTTGCAAGGCAAACCTGAAGTGACCCTCATGCTCATTTTCATTCTTGGAGTATATCAAAATATTATCAATGAACACAATCAAAATTGAGTCAAGGTAATCCCGGAAAACTCTATTCATTAGGTTTATAAATGCCATCGGGGCATTTGTTAACAAAACAGACATTACTAGAAATTCATAGTGACCATATCTAGTTCGGAAAACTTTATTGGGAACATGTTTACCTCTCACCCTAAGCTGGGGATATCCCGATCTTAAGTCAATCTTTGAAAATTAGATAGCATCTTGGAGTTGATCAAATAGATCATCAATCCGAGGGAGATAACACATGTTCTTTATGGTGACCTTATTGAGTTGATAATTATCAATGCACATTCTAAAATACCAATCGTTCTTCTTAACAAACAAGATCGGAGCACCCCATGCAGAAATATTAGTTGAATAAAACCCTTGCTAGTATATTTTTGAGGTGGAGCTTCAAATCTTTCAATTCAACCAGAGCTATTCTACGTAGGAATAGAAATGATGTTCATATCCGGTAACAAATAAATGAAAAAATCAATTTCCCATTCGGGGAAAAACCTCTTGATATTCCCTTACTTAGAGGACTGACTCAATAGAAGGAGTTCAACATTTTATGTCTTTAACCCTCACTACATGATACAGACAACCCTTTGCTATCATCTTACAAGAATTCCAACAAAAAAATGATTTGACCCCTTGGCATTGAATTTCCCCCCTTCCACTCTAAAATGGGTTCATCTGGGAATTGGAACTTTACTACCATTAATCTACTATCTATGGAAGCAAAAGAATCATGAAGCCAATCCATACCCAGAATGATATTAAAATCAAGCATGTCAAGTTCTACAGAATTGACAAGAGTGATTTTATTGTGAATCATTACAGTGCAATTCCTATAGACTTTTTTTGCAACCAAATAGTAACCCATTGGGGGACAAACTGAAAAGGATTCAATTAAATCATTGGGAAGTACATCAAACTTCCTATCTATAAAAGGTGTACTAAAAGAAAGGGTAGCACTTCAAATCAAGAAAAACTAAAAAATTAATAGAGAATACTTGTAACATACCAATCACAAAATCGGGAGAGCTCTCTGTTCACCCCTAGCCTTGAGTGTATAAAAATGGTTCCTTTTTGGAGCTTCGGAGCTAAGATAATTTGATTGATTTTGGCTATTAACCTTTACCTTACCCTTCACATTAGGACAATATTTCACCATATGCCCACCTTTGACACAAACCATAGCAACTATTAGTTCTAAAAAGGCATTCTCCCACATGTTTCTTACTACACATACAACAAGTTTGTCTTTCTCTTGTGGATCAACATTTCTCCCCTTTAGAGTTTAGGATTAGACACCCTATCATTGCGAGTCTTGGAGAAAGTTAAAGGGACTTGGCTTGAAAACCTCTTCTTGAACTTAGGCTTGTCTTGAACATCAATCCTAAACTACTTTCAAAAGACCTTTCCTTGTTAGCTTCGTTCTTCCTCTTCCTTACACAACTCTCCTCTACTTGTTGTGCATGGACCATAAACCTTGAAAGTTCCATATTGTAATAAAGCATGGCTGCACAACATTCTTTTCAAGCTCTACTGTCACGCCGGTTGCATAACAACTCATTTAATCCCTAGCAGTAGAAACCAAAGAATAAACATATTTGGACAACTTAATAAACTGTAAGTAATATTCCTTAACACACATGCCTCATTGACGAAGGTTGATGAACTCCTCGACCTTAGCTTCTCTTTCCTCCTTTGGGAATAATCTGTCAAGAAAGGCCTTTTTGAAGATCTCCTAATCCACGGGACCACCTCCTAATGCCCTAATATTCTTCCACTGATTGTACTATGTCTGAGCCACATTCTTCAGTTGATAGGCAGCAAGCTTAGCCTTCTAAGTAGTACCCACCCCCATATAAAACAATATCTTATAGACCTCAACAAGGAAATCTCTGGGGTCTTGATCAACTTTTGATCCAAGGAAAGTATGAGGATTCATCGGCGTGAAATCTCTTAGACGGATAGCCATAGTACTAGCATGTTGATTTTCTCGAGGAACAACCTCTTTGTTAACATGTGCCGTAATGTCTTAAGCTTGAGTGGTGGCGGCTTCGACCATTTGGAAGAGGGATGCCCTCACCTTACAATCTCTCATAGACAAAGGATAAATCGAAACTTGATCATTCGCAGCGGCTTGCACTTGAGAAGGAACTTGATTTCCTTTGGGATTATCTCCCATATTCACAAGCTCATCTCCTTCTCTTCTCGCGGCTGTCCTTCTCGTGTTCATCGCCTATAACCACAAGAAAGGGACTAGATGATAAAGTACACATAATGTCAAAACTCTAGAGGCATGACATAACCTTACCAAGAAAGGAGAATTTTCCTAATCATTACATAGCTTCTCATCCATAATTGTGGCGCGCTTCACAACCATAAACAAAATACCATATAGATGTGGTTTTAGTGAGAATTGATCCTAATTTACTTAACTTCATGCGTTGAAATATAGTTTGTCACACCCGGAGAGCACCCCCAAATGCGAAAGACGTCGTTGTCCTCTCAGTGGACTCGAATAAGCCCTTAGAGATCGTCAAAACATGTCATTAGTTAAAATTTGTGTAAAAATTAGAAACTTTCGCACTTATGTACATATTGAGGTATACATAGACTTCTCACATAGAAGCTTACGTAGTCTTTACTTGTAGAAACATGTTAACATACATACATTATTCTAAAACTTGTCTCACATAAAAACCATTTAAAGAGTATAAGTTGCACTTAGTCAACAAAATAACAAGATGCCATATAGGCCTTACTACAATAAAATCCAATGAACTTAAAATAGAATAATGAGAATTCTTAAAAACTACTAAAGTATTCATAAGATAGAATAACGAAAAGATACCATCCCCGAACATGAGGACCTACCAACACTTGGAGAAAGAGTTCCAAGCTTCTTAAATCCACCTTCTTAATCTTCAATGTCCGGACCTTACAGTAGTAGTAATATAAAGTAAGGGGTTAGTACGCCACATGTACTAAGTATGGGTATATGCACATAATCATTTATGGACATGCATGAAAAGGGACATTTCTTTGGAAATCATGAAAAATCATTTGATAACCTTTAGTGCACATACAATAGAGCATACGCAAGATAAGGATCACAATCAACATAAAGCATGTTCATAGTCCAAGACGTAATATCATATAGTCATATTAGCATTTCATATTCAATAGTGCATATCAACTTAACATGCAAAACACTTACCAATGATCTCATCCCAAGCCTACAAGTGCAATGATCATGTGAATCCCCATAACCACACACAACAAAGTAATCAAGATAGGATACCATAAGTAAATCTTTGCTTCATACAACATATATCATTAGTAGTCATCACTACATATAACAATATAGACCAATAACATGCTCATCAACACTGTAACATCATATAAGATTAACATCAGATATGATAAGCATTGTACAATTCATCTAATCTTATTACATAAGAACAATCTCCTAAGATTCCATTAGAGTCAACTTGTGCAATGTTTAGGTAGAGTGTGACCCTACTTATACTAAGTAAACTCCTCAAGTCACCCTAGTCAATGTTCATTTACTTGTCTTTCATTTTACTTGAAGGAAAAATCACCTTAACCAACATTAGACCATGTGATCTAAACATGGAATCCGGTGTCATGAAACCCCACAACGAAAGAAGGTGGTCTACCGGCCAAAGTAGAACCAAACATGACATAGATTTCTAGGTGGATCAACTAGCTAGTATCTTATGGTGGCAACATAGTTCAAGAGATAGGGGATTTATTAGAGACCTATAGTTCCACATTACATGGCAGCCTCTATAGAATTAGAGTAATTGTGAACCTACCTTCCAACTAGGGAAGGGAGACCTCTCATATCTAGTCCATCGGTGCAAAGCTTATGTCCATTTGTGAATAACTTTTAAGTCATCATTCATTCATAAATATTATCATAAGTCATAGTAGCTTAACTCCTTGTATGAACATGATCATAAGCTCTTTAGGTTTAGATGAGTCTTACATTTAATCATAGCCCTTCATTTGTGAGATTGACATATTATAATCATAGTGTGTATGGCGTACAAGATAACATCATCACTTGCATTATCATATCCTTATAATGATCTCACATTTAACATACTCATAGACCAACATATATACATAACATCATCATACACACTTGAATAGCATTGTAAAATCGTTTATAGGCTAACATCAACATCATAGAGTAATCACGACTTTAGAAGAATAACCTCCTGCTTTCAAGAACCTTAATCAGAAATTTATGTTAAATACATAACAATCATCCAACAACGTAATGAATTACACATTAACATAACCAATACAAACCCTCAAGTCATATACAAGAACAATTCGTAGTTAAGGATAAGGGAAACAACCATTTAAGATTTCATTCAAGTCATAGTTCCAATCCTAACGTTTACATGTCATCAGAAGTAGATATAAAGCAATCGAAACCATTATTTATAGGAGGAACATTATTAACACGAAATTAAAACATTACAAGTCAAATAACAAACAATATATACTTAATTAACCATAGAAAATCGCTGTACTTCATCAAAAATCATAAATGTAGAGTTAGCAAGAAAACCCGCCTTTTAGAGTAAAAACCCTAGGAGTTGAATTTATGAAAACCAACTTTGAAAGGACCTCTAGGTAAAGGAATCCAAAGATTGAAAAATCCATACCTTAGTGATGAATAATCCACGAATTTGTATTGAAAACTTGAATTGTTCTTCTTCTTCCTTAAGCTATTCTCGTTCTTCAATGGAGTTCGGAAAAGAGAGCGTCCTTGAGAGAGATGGGAGGAATTCGTTTATACTGATTTGAATTGTGTAAAAGTAGTATAAATCTGACCTGAAATCATTATAAATTCATCCCATAATACCCAAAATACCCTTCACTTAAATCAGTCTTTTTGTAAAGTTAAATTACCTAAAATATGACTTCAACGAATGTAGGAAGTGGTTGCGCTCGCATGGTCAATNATACCCAAAATACCCTTCACTTAAATCAGTCTTTTTGTGAAGTTAAATTACCTAAAATATGACTTCAACGAATGTAGGAAGTGGTTGCGCTCGCATGGTCAATTCCAATTCCCCATTTATGAATTTTGGGTCGAGACAGGAGCCTCGTGTAATCTCCGCGTCGCGCGAGGCTGATACCCAATTCTTACTGCCGAAAATTGCTTGAGGCAGTAGGCCTCGTGTGGGCTGCCCATCGCGCAGCAGATCCTCCGAATCTGGCTGCTCGCATGCTGCTTTAGAAGCTTGCCTGCCCATGTTGGAGTCCTCCTCATGGACCTTTCCGGTGGTCCTTGGGGTGTCATTACGGACGCTTGGACCCTTTGTACTACATATTACCTATCTAAATTATTTTGACAAGTTTTGGACTTCATTTGAAACTCCCAATCCTTCATCAAACATAGGGAGATCAAGTAGTTCAACATAGAGAGTTTCAAGACATCAAGGTCTCTCTCGATTGTTTTGTCTCTATCATTTTCTAAATGAGTTTATTACATTAATATAGGTATTTAAAAATCATTTTAACTATTATTCAATAGGATAAGCTAGTCCAAGTCATGGAACTTTCGGATTGTTACACTTATAGTCGTCATTCTGGTCACATCCGTGTTTACCCCCTATTTGTAACCAGCGTCTTTGACCTCTTTTAGAACTAAAACTAGCCTCTTAGTTTACATCAAAACATTCATAGATAACTCGGTTTAAATTTTTTCATTAATACTACTTTGTATAGGAAGATTACTTAGTCTTCTACTTTTATAGCACATAAGTATATAAAAGATCACATAGTCATAATAGTCATAACAGTCGTCTCTTCTCATTATTATCTAATAAGAGTGTAAGAACTTGGACATAACCCATACATGAAAGGAAGAGTGCCTCACATGGGCTATACAATATTTCATACTAAATGGGAAGCAAGAACCGTAAAAGTCTTTCACTAAAAACAACTCCATAAGATAGATAGTGGCATCGCCCTCAGAAATTGAGGACCTACCCTACTTGGATGATTAAGATATCCATGTCGTCATCAATGACGTCACCAAAAACCCTTCAACGACCAGAACCTAAAATGTTGTTAGAAAGGAAGAAATGGGGTTAGTACACCACTTGTACTAAGCATGATGCCATATGCACACATATGAAAATATACTAACAAAGAGGGACATTTAAATAAAGTATGCACTTCTCGTTTAATACCTTTATGCACATTGAATAAGACCATGCCAACCAATAATGTATGTTCCTTATGTCATAGGAATGTACATCACAATTCCAAAAACATCAAGTCTAGTCAAGTCAACATGCATAGAATATAGTTGAATACATAACAAAGTAACTCTATCATCAATCCATATTAGCAACAAGTATGTATAAGAGTACCTTTCAACATAACCAAATCAAGACAATTATCCATGAACCCCTATCAAGTCAACAAGTGCAATGACCAAGCAAAGCCTCCTAACCTCACTAAATCAAATAACCCAACAAGAATCATGACCAACATCATACTTTAAATAATATAGCAATTTAAGAGTACATATCATCTTCCTTTAACAATGTAAACCAACACATATTTATAAGTGACACCAATATACATATAGTATAAAAAATGTGCAAGTTTATCATATACATGTCATATAACATTATCAGCATAATCATACATAAGAACATCCTCCTAAGACTTCCCTCAAAGCTAACTAGTGGAATGCTTAGGTAGAGTCCCATACCCCTACATAGACTAAGCTAGAGACCTTAGGTTACCATAGTTGGAGTTCATTCCTTTAGTTCATTTTACCTTTTGGGAACATCTTTCTCTAAACGATATAGACCACATGAGCTAATGTGGAATCCGGTGTCATAAAATCCTACACCAAAGGAAAGGGGACTACTTGCCAAGGTAGTACAAAAACATAAACATAGCAACTATGTGGATCAACTAGCTAGTATTCCGATGGAGTCAACATAGTTCAAGAACTAGGAGATATAGTTGGGACCCTATTTATGCTACATGCATTTTAGTCTCCAATCTCAAGAGTACATTAGTGATCCTAACTTTCCTATGTAGGAAAGGACACTTCTCACTCTATTTCACTCGGTGCTAAGATAGAGTCCCTTTTTGAAATGTCTTTAAGCCTTTATTATCAATCATAGCTTAATTTAGGTCATAAGGTCTACCACTTCTATAAATATCATCATCATAGATCAATAAGAATTGCATGAGTATAAATCATTTCATTACAATTAACATAGGTGTGGTTAGAACATTAACTATTCATATCATGATCAGGCACATTGGTAAATTCATTCACCATCCTTATAACATTTACATCTGAAGCCAATACCTCAAAATCACAATCAAGACATTTCAATTCAACATCATAATACCCTATAAATACTAATACAAGGCATACTCCAATACAACATAATGGCTTAGTCACAATTACTAAAATTTAAAATAAGGATAGGAATCATAAGACTTACCAAGTCTCCTTCATAGTTCATTATTAAGGTCTTACCGTAAACCCTAAATTCAACCCAATTTGTGTGTACATCATTATAAGACAAAAATCAACATGATAACAAGGCTATAACAATTACTATATCACAATTCAATACTAGTTCATAGATTAAGACAAGATACTTAGGTCAATTCACAACATACTGCCTAACCTAGATCAATTTTTTAGGAACTAGCATGAAAGACAACAAATCACCCTAATACATTCATTTTTAGTGTAACAACATCATATTATAGTAATTCAACCGATAACCTTGTAAATTGAACCAATACAACATAATTCATATCAAGATCAAAACATAGGGTTAAGGATTAAGGGTCATCTTCTACAATGTAGACCAAACCATCAAGATATATCATAATTAATTTAGAATACATGTTAATATTATTAATATTATCCAAAATAAAACAGAAAGAATCAATTCATAACATTTATTTTGAGATTGAGAAAGACCCACATGAAAACTCAACTTTTGAAAATACTTTCAAGGAGCCCTTTGATGAAAAAGGTATCAAAGGTGAATTAGATCCAATACGTTAATGTTTGATGAAGAATTATTGGTGTAATATTTCCATTAGATCCTCCAAAACCCTCCCTAGCTTGGTCTTCAATGGTTTCTTTCAATAGAGAGAGAAAGAAGAGAGAAGGAAGAGACTTTGTTTTGTGAGTTGTAATTAGTCTAATGGGGTTGAGGTATTTATATGGGGGGTTAATTAAGTTAATTATACTTCCCTTAATCCCTAAATAACTACCAAAGCACTTAATTAATTATTTAAAAGTAAGTAAAAACGTGCAGGAAATTATAGGCCCCATTGACGAAACCACGATTGACGGATCGTTGGTCCATCGACGGCCAGCCCCTTTCTCCGTGATGCACATCCTTAGTCTTTGTCAGAGACTATGAAATGAGGCCTTCCAATGATTTGGATAAGTGTTTATTTATACATGGCATCGACGCCCCGCCGATCCACACACGCCTCGTCGATGCCCTCTCATGGGTGTACACTGCCCAGGAAGTGTTTGACTCCACTTGCAAGGGTCCTCCTCAAAGTCCCTTAGTTGATCCTTGGGGAGTAGTACCCGGAAGTTTCGACCATGAATCATACTAAACACATTTTAGACACCCTTCCACAAGTTTTCATCATTTTTCGACTTCTAAAAGCTAGTCAAATAGGCTAGGCACGCCAGTTATTCTTTGAACTTCTTTCTGGACGTTATAGAAATTTTGGTTTTTAGACTTTCTAAATGAATTATATTCATAAAAATGGACCTTAAACAGTGTCTAAACCTTATGACACTTATTTTAGGCTCTAGAACACGTTTTGGATTTTCAATGTGTTACACTTANCCTCTTTGAACTACTTTCTGGACGTTATAGAAATTTTGGTTTTTAGACTTTCTAAATGAATTATATTCATAAAAATGGACCTTAAACAGTGTTTAAACCTTATGACACTTATTTTAGGCTCTAGAACACGTTTTGGATTTTCAATGTGTTACACTTATAGTATTCATTTTGTATGTCCACAAGAAACGGATTAGAAGAAAAAGGGACACGTAGATATTAAACTCACAAGGCACGGCTTTCAAGATTACTAATAAGTGAGAATTCCTAAGCATCACATAGCCTCTCATTCATAAGTGTGTCGCGGTTCACACCCATTAACAAGACTGTACGTAGATGTGGTTTAGTGTGACATCAATCCTAAGATTACTTCAGCCTCATGCTCTGATACCAAGTTTGTCACGATCGGGGAGTACCTCCCTAGGCGAAACTAGCGTTGTCTTCCTCAGAAGAGGACTAAGAATAGACTCTTAGTATTTGGAACAACACATCATACGTTAAAATGCCAAAAACATAAAACTTTTATTACGCATTGAGGCTTACATAGACGTCTCACTTACTAAACATATATACATATGGAGTTTACTTAGACTCCTCTTGGCTTCTCAATCAAACAATATACATAAGATATAAGGATTTAATCTATAATACCATCTCACATTTAAACCATCTAAAATGATTAGAACATTTGGGCATAGCCATCAATACAAATTCATATTTGCCTCTTAGGGCATACAACAATATCTTCAATAATAAGAGAGATAAAAATGTCTTTAGACTATAGCGAATTCTACCATTCTATATAGAAGGCAGAATCCTCAAACATTGAGGACCTGCCACAACTTGGGGAAACGTCGAAGACTTCTTGCAATCCACCTTGACACCTCAATGGCCTGAACCAACATTGTTTTGGAAAAGGGAAAGAATATGGGTAAGTACATCCACTTGTACTAAGCACGGAAACATATGCACATAAAATCTTTGAATTCATGCTCAAGTGGACATTTATCTCAACATCATGCTAAATCACTTTCAAAAGTTTTCATGCACAATTAGTAGCACATATAAGCCATTAGGCATAACATCACTTAATACAAGCCCATATATAACATATTACCAATATCATGATAAAGTACAATCAACATGGATACTATCAACATAAGGTCATATCACATGAAAAGTAGCATATCAAGATCATAACCAAAGAAACTCCAACATAATGTCATCACAACAAAGCATGTACAAAAGTTCATATCATCATAGCTTATAAGACCCTTACCAACAATCCTGTCCCAAGCATACATGTGCAATGTTCATGTGAAGTCCCATAACCCCACATAATCAAGTAAACAAGGAAAGAAATCATAAGTCATGTCTATCTTCATATAACATAACATCATGAGTAGTCATCAACATATATAGCAATATTGACCAATAATTTGTTCATAAGTTTAAACCAAGATCATATAGGATGAGAACTTACTTTCATCACACAACCATCATTAGTTAGATCATTATATCATTATCTTATCAACTAAGGAATACAAGAGAAACCATCTTCAAATTTGCATCAACATAGCCTCAACATGGTCTCACATTCAACATAATCATATCATGCCATCATATTCATATTTATCACATCAGATCTTCCTAATTCTAATAACATGATATAGTTCAATTGCATCACATCATCATCAATAAAAATCCATCAATATTGAAGTAAAGAGTAGAAAATCACAATGTCTTACCTAATAGACTCCATAGCCTTTATCATGAATCTCACCCGAAATTCATAACATTTATCCAATAACGCACTCATCATCATCATCATAATATTATTCATTGAACAATAACATAACAAATTCTAACAATCCTAATCACCTTCAAGTCCAATTCATGACTAGGGTTAGAGTAATGTATCCAATTGATCAAAACTAAGTCAATGATCAAGAACTATAATAATTAAACCATAAACAATCATATTTTATCCTTAAAAATCAAAGGAAATCAATAACAATTAAATTTGAAAGATCAATTTCAGAATAAGAAGGAAACCCATGTTTTTGACAACTCTTGAATTTAATTTGAAATAGCCTCTTGGGGAAATGGAACCCTAGAGTGAAGAGATCCCATACCTTAAAAATCCTTGAAGATTTAAGGAGAGAAAGTTGAATTCTCGTATCCCTAAAGACCTTGAAGCTTATCTTTAATAGTATTCTTTGGGGAAAGAGAAATAGGGTAGAGAAATGGTAGAGAGAATTGAGTTTGGTGATTGTGGGGTGTTGGGTTAGTTTAATTAGGTTTCTATCTCATATATCCCCTTAACTTACTTATTTAGACAACCTATAACCCTTAATTAACAAACTACTTAATTATTGACTTAACTTAAAACTAGGCAGCCAAAACAGACCCCCCACCTACGAGACCTAGACCTACGGTCCATACGTCCATCGANTAACCCTTAATTAACAAACTACTTAATTATTGACTTAACTTAATACTAGGCAGCCAAAACAGACCCCCCACCTACGAGACCTAGACCTACGGTCCATACGTCCATCGACCCCACCGTACTGGCAATGCATCAATTCGGTCAGAGGCAGTGATTTTGGGGATGGTTGGGAATTGAATAAGTATTGAACGGAAGATCCATCGACGGAGTGTCGATCAATTGATGGCTCGTCCCTTGGCTCGTCGATTTACATTGTCCAAAATTGCAGATTTGGGTGAAATGAAAGGGTCTTCTCAAGGACCCCTACGGTGGTCCTTGGGGAGTCGTACCTGGAGGTTTCCATGATAAGTACATTCTAACACCTGTTTAACACCTTTCTACCAATTTTCATTGATTTCAGACTCTTAAAACCCCATGAAATATGTCAAGGCACACTAGTGTAAATTTCACAATTTACAGGATGTCATGGGCGTTTCTTGACATTTTGACTCTAATATTTCCTAAATGTTTCAAATACATTACATTATGCCTTAAAACAATATTCAACGTAGTTTCTCTTCCTGTCAGTCTCTAGATTAGGTCTTGGACTTCCGGAATGTTACAGTGGGGACCCTTGATGGTTACCATTAATTAATATTAATTGCAGCAACAATGTCTGCCACAAATATAAAACAAAGATGATACAAAAATATCATATATGATGAAGGTTTCTAAAAACAATTTTTTTCAACAAAGTTACGTCGCCACAAAAGCTCAGTTTTTCAACAAAATTACTTGCCAGATCTAACATATGTCCAGTGACCACCTAAACTTTTAGAACCAATTTACAGGTAATTTTTATCACTTTCTCTGTTATATACTACAAGAATTTAATATTATTCAACCAATAAAAAGGTATTAAGTGACCATATATAAGAAGAAATTTCATTACTCAAAACCCAATTATGTATATCCAAAACCATATTATTCATTGTAATAATAAACATACATATGCCCAAAATGTAAAACATTTTGTATTTTCAAGTTTTCATTCAATACATCAAGAAACGTCCATGACGTCTAGAGAATTGTTACAGAGGTGCTTGTGTGCTTTAGCCTACTTGACAAGGTTTTAAGAGTCAGAAACTGATGAAATTTTGTAGAAAGGTGTGAAACTAGTAATAAAACATTATTAGGGTTGAAAATTCTGGATACTACTCCCCATGGACCACCATAACGGTCCTTGAGGAGGAACCTATTCAAAAGAACCAAAAATCTGTCAAAAGACAGAAACACCTGCGCCTACCATCGACGGAGCGTCAATTCTGTTGTTGATGGACAGTTGGTCAATTTTCAAAAGTTTCCAAAATTAAAATCTCTTATCGTATCTACATATGTGAAGGACGGAGGTGAACAATGCCTGTCGACTAACCTACTGCCCGTAGGTCGGGGTTTCGTAAGTCGGGTTTGCACTTTTCCATGAAAATTTTAGTTTGGTTCATTTAATTTAGTTGGTTAGTTAGGAAGTTAATTAGGAATTAGGGTTTGGTTAATTAAATTAGTTAAGTGACTATATAATCTACCCTAACCCTAAATCCAACTTAACACCTCATTTTTCCGAAATCTCAATTGTTGTTCCTTCTCTCTACTTTCTCTCTCCCAAGACGACTCCATAGAAGACCAAGGTACAAGGATTATAACGAAGCAATAAGAATACTTTTCTCCATCATTATTCAAAGATTAACCAGGTATGAGAACCTTTCACCTTTGGGTTCCTTTCCCCAAAGGGTTCTTCCAATATTGGTTTTCAAAAGATGATTTCATTTTCTTCCTAATACGAATTTGATCTTATAAATTTTATTGTTTATGCTTTATTTTAGTTATTATGATTAGATTATTTTGTATTATGGTTCAATTACGTCTTGATTAATTAACCTAGTTTGTGGAATAAATCATAAAATAACCCAACTACCCTAACCCTACGTGATGAACTCATGTTGAATTGCTTAGTATTGATGCAATTGAGTTTGTCATTATGTTAATTACTATTGTACGATGTGTTTATACCAACTGATGTACGGAATAGGATGGTTGAGGGAAAGACCACAGATGATGGTTTTTGAAGGAGAAATTGGTAAGACTTTGTGATCTTAAACCTTTGCTTCAATTGTTATGGCTTTTACTTGGTGATGGTGTTCAATTCAAACATGCCTTGTGTTTAAATTAGGTAGTGTTGGTATGATGATGAAATTTAAATGTCTTGATTATGTGATTGTGAGATTATTCTTAAGATTTAATGATATGATGTTGGTTATGAATTACCTATGTGCCTTATTATGACATGATGATGAAGATGTGTTGATCTCACTTATGATGGTAGTATTCAAAGGACATTATCAGGCAATTCCTAATGAGGAGTTATTAGTAGCGCCATAATCACCAAGAGAAGTACATGCCATCTGAAGTCTATTAACCAAACCAATTAAGCTCTCCATCGTATATTTCTTCTGCCCTAAGCTCTAAAATTTAAAACACAAGTTATTGAGAAAAATGGACGCAAAAAGTGAAACAGATTCATTCATATTTTTTATCAAGAAAGACACAGAAAAGTTTTCAAGTCGGACGGGTATATTAGTTTTTGTTGAAAGTAGCAGAAGGTTCAATGATATGTCGCGCCACTTCAAATATTTCTCAAACTATTTTAGCGGAACGATTCCCCAAAAAATGTAATAAGTCTCCATTTATGTGTAGATATCAATATTTAAATAAATTTATTCTTTTTGGTAAAATTTCCATAAACTTTTTAATTATTTCGAATTGCTGATTGTTCTGATTTATAGTACGTTTTTGTTATAGTTTACAAAAATATAAATTTTATTTTATAAAAAAGTTTAATATTTCTTGCATAAATTTTCAATCAAACTTAAATTGTTTGATCTAAAAAATTAAAAGTATGGCATAAATTAAGGCAAACAGAGTATTTCATTTTTTTGTTATTTAGTTGCCCTTAAATAATTTTAAAAAGATAAAAGTATCCTCTTTTTTGTCTACCCTAAGAAAAAAGAAAATGCATATACGCATCAATTATTACTTAGTATGTATCAATTATTTTTTATTTTTAATATTTATTTTCATATTACTTATTTTATTTTTTAAAAATAAAAACAAAAAACAATTCTATTCTCTTTTCTTCAATTGTTCATGTATGTTGGACTGAGCAAAGATAGGTGAGGGTTCGGACAAGTCTAGTAGCTAATTTGTAAATTTTATATATGTACTAAAAAATTAAGTAATAACTTGTAAATCACTAATAAAGTTTTCAATTATACCGGGAAGGGGGGGAGTTTAGACCCCCTTACTCCTCCGCGTCGTTTTGCTAGTAACCCTAGCTTTTTTGCTCTTCTTTGTCGCCGATGGCAATCCTGTAGCATGTGTTCTCGCCGCTACTATAACACTATCTCAATCATTTTCCATCACCCAATAAAAATTCAATTTGGAAAATCAAAGACCCAATCAAATTAGTGGCTTGGAAAAACTGAAGGAGCAAAACATATTCATTTTTTAATGGTTAATTGTTGTGAACAAAATTAAACATAAGGCCTATGTGATGGAACAGGTGAATGGGACTGGGCCATTAAAACCGTTGGCATGATTAATATGTTGGAGTGTTTTATTTGGAATCCATGTCAAATTATTATCAAATAGTGAAATAGGTCTTAGAGCTAACACATGAGGGTTAAGAATATTGAAGAAAATATTTGTCCTCTCTTCTTTTCTAGAGTCTAAGTTTCTCATCTCATTCTTAACTCTATCTTTAGTCACTGGTTATTTAAATATTTACATTGTATTTTCTTAGTTCGATATTGCAATCATAATTCTAAAGTTGTAATCGAGTGTTTTAGTTCTCTTATTAATATATTAAGGATTTCAAAATTATTACATTGTTGCTTTCATTATTCATACACTAAATGGTAATGGCGGTATTGGATCGTTTTAGAGATAGCAACACCCCAGAGGGTTTGATTCTTCGGGATGATCAGTATTTCACCTGCCTTGGCTTCTCCTAAAAGGACTAGCTACCTCTTTCATACTTCTACCTTGATGATAAAGCTCTTACTTGGTTTACTTGGGTGAATCGTAACAAACAATTCTTCTACAAAAAGCATTTTACAGAAAAATTGCTTATGCGATTTCTACAACTAACATTCACGCCTTCGATGAGTATGGAAGATATTTTATGATTCTATATTGACTATGTGCACTGTTCTACATTTGTTCCTCCAACAACCTCCGCCTTTGCGGTTGTAGCTCTAACACATGTCAAAAATTCATTTGACTTGGAAGATGTCTTCACAAGTGTAAACATGGAGGCAGACCATTTGCTCGAGAAATTTTCTAAGAACTATACCAATGTTCATTCCTTGACAATGCTTACCAAAAAGTAATATTTAGATTGTGGTTCTCGAATGTCTCGGAACTTTTCAAATTGGTAATGCAACATCCATAGAAGGACATTTGGTATATGGTCCCTCTTTATTACCAAAGGGAAGGTATTCGATGAATTTTTTTTTCTAAGAGATATTAAAAAGGTGTAGTACGACAACTTCTCCGGTGAGTGTCTCTGGTAAACAGAAAAATGAATTCGATCATATTTTAGTCTGACTCCAAGCTCATCAACAACACTCCATGAGCTTGCAGCTACGTAATCCTTTGGGAAAACAACAATGTCTCTCTTTAGAAGTGCTCAAGTATTTTATTCTCCCCTGCAAATTGAAATGACCCAAATTTATTCTCTTCTTTGATGCGACTCTTAGCTCAAGCTTTGCACAAACCCCTGAACAACAATATAATGAGTCAAAGTAGAGTCTAACACGTGTTACATGAGGTTTTAAGATCCTTAAATAGTCAAATATGGTTCTTAGAGGAAGTATATAGAGTTTGGAGGTGAAACGTCCAAGAACATCCAGTGACGCTTGAAAGTTAGCCGTGAGACGTGCTAGCCTGCCTTAGTATGTTTCACGAGGTTTTAGGTAGTGTTTGGAGCTCAATTTGATAAGGAGGGTTCCTAACACCCTGAAGGATGTATTTGGGGTGGAAAGTCCAAGAACGAATCCCCAAGGACACACCCAAGGGCCTTGAAGAGGGACCCAACTTAGGAGAAAAGTTGTCAAAACCAGTCTCCCCCAAGTGACAGTAGGTCCATCGACGTCCGTTGGTAAGGGCGTTGGTTGATACTTAGTTTCTTGAGATAAGAACCCAAATGATGACTCTATGACCAAGACTACAAACCAGCAGGACGGACCGTCGTCCCACCAACGGTCCGTCTATTCCCAACCGTGGATGGAGTCTGTAATTTGCGCAACTCACTGTAAAGTGGAGGGGTGAATAGGGAAATTCGCCGCACGTCCAAATAATTATATGTTCAGTTATTTTACGTTTTTTTAGGCATTATATGAATATTAAAACAATTAAAGACCCCCTTAGACTCTAGACTCCAAATCAAAACCTCTTTCTCACATTAGAACTCTCAAGAACACCATTGAAGAAGAAGAGAAGTTTGGGGAAGTATCTTAGGACGATTCACCAAGGGTTCAAGATGGTATTATGGCTCTAATTTAAGGTATGTGAAGATTATTCATTCATGGATTCTTCCATCCATGAATCCCCCTAGTTTCCCTTCAATTGTGAATCCAACAAACCCCAATCTAGTAAGGGTTGTGATTGCATTGTGGGTAAGGTGTGGTTGTTATCCCAATAGAGTAGGTAACATTCACTTATGTTCATGTGATGATTATATACTATTTTCATGGTGAATTATAGTAATTGAACTTGAAGGATATCATGGTAAATTTAGACCATTAGAGGCTAGATGAAGGTTTTGTGTTGATCTTCTTAACTCCATGGTATGCTATACTATTTGATCATGATCGAATCACCTAGATATGAATTGAACTAGGTCTAATTTATGAAGAATGATCATGACCTAGGAAGTTGGGATTGCACATATGTGATCATGCATGACTAGAATTGGCTTCTGATGAACTAATTGAATAGATTAACATGTAATTGAGTATGAATCATAAGAGAATAAATGTAGTAGACTTTTGTAGGTCTTATGGACATTGTTGCTAGGGCTTTGGGGGTGAAGTCATAATGAGAATGATTGTGATGATGTTTCCTAGAAATGTACAATGAGAGAATAAAGGTAAGGCTTCAAGATCCTATAGTTTACCTGTGAATGAAGATAGAATGAATTGATGAATAATGAACCTTAGGTTGGTTGTCTTGGATGTGGATTTAGGATGATTGAATGAAAGTGATAGATTCACTTGAGCATGGAGAGATATTCAAGGACATACCTCCATGATAAAAAAGTGTCGAGCAAGGATTAACAAGAAAACCTTGGAGTATATGCTTGACTCCAAGTGGATATGCAAAGTGATGGATAGTCTAGCAAGGATCTGGACTCCAAGTAGGAAGGAGAGTCTCACCTAGTAGTTGTTGTGACTATCCAAGTAGGTCTAATGAAGCGGGAGTCCTTCACATAGTTTAGTCAACGTATCCTAGTAGAGATCTCCATATCCTATGAACATAGACATGCTAACACATTAGTGGCTTGGCAAAACTGAAGGAGCAAAACATATTCATTTTCTAATGGTTTGTTGTGAACAAAATTAAACATAAGGCCTATGTGATGGAACAGGCTAATGGGACTGGTCCATTAAGACCGTTGGCATGATTAATATGTTGGAGAGCATCCAAGAGGATGAATTCTCAAATCAAACCGCAGGTGCGGACTGACATCAACAAGGATGTAACACAACGTGGAACTTTTTCTTAGCAGCGAACTGGGACATAGTATGAAGAGGAGTGTCAAACTCTTAGGATGCAAGCAGAGGAGCGACTTCCACCATAATAAAAATACACCCCTATGAGAAGGCATGTGGTTTTTTTTGGGTTTTTAAGTTTCACCTTTGCATCCGAAAATTTTGATTTTCATCGGAAGCAACTTTCCAATCTAAGTGACAATAAACTAAGAGTTTTTGGAAATAATGTTTGTGCAGGATCTTTATTATGGATGCGAAGAGCTACACATTCATAGCTAAGAGGTTACAAGCCTCCTTTTCGTACTTGTTTTAGTTTGTCACTTGTCCAGAACCAAAGGTTATCTAGCATATTAGATTTCTTTTTCAACTGATTAAGTNCCACATTCATAGCTAAGAGGTTACAAGCCTCCTTTTCGTACTTGTTTTAATTTGTCACTTGTCCAGAACCAAAGGTTATCTAGCATATTAGATTTCTTTTTCAACTGATTAAGTCAAACTACAGACAACCTGATTCATAAGGTATAAGGATATGTAGGCGGGCTTGGTGTTGAAAACTCGGTTATATTCTAATATTTTCTCTTAAATCTTATTTTTGAGCTTTTTGGTCTCTTCATAATTCGGTGTTGAGATGGCTTTGAATTCTTAAAAATCATGCGTCAAACCGAGCATATCAAACTATAAGTGTCCTGAATTCTCATATAGCCTGAGAAATGTAGGAAGCCCATTTGATGGTTCGACCACAACTCGTAAAGTCCGTACAAAATCCCTTTCTCAGAGATGAGAATGTGTTCGGTCAAAATTGGCTTGGTCAATTTTATTTTTCTCGAATTTCTTGTGTCAATACAACTAAAATGAGGGACAATTGTTGACATCCAATTTTGGACCTTCCCGATGAATTAATTAACGAGCTTTTCAATTCTAAGAAATTGATTAGATTATATGAAAATTTTAATTATTTTTCAATTGATGCAAATTAATCTCTTCTCTTTTTCATCTTTTAGATAATATATATATGATTTACACAATTGTGTATATAATTAGTATTTTTACTATAACTAGAAGATCGTCTCAAAGGATTTTACCTTGATTAAATATTATACTAATTAGTTTTGTTGGATTCGTTATTTTATAATTAAGTCGATTATTTTATTTTGTTAGAATTGAAAAGCTTATTAATTAACTTATACTACTTCCTCTTATTTATTTATTTTAGCTGAATTCTCAAAGTGACTCAATTCGGCTATACTTTAAATGGCTATAATTATATTCTATTTAGCTATTGTATTCTATTCAATTTTAAACCCTATTTCCATACCATCACCTTAAATACGATAAGCTCATTTATTTTTTTTATCCATTTTCTTTCTTTCTTTCCATGTTGCAAAAACATTTCCTGCCCACTCCTTCAGCCCTTCCAATTTGCAATAGTTTTCAAGGACAAGAAGCCCATGAATATTTTTTTTTCAGTAGCCCACCAACAATACCTATCCCAGCCCACTTCCTTCCTGACCCGGCCCACTATTCTTTTCAAAAACCCAGCAAACTTAATAGACGGGAAGGACAACAACAATTCTAGACTGCATGAACCTTAGAACACGAAAAGCACCCGTGAATATCAAAACGCTCTGAATCGGCCCTGGACGAGCCCCACGAGAAAGCCAGTCAACGAAAGGCAGATCCAACATTCACAAATTGATAGAGTTCACACGAAAAAGATGTAGAAGATGTGTAAAGCAATATGAAGTACGATTTCGTCTTCTTCTTCTTTCGCAGTAGTGAGAACAACTGCAAATCCATCCTTGTAGACTTGAGATTGAGTCACGTCATTTGCCAAGGAAGTTCGAGTCAATTCGGGGAAAGTAATTCAAATTTTGAATTTGAGATGGGCTTTGAACCCAATTTCTATCTGGTATTTCATAAAAATTCCGAACCCTACTATCTTCCCATATATACCTCCTCTTTTCACTGTGAGCAGGGAGTTTTTTCGGAGAAATGAAATTCTTTTGAGAGAGTTTTGAGTTGGGAATATTATTAACTAAGGAAAAAGTGAGAAGAATTTTTTTGAGAAAAAAGGTATAAAAATTGGGAAGGAGAAATTTTCTTATAAAAAGTGTAGTCCGAGATTTTATTCAAATTTTTTAGATAAGGCAAAAGAGAGTTTGAGCGGAAGAATTTCAGAATAGTAAAAATATTTCAAGGAAAGGCAAGGGAGTAACTCGTGTTACAAGTTGTTTTGGATCCGGTATTTTTATTCGAATATCTTGGTTTGTTGCCCGGGTCTAGCTCGCCTAATAGGAATCTCTTCGAAAGGTGGAAGAAGTCTCGTCCCTACTCGTCATTGTCTCCGTTTTCTGCCCTGGAAAAGGTGAAAACTCCTATCTAATTCGTACCTTTTTTTATATCGATGTTGAAATGGTCTGTTGTTTCTTTTTTTCTCAATCGTCTCTATTTCTTTTTTATTTATTGTTGTCATATGGAAAAAGCTTGCTTGGTTTTTGAATGAGGTTGGTTCCGTCAACTAATATATGAAATACCTACTTTTTGTGAGATAATCACCTTTGAATATCCATGAGGGTTGTGAGTAGAACACGAGTCAGCTGATTTTATTTTTTGAGGTTCAACGTGGTTTTGTTTACTGCTGGTTCGTTCATTAAGCATTTCGTGAGTTTCTCATATTCAATCCCTTAGAACTAGTTATTTGAGAATGTGGTTCAAATGGATATATGTGGTAAATATGCATCTCGAAATTGTGTCTATCATGAAACTCGTCATTCTTCTCATGTTTGTCTCTTAAGTTCTCATGACTATGCAGATTGTGAATATGCCTGTAGCTTAAATTTTTTTATTCTAGTTTAGTCGCTTTAGTCTATTTTCGTCATCAGTAATATGAGATAAGGTTTGTTTTTCGATATCGGACTTCCTTTTTTTTCTCACCGCAAGACGGATGAACGAATCAAAGAGTCAAGTTTTGAATTTTATCCAACTTATGTTGTTGGTCTACGAGTGTTAAAATTAAATGATGTTTAGATTTTGCTTGCATCCGTGTTTACTATTCGATGACCAGCCTCTTTTCGTAGGTTTTGTCGGTTTGTCATCAACAACAGGAAATTATGAATAAACTGTTCTTTTAAAACTATTCTCATATCTTTCCAGTCTGCTGCCTTTTATCATAACTTAGATTGGGCTGTTAATGAGAAAGAAGATCAGTTGATGTTTTTTTTGGCCATGTCCATATATTTGTCTGATAATAATATTGCGGATTCATATAGCTGGAATTTGTTACTTGACTAGAATGTGTATCTGTTGGATTTTCTTCATAATAGGTCTAATATTTTTGGTCCATATTTGATTGTGTTTCATTCTTCCTTGATTAAACTTTGTTTGTTCCAATAAATTTAGTAGTTATTGTATATGTTGCCTTCATTATTCTTGATTTCGAATCTGCCTAATTGTCATTGTTTCATACCAACATTTGATTAACATTAGCTTTAAATAGAGGGCTGTTCATTTTTCTTGCATTTGATTTTATAGATTCTAGTTCTTTATGTGGAATTTATCTTGTTTAAATCCTCTATGATTGAGTGGCTATGCATAAGCGAGATTTTGTTCCGTATTTTGCTTTTGACGGAAGTTTCGTTTGCATAAAGATTGATGTGATTTGCATATGTTATATAGAATTTGGGTCTTGGTTGGTTGCATGTTAATAGGAAGCCTCACCTTTGGTAGGTTAAGGTGAAATGACTATATTTTTTTGAAATACTGTTTAGGGTATATTTCGTGTTCAATTGAGTATAAAGTCACTTATTATCAGTATTTTATCTTAGATCTTAGTTAATCATTTAGCTTTCCCTAAAGGAGTTATCTGTAATATTCAAATGGGTTTCCCATTAGTTAGTTAGGTGAGCGTTCATATGGAATTAGTTGGACTCCTTTCTTTTTGTTGTCGAGTAGATAATGTTGTCAATAGAAATATCACTAATGCACATCTCTTAATTTTCATTGCTTTAGTTTAGAGTTTTGATTGTTATTGCCTTCCGTTTCTTGTCAAATAGATGTATCTTTCTGCACATTTTTTTCCCGACAAGAAATTAATGTAACTAGTGTGTTTGTTCATGAATTTTAACATCTGTATTTATTCCTCGTTGGCCTTTTAATCTATTTCATGCTAGATATGCCAAAATGATAGCTTTTAGAGTAGATTTAAGGGAGGTAGTAAGGTTGAAGATTTTATTTCCTATTTTTATCAGGTGGCTTGGCTTTGTTTCATATATTTGCCTTCGTTAGTAATAGCACTCTTAAGTCTTATTTTTCTTTTCTGACTTCTTTTCTAAATGTTGTATCCATTTGCTAATTTTTTCACTTGTCTTCACTGCATGCCCTTTCGTGTGAGTCCACCGGACTCTCTTCCAATCTCTTTGGCATTTCGAAGTGGTCCAAAGAGGCCTAATATACTCTCCTCTCAATCCAACCTCTCACCAATAGAACAAGGGATTGAAAGGGAAGCTGAAAACAAAGATTGTAAATAGGAAATGCAAGTGCTTGAAACAAACGGGAGAGTTAAAGAAGTTGGGTGCCTCTTTTACTTTTGAATATTTGCATTTTGTTATTTTGGGCTTAAGCCCTCGTTATTTTATTATTATATACTTGTTAGATTAGGATAAATACCATTGAAATAGGCAAAAAGGCCCCAAAATGAAATGGATCCAAAAAAACTGATCCAGGCAGACAAAAATCGGATTTGGAAATAATTTTTCAAACAACTCTAAAAAAGTTTTAGCCAAACAAATTATTTGTCGGATAATTGCGAGTTAGCGAATATTTTAGGTCCATAAAAACCTTCCTAAAATATAAATGTGAACCCCCGAACCTCCTTTAAAGTTTTCACTAGATTTACTGTTATGTCTTTTGAAATAAAGTTTTCTTAATTTTTTCCAAAAATTAAGTGGCGACTCTAAACAAGTCTAAAACAAACCCATGTTAGGCTCTATTTTGATCTACTTCATTTTGGGGGTGTAAAAACACCATTCATGCAAGGTAGTACTTTTGGCTTCTTTTTCTATTACTTGTCAGTTTGGAGCCTAGCCGCTATCTTTATATTTTGAACACTATGAGATACATCTTTAAGTAAGTCTATGTTTCTTAATCATATGGATCCTACGAGGTACTTTTTAAGGTATTTCTTGATCCCTTAATAATCATGAACACTACGAGATACCTTTTGGGCATGTATAAGTTCAGTGTTTTCATTGAACACTCCGAGATACCCCAGGGAATGTCTAAGTTCATTCTTTGCTTTGAACAATAGGAGATTATTCTCAAGCATGTCTATGCTCATAGGATATGGCGATCTCTACTAGGATACTTTGTGTTACATCCTTATTGATGTCAGTCCGCACCTGTGGTTTGATTTGAGAATTCATCCCCTTGGATGCTCTCGACGAAGACTGAAATAACTTGTTAGTAGGAAATGTAACCGGAAAAGTTGTAGTAACTCTTACGATGTTTTTTAGTTACTCTTGATGTGAAAGATGTAACATAAGTATGTTCAATATATGCTTGCACATTCAAAGTGAATAATTAGTAGACATAATGCCTCTTTAGCGCTTTCGAACACAATATGTCCATTACAAATAATGATATGCTGATGATTTAGAGATGCCATTGCTTTTTTTCTTCATGGCAAACTCCGGTGATCTCCACGACGAGATAGATGTCTCAGTGATTAGCCAACTGTAACAAGGTGAATGGCTCAATAATGCTCCAACTGTAACGAGGTGGATGGCTCGATGAATATCCAATCGAGACGAGGAAGATGACTCGATAATTAGATCCTTAGCTAACGCTAAGAAAAAAATTCCACGTTGTGCTGTGTCTTTTCTAATGTCGTCTGCTTTGTGGTTTGATTTGAGAATTCATCCTCTTGGATGCTCTCGACAAAGAATGAAATAAACTTGGTAGCAGAAATTGTAATTAAAATAGAAAATTCATATGCTTTACCGTACTCAACAAATATTCTAATGTCAGCCTTTGTCGGTTTTGATGCAGTAGGTGATGACTTGATAAAAAAATGATGCTTCATTGATAGAAAGATGATTATCCATTGGTAGGATAATGTTTCTACATGACATGATGATGATTTTGATGATCCATTGATAAGATAATGATTGATTAATCATCGATACGAAATGATGTTGACGCTCCATTGATAGGATGATGATGCTCCATTGGTAGGATAATGTTGATGGTCCATTGATCGGATGATGATTCTTCATTGATGATCCATTGACAGGATGATGTTGATGGTCCACTGATAGGATGATGATTCTTCATTGATTATCCATTGCTAGGATGATGATGATGCTCCATTGATAGGATGATGATGTTCATATATGATCCATTGGTGGGATGATGCTGATACTCCATTGATAGGATGATGATGTTCCATTAGTGATCCATTGATAGGATGATGGTGATCCATTTGTAGGATGGTGATATTCCGTTGATAAAATGAAGTCGATGTCCTTTTGGATAGTGGTATTATCTCATTTGATAATACTTGTAGAAATGTCCCTATGAAAGGGTCTCATATTACCACGCCTCATGTCGACGTGATTTGTGAATTTTCTTCAAATGTTCTTGATGCTAAAAATTTAGTTGGATGTCATTTGTAGATGTTTCTACATGTTGAGAATGATCCTTTCACTTGTTCATATTTGAATTTTTGCACTCAATTTAGCTCATGATTTGCTGAAAATTTGAACAAGGTGTTGTTGCTTATATTCTGAAGTTCTTTTTTTCTTTAAAAAACTTTAATGACTTTCATGCATCCATAGAACAATTGTTAGTTTGTTAAACAAATCGATCTGTGTTGACTTCTTCAAACACGTGCTCCTTGGGTTGCTATCTTCAGTTGATCTCTCCCATCTCTCACTTCTCAATGGATGAGACAATAACATATGCAAAATATTTGAAATAAATAGATTAAATCTTTTAGAAAAGAGTTTCAAAAAGTTGTGATTAAAAAGGTCACTACCAAGCATCATGTCATGGCAAGCTTGATGAACGCAATTGGGTTGATATGTCGAGATCTACCAGATTATTTGAACGCAAATAATCAAAGTTGCTGTAAATTGCCGATAAACCCTATTGAAATTTTTGAGGCCGTCCTAAAAAAAATTCTGTCCCAGTTAGTGGTCTTGGCCTATCTTGAACTTTTACTAAACAAAATCATGGAATTTTTTAGATTCTTTCAAAGAATTTGTCCCAGTTTCAATTCTCAATGTGACATTAGTTTCGACTAGTTGTAAAGATTTTCTTCTTTAGAATTTTTGAACCCTTCTCAAACATTGTGTCCTAGTTATGAGTATAATGTAAGTTTAGTCTTGGATTGTTGGAGAGATCTTCTTTTTGAGAATTTTTGAGTCCCTCTCAAAAATTCTGTCTCAGTTTCTATTGTAAAAGAAAATAGAAATCTTACGGGAGCTATGATCGAGCCGTTGTGGATCTTATGTATCCCGTTGATGCAGGAATCATGTCAAACGTAACCTCAAGGGTTAAAAAACATAAGAAGTTTACAAGGAAACTGATAGAGGCCGACATAGGCCGCCTACGTATATCATTCTTGAGAATTCAAGTTTAACGTACTCAAATACAAGAAATAATTTTCTAACTACAGAACATAAGATGATTATAAACAAACGATGTGATTACAGGGAAAGAAAAAGAAACTGCGAATCATAAAATATCACAGCCCTTGATAGCATTTGAGTCAAGTGGCAACTTGAGATGAATGTATATGTTTAATAGCGATATGCAATCAAACAAACACATCGACACATTTTCTAAGCAAACTGATGAATTCTCATTTATAGGCTGCTCTCAAATTAACCGTAATTCTAACTTCTTTGACACATTCATCCTTTTCACGATTCTCAGTTTCTGTATTATCTAGATTCGACTTTTCCTGAGTCACAAACTGTTTCAAATTTTTGACAAGTCGTTTGAATATCATAACCTCATTATCATACTCTTATTACTCATCTTCATACATCCCATTTTGTTCATTCAGCTTGTGACATGACATGATATTGGCTGTTTTTTTTAAAAAAAATTATTTTTACTGAAATTAAAAACAAAGATTATTAGATGGCAAAATTAAAGCAAGCAAAATAATTTTTAATAATATAAGAGACTTTCATTGAAAAATAAGGAAATACGAACTTTGACCATGACCATGAGTCATTTTGCCTTTTTCAAAACATTACGAGGGAACTTAAAACATAAACAAGTAAGATTGCATAAAGGGTGGGTCGCGAATCTCATTCGAACTACCATCAATTTTAGAAAATAACATAAAATTTATCTTTTGTCTATCAAGTTGAGCAAGAGATAAAGAGCAGAGTGGAAGTCCAATTAAGAACTTTCTTCATTGTCTCGACATCTCGTATTCCTTGTGTCTCGATTATCTTCTTGAGTACAACATCACCTTCTTCACAAAGATTCCCAATTCCTTCTCCAAGACCATCATCATTGGCATATTCTTTTACCATTAAGGACTGGCATAAATGAGGCAAAGACTTTGCTGGAACATGATTGATCCCTTTTTTTTCCTGACCCTGTCATGACATAGAAGCAAAAGCTTGATGGGGTGTCATGCTCTTAAAATTGATTTTCTCACTTATGCTTAAAGAAGCTACAATTTTCTCAAGGTTTTCAGGACCAGTTGGAACTATCACCTTTACCATGCACCACTTATCCTCCGTCTCTATCATATTGATAGTGGTGCCTCCATAGTTTGTCAAAGGATTGCTGTTGACGTTAGGTACAAAAATCTTGACCACATTCTGGTCAATCAAGTGCTGTGTCTTGTGTTTTAAATTGATACAGTCTTCAGTATCATGACTAACACTATTCGAATGATATGAACACACTCGATCATCTCGGTAAAATTGGGAGCTAGTGTCAACAGGCTTGGGCCCAAGTCGATGAATAACACCTGCCGCACTTAGTTGATCAAACAATTTCGTACGACTTTCAATGAGCGGTGTATAATTCTGAGCAGGTTTATTCACAAACATTGGATGAGAAGGATCATAATGACCTTGTTGAGGCGGAGGCGCTTGACGATAATTTGGGACGTTTCAACGGGAAGGTGCTTGAGACCTTGGTTCAATCATGTTAATAGTGAATCATGCACGATTCAATAGTGAACCACCATCGGCATTGGAAGTGACAGTTTGAAGAGTGACAATTCTTTGATAAATAAGGTCTTGAATTTTATGTTTCAAGTTGATGCAATCTTTAGTGGTATATCCAGCACCTCTTGAATGGTAAGCGCAATGAAGATCAGACCTGTAAAGTCTGGAATTGTCATTGACATTTTTTGGATCAATTGTTTGTGTCAAACCAACCACTTTTAATCTCTCAAAGAGTTGAGTTCGACTTTCAACCAAAGGAGTAAAGACTCAAGAAGGCTTCCTTGAAAACTCTTGACAAGAAAAGTTGTAATTATTTCATGAAGATGGAGGTACTTGACGGTAACTCGGAAGATTTCGCCGAGTAGGTGCTAGTGTTTGGAAATTCGGATGTTGTGGGGCTTGGTAGCTATGAGGGTAATTCGTCAATGCAACTTTGTAATTTTATTGAGCATTTCAGTAATTTGGAAATGGAGCTTGGTAATTTGATTGATCATTTGGGTAATTTGGAAATGGAGGTTGGTAATTTGGATGATTTGATAGTGAAGATTGGTAACTTGGTTGGATGGGGTAAGGATTTTCTAGAGCTAAAGAGTAGTTTTGGATGGTAAATGCTTTCATACATTAAGAGCAACACGTCTCTTTGATTTTTTGTTTGATTCAAATGACATAGAAGAAACATCTTCCCTTTTCCTCCTTAGCGGCCCTAGGATTCAACTCGGGGAGTCATTCGGATGATTTTTCTGGTCCTAAGGCTATCTTCAATATCTTCACCAATTTTGACTATCTCACTGAACTTTCCTCCTAGAATAAGCACCATCCTATTGTAATACTCAAACTCATTAATGCGCATGAAGATTTCAATAATTTCTTTCTCAGTCATGGGAGGCCTAACCCTTGCAGCCTCTCTTCTCCAACGGTAGGCATACTCTCGATAACTTTAAATAGAATTCTGTTTGATTCTCTCCAAAGAGTATCGATCAGGAATTAATTCAACAATGTAATCAAACCTTTCAATGAAGTCTAGACAAAGTTTTCCAACTCGGCCACTGCTTAATTTCTTTAGTATAAACAATTCCAAAGCTTTTCCTTTCAGACTTTAACAAAGGAGTCGCATTAGCAAAGCTTCATCTTTCCCTACTCCAATAAGTTGATCACAATAAGCCCTCAAATGAGTCAAAGGATTTTCAACTCCACTAAAAGTGTCAAAATTTTGTAATTAAAACCTTTTGGAAGTTTCAAATGTGAATGACGACACAAATCTTCATGATTGAACCCCACAAATGTCTGGAGTGTATTGGAAGTCCTTCATTGCCTTTATAACTTTCTCTCTGATGCTTGGCTTAGCCTTTTCTTTTATGACCTTCCACTCATTCTCTTTTTCAGAATGGTCGATTTAAAAGTGGTAATAGAAAGGTACGAATCAAGTGATATTGGAAGTTGAAATGTAATTTTTAAGGTATGGGTTGAGTGGTAGGTGAGTTTTGGACAATTTTAGTAGGAATTTGATTGACCAGAGGATAATTCTAGAAAATGTTTACATTTGGATTTTGATAAGTCGGTAACTTCTAGTTTGATGAGCTAGCATGATGTGGTTTTGGGGTGGTTAAGTCAATGATTGTAGGTTAAGGATCCCAAGTAGGAAAATGGAGTAGAGGCCTTTCGTTTTCTGAAGTAGGAACATTAGCAATAATAGCCAGATTCATCAAATTTTAGGTCTTATCCATCTCCGTCCTCATTTCAGCAATTTGTTTGAACAACTGTGCGATCAACTTGTTCTGTTCAGCAATGGTAGGCTCATTCATAGTAATTTCATTTAAATGAGTATTGTCGACATTTTGAACCACTTTTTCTTTGCCTTTTGACAAACATTGTTCGGAAAAGGAATCTTTGGGATCTGTAGACCTTGTGAAATACGGATGTTCAGCTATTCTCTAAACACAAATTAGTTTTGAGTACCAGACAAAGAAAAACAACTCAAAAGCAAATGTGTTAGTCTGTGCCGAAGATAACTAGTACAAGATATCACACGCATTACTATAAACACATAAAAGTTGCTTCATTTGAACATAAACTTGCCCACATATATAGGAAAAATATTAGATAGACAGGAATTTATATATCTGATTGTTAACTTTGTGAATCAGAAATATCGACTTGGGTTAGGACAAAGTCTATTGAATATTTCATTGTCGTACTTCTCTTTTGACTAAGACGTAACTCTAATTTTTTTAAGAGTTGGAAAACATAAAATTTCTCAAAAATGGGGATCGAACCTTGAAAGGTTTCCTACGTATCTCACAAAAGAGAATTCAGGTCCTACGTAGTTTGACCCAATTGACTTCTTCTTTTATTTTTTCACTTTTAGACGATCAATCTTTTGTTTGATATGAGTGTCACACCCGGATTCTGAAATACGAATGCAACCTGCGTCATTAACCTCTCAGAGGTCGAGACAAGTCTCTTCTTACCTTTCATCACATTTATATAGTTAAATTTGTGGAAAAATTCAAAACTTTTAAAACATAATAAAGTATGCATTGACTTCATATATTTTCTATATAGATTTATATTCTACGAAGCTCAAATTAAAAACAACCATCTACTATAAAAGAATCAATTCAGATCAAGAGATCAATATATAATGTAATAGTTTGCGAAAACGGCCTGAACACAGAGCTCTGAGAAAAACATCTGAAATGAAACGCTTGCGACAACATTCACTAGCTATGCCAAAAGAACTAGGCTATATAAATAAGTGTAGCATCCACGAACATCAAGAGGACCTACCAAAGTCTGGAGAGCGATGATCCAAATAGCTTCAACGAGTCTTCAACCTCTCTAACTTGCACCTAAAAAGATAATATTAGTATGGTGTTAGTACACACCTGTACTAAGTATGGGTGTATGCACACATACACATAAGACTATGCATAATCAAGGAAAGCTCTTCCTATAACAACATGCCATTTTTGGAAAGTGACATTACTAGACTTTCCTAATTCGTTATTTGTGAATTGTGGTATGAATATAACGTATTTTAATGCATTCAAAGCAAACAACTCATTTTCTATATGAATACAAGACCTTAGAATCATCAACATAATTTTAGAACAACTCGAGCGAAAATTTTGGATTTTCTTGCCTCCAAACCCGAGATCCCTTTTCGCCGTACTAAGTTTATTTATCGGTCTTTTTATTCTTATTGTTGTCGAGTTCAAAAATCTCCTTTGATCCAATGTTTTACTTACAAGTGAAATGATTCATTATAGTCCCATACCTATAATGAATCAACTAAGTAATTCAAGAGATTAAGGAAATGATTTAACTACAATTTGGCACATGGAATCTTCATAAACCAATCTTTATTGACTATTCCTATTATTGTATTATTGGCCTAATATAAGAAGTCATTATAAGCCAATCTTATTTGGCTATAATCTATTGCCAATTATATAAAGTCATTATAAGCCAATCTCTTTTGGCTTGATCATTTTTATAACATGAGGACTCATTATTGGCTATACCCTTTACTTATTGGAAACTTCATTCTTATCAACATTGACATTCATAAATCTTACTTTCTTAGTTCGCCTTGAACTTACATCTCTTCTTTCTTGTTATTTCCTTAGATAAGGCTATAGCATTAAGATCATGTAAAGTTACATGAAATTCAGTGTGTTCCCCACACCGAAAGAGCTGATTCACCGATCAAAGTGAATCCTAGATCATGCGAGTTAACATGATATCTAGTGTCTGCCCCTTACCGAAAAGGGGTGATTCACCGGCTAAAGTTAATCCATGTCAAGTGTTTACCCCACACCGAAAAGGGGTGACTCACACCTAAAGTGAACCAAGAAGATTCTTTTAAGCATTAACCGACATAGATCATGTGAGCTAAACATGAAATTCGGTGTCTTCCCCACACCAAAAAGAGGTGATCTCACTGGCCAAGGTGAGACCGAAACATACCTAGCTCTTAGATGGAATCCACATGCTAGTTTCCATGTTGGCTAGACATAGTTCGAAGACTAGGAGATATTCGGATACTCTCATCCACCGTGGTGGAGCCTCATCTCACGTGACTTACATGTGTAAGCACAAGCTCATAGCTAGTCTATTAGTGCTTTGCTCATTTTCTTTTATCTTCTTATCTTTTCGAGTTGAGTCAAACATTGTGGAAGCTTGCTTCTAGATTGAGGTTTACTTACTCTATTGATGACATGTCATTCCTTTCCTTGCATTGATGAAATGTGAATTTATCCTTACATAACATCTTTGGTGTTAATGATACTTGTCTCACAAATTCTAACACCCTTCTTCGTGAGTATCTTAACATAGTATCTTAGGTGGGAGTGAGAGTTGTCTCACTTCCTTTAACACCTCATTCTTGTAAATTTCTTAACTTAGAAACTTTTTAATTATGTTAAAACTCACTTTACTTGCTAACGTTCATTTGGTAGCTTCATATCATCATTTATGGAAGTTGAGAACTTCATTCATGAAATACTTATGTTCATAGTTCATTTGGTTAGGGCTTGTTGGGAGTTGTCCCAATGATTAGCATAATCTTGGATATGGATTCATTGAATTATCTTAGATGTGATTAAGTTTTCATTTCAATACTTTGTCTATATGTGATTGGCATAAAATTAGTATTGGCCTAGAAAATTTGGAAATAACTTCATAGACAATTTATTGGCACAAACCAAACATTCATTCAAATAAAATTTCATGAAATCATTATTAGCCTATCTTATATCATAACATAGACAAAACATTATTAACCATTTCGGATAGGCTCATATGAATACTTTAATGAACATATCATCTCCAACAAGTCATGTTTAACAGTAAATATACACCACGACCATAAAACATCAATCTTAGCACTTTCGGACACAAGTTAACGTAGCACCACTCTTTATTTCACGTAAGGAATACTTAAAAATCATACGAGTATAACTTATAGGTTCATTCGACATTTAAGAATCAAGAAAACTACACATTAAGATCAACCAGCACAACATACAAACAACATGATTGTGACTATATCTCTATACTCATTGGAATCGGAAACAAAGATACTAGGAAAAAGGGCATTCAACAATAACATTGGGAAACAACCCTAGTTTCGAGATTTCATAGATTTAAGACGATGGAAAATACTCTTGGAGAAAGAATGCAAGGAGAGAAACCCATACCTTATTTTCTTGCGCATAGGGATCGGACATTTGTTGTTCTTCTATCAGCTGAGATTATTGATAGCCCTTATTTGTCTTCCATAATCAAGGTATGTGGACCCATTTGGAAGGTCAAACGAGCCCCGAAGCGAGCATACGCCTCATTTCGACGATTTTCGTGTAGTAGAATTTAATCTACGAAGATCACCTTGCCTGAAACCTTGAAGAAAACCTTGAAATCGCCTAAGAGATCGAGAGAAACTTTTCTGTTTTTCATTCTTTCGTTTACTGTTTCACGTTGTGAATTTCTTAGTGTTTGAACGTGAGTCTAAGTCTTAGGTACTGATCTTGACTCATTCAACTTAGGATAATTAAGTAAATTAAATAAAAAATAAATAAATAACTAAAAAGCCCCTCCTAATTGACTAGAAATTGTAAAACATTTGACTTAACCCAAAGTCTGGAAATTGGCTAGGTCTCGGCCAAAATTTAGAATTTTAATTAATTAATTAAATTGTTAAGTTAATTAATTAAAGAACCTAGGGTAATTACTAAAGTACCCTTAAGTCTTTGGGACCATAACTAACCCTTTGGACCATCCTAGGTTAGATACTAGGATGTTTCTTTAACTAGTTAGTAGGTTAGTGTAACCCAATTAAGTGTTAGTTTGTTGGGTGTACTAGATAATTTATTTTTATCTGTCCTAGGTTATTTAACTAGTTAGCTCAGTTATTTAGAGTCTAGATTTAGTTAGAGATCTAGGCCCCACATAGTGGACCCCTTGTGCACGCCTGCCCCCTAACTACCCTAACCGAATTCGGTTAGGGTGGTCCCCTCCTTGGCCATTTCTCCCCATATGCTCGCACATGGGCTTGCACATGTGTTGCTTGTGCTTATCTAACTAACTATTCTTGATGGTTCATTTGTCATGTTTACTTATTGTCCCAAGGATGCTCACTATATCCTTCGGCACTCCTTAATCTACATGCACATTTTAAGTGGTCATGTGCTATGGTGCCTAGGCTTGACATATGGATGCGTAGAACCTATTGTGTAAATGTTGGAAAATCCATATTTTTAGCTTAGTGTCTTTATTGCAGGTACATTTCTTAAACAAGCTCATTAATACTTACAAAAATTTGCTAACACCCTTTAAGCAGATATTTTCTAATATGCCCAATATTTTGCTTATTTGGGCATTATATAGAAATTGGCTAATAACCCTTTGCGAATTTTTTATAGTAGCCCAACATTTCTCAATATTGGGCCTTGGAAGGCCTATGTATCCCCAATACACATTCTTAAATACCTATTGGGCTCTTCACTAGACATGTAATTTTCCCAAATGTTACAATGAGAGTAAGATTATAGAAAAGAAGATCGATTTTTTTTTAAACTAAAGACTCGAAAGATAATTGGACGCACTTTAATAGTTGACTCGATATTTATGCTTAAGGAGTTCTAGAAAATATTTTTCGAGAATGAGTAGGCTAGAACTTCTCCAAATGACGAATTATAATCACACAAACAGTTATAACACATAAAATATAGTGCGTTCTAAACATATATGTGACCCTTTTATGCCAAGGGTAGGATTAACGATTTGAAGGATGTATACATCATTTGAAACATTCTGTTGCCCCAAAACCCAAATTTATTCAAACTTTATAAGTAAAACGAATGGGTATTCATAGAAGAGAAATGGGGGTATAAACAATTAATCCCACGCAGGGGTATAACCCTATACTATGCCTCCGTGGAAGGTCCTTCGAACTTGCTTTCTTCTCATCTCACGGTGCCAACGTCTTTGGATGGACTAGTAGCTTGTAAAACTCGTTCTTCAACTATGATCTAATCTTTACCCCATGGGACAATGATTTTCAAATAATGTATACATCCTTCAAATTTAAACAAATAAACATGATCGTCCGTTTAGGTCGTGGGCCGTTTTGGACTAAGGTGGTCTTTCTAATGGACCCAACACGCCTTGAGTGTTGGGTCATCTTAGGATAATGCTTAGATTTGGATTCGGTTTGCTCTACTGTAGGTTGACTAGAATTGGTTTAGAAATGATGGTTACTCGAGTTGGACAAACAATAGGGTGAAGATTAATAAACCACATTGGATGACCGCAAACCAACTTTTCATTTATTACTTCCAAAGATTAGACTTGTGTTTTTTTCTGAAGGACTTTGTGGTAAGCCATGTAACTAGCTTTTTCCTAATGCAAACTATTTGCCGTTTGGTGTAGTTTATGCCATGAAAAATGCAACAGTTTAATAATGCGATAAATAAAGCAAGTCGACAATATATTACACATAGCCAAACAAGTTAATTTTAAGGTTAGAACTCTTCATGTCCCCAACAGAGTCATCATTCTATTTTATAATAAAGGAAAAATACTTTATAAATTTTAGGACTTTAGACTTGTTTAGAGTCGCCAATTAATTTTAAAAAAAATTAAGAAAACGTTATTTTTTCAAATGACTTAAAAAGTAAATCTAGTGAAACCTTTAAAGAAGGTTTGGGGGATCACATTTATATTTTAGGAAGGTTTTTACGGTACCTAAGATATTTGCTAACTCGCGATTATCCGACAAATAATTTGTTTGGCTAAAATATGTAAGAATTTATTTAGAGTTGTTTGAAAAATTAAGTGTCAATTTACTATCTAAGTGAAATATTTAACTTGCAAAATTTATTATTTAATTTTTTTTAAAAAAAACTATTTAGATTCGATTGATTTAGCTCGAATATTCAAAACAGAATATCTCTTTGTGGGGATTTTAATGTTTCGACCCTAATACTAACAATAAATAATATCAAGCAAATAAACGATAAGTAAAGAGAGAGAGAGAGAGAGTTGGGTCCAAATCGGGTTTTTGTTCGGCTAGAACAATTTTTTTGGACCCATTTCATTTTGGGGCTTTTTTGCCTATTTAAATGGTACATGTCCTAAACTAACAAATATATAATAATAAATAACGAGGGCTTAGGCCCAAAATAACAAAATGCAAATATTCAAACATAAAGGAGCCCATTTGACCCAGCTTCTTTAAGTCTACCATTTGTTTCGAGCACTTGCATTTCCTGTTTACAAGCTTCGTTTTCAACTTCCCTTACAACCCCTTGTTCTATTGGTGAGAGGTTGGATTGAGAGTAGAGTATAGCAGGCCTCTTTGGCCAACTTCTAAATGCCATAGAGATTGGAAGAGAGTTCAGTGGAGTCACACAAAAGGATATGAAGTGAAGACAAGTGAAAGAATTAGCAAATGGATACAACATNGCAGGCCTCTTTGGCCAACTTCTAAATGCCATAGAGATTGGAAGAGAGTTCGGTGGAGTCACACAAAAGGATATGAAGTGAAGACAAGTGAAAGAATTAGCAAATGGATACAACATTTAGAATAGAAGTAAGTAAATAAAATTAAGATGTAACAGTGCTATTACTAACGAAGGCAAATATATGAAACAAAACCAAGCCACCTGATAAAAATAGGAAATAAAATCTTCAACCTTACTATCTCCCTTAAATCTACACTAAAAGCTACCATTTTGGCATATCTAGTATGAAATAGATTAAAAGGACAACAAGGAATAAACACATATGTTAAAATTCATGAACAAAAACACTAGTTACATTAATTTCTTGTCGGGAAAAGAATGTGCAGAAAGATACAGCTATTTGACAAGAAATGGAAGGCAATAACATCAAAACTCTAAACTAAAGCAATGAAAATTAATAGATGTGCATTAGTGATATTTCTATTGACAACATTATCTACTCGACAACAAAAAGAAAGCAGTCCAACTAATTCCATATGAACGCTCACCTAACTAACTAATGGAAACCCATTCGAATATTACAGATTACTCCATTAGGGCAAGCTAAATGATTAACTAAGATCTAATGTAAAATAATTATTATAAGTGACTTTATAGTCAATTGAACACGAAATATACCCTAAACAGTATTTTAAAAACATATAGTTATTTCACCTTAACCTACCAAAGGTGAGGCTTCCTATTAACATGCAACCAAGCAAGCCCAAAATCTATATAACATATGCAAATCCTATCAATCTTTATGCAAAGGAAACTTTCGTCAAAAGCAAAATACGGAACAAAATCTCGCTTATGCATAGCCACTCAATCATAGAGGATTTAAACAAGATAAATTCCACATAAAGAACTAGAATCTATGAAATCAAATGCAAGAACAATGAACAATCCTCTATTTAGAGCTAATGTTAATCAAATGTTAGTATGAAACAATGACAACTAGGCAGATTCGATATGAAGAATAATGAAGGCAACATATATAATAACTACTAACTTTATTGGAACAAACTAAGTTTAATCAAGGAGGAATGAAACAAAATCAAATATGGATAAAAACTGTTAGACCTATTATGAAGAAAATCCAAAAGATGCACATTCTAGTCAAGTAACAAATTTCAGTCATATTAATCCGCAGTATTGTTATTAGACAAATACATGGACGTGGCCGAAAAAAACAGCAACTAATCTTCTTTCTCATCAACACCCAAATCTGAGTCATGGTAGAAAGCAGAATAATGGAATCATTCAAAAATTGTTTTAAAAGAAAAGTTTATAATAATTCCGATTAATTGTCTAATTTAAACCAAATAGGAATTCCAATAAAAAACTAACTCTCTATTGTTGATGACAAACCGAGCAAACCTACGAAAAGAGGCTGGTTATCGAATAGTAAACAGGGATGCAAGCAAAATCTAAACATCATTTAATTTTAACACTCGCAGACCAACATCATACCTTGGATAAAATTCAAAACTTGACGCTTTGATTCGTTCATCCGTCTTGCGGTGATAAAAAAAGGAAGACCAACATTGAAACCAAACCTTATCTCATATTCCTGATGATGAAAATTGTTTAGAGTGAGTAAACTAGAATAAAAAAATTTAAGCTACAGGCATATTAACAATCTGCATAATCATGAGAACTTAAGAGACATACACGAGAAGAACGATGAGTTTCAAGATTGACACAGTTTTGAGATGCATATTTACCACATATATCCATTTGAACCACATTCTCAAATAACTAGTTCTAAAAAATTGAATATGAGAAACTCACGAAATGCTTAATAAACAAACCAACAGTAAACAAAAGGATGTTCAACCTAACAATATAAAATCAGCTAACTTGTGTTCTACTCACAACCCTCATGGATATTCGAACGTGAGTAACTCAGACAAAGCAGGCATTTCATTTATTAGTTGACGGAACCAACCTCATTCAAAAACCAAGAAAGCTTTTTCCATATGAAAATAATAAATCAAGAAGTAACAGAGACGATTGAGAAAAAAAAAGGAACAACAGACCACTTCAACGTCTATATAAAAAAAGGTACGAACTAGAAAGGATTTTTTACCTTTTATGGGGCATCAAACGGAGACAATGATGGGCAGGGACGATACATCTTCCACCGTACGAAGATATTTCTATCAGGCAAGCTAGACTCGGGCAACAAACCAAAAAATTCTAATAAAAATATCGGATTTAAAACAACTGGTAACACGAGTTACTCCTTCGCGGTCCCTTGAAATATATTTACTATTTTCTAAAATTCTTCCGCTCAAACTCTCTTTTGCCTTAGCTAAAAAAATTGAATAAAATCTCAGACTACACTCTTTGAAAGAAAATTTCTCCTTCCCAATTTTTATACCTTTCTCAAAAAAAATTCTTTTCAATTTTTCCTTAGTTAGGAATTTTCCCAACTCAAAACTGTCTCAAAAAATTTTCTTTTCTCCCAAAAAAAACTCCATGCTCATAGTAAAAAGAGGAGGTATTTATGGAAATATATTAGCGTTTGGACTTTTTGTTAAATACCGAATAAAAAATGGGTTAAAAGGCCATCTCAAATTCAAAATTTGAATTCCTTTCCTCTCCTAGAGAAACAACTTTTCTACCAATTTTTGTTCCATTCAGGAAGAGGAAAGGGAAAGCACGGGCTCATATTGATTCGATCGTCCTAGGCGAACGATGTGGCTCAATATCAAGGCCACAAGGACGGATTTGCAGTTGTTCTCAATACTGCGAAAGAAGAAGACGAAATTTTACTGCATATCGCTTTACACATCTGCTGCTTCTTTTTCATGTGAACTCCGTCAATTTGTGCACGTTGGAGCTGCCTTCCGTTGACTCACCTTCGCATGGGGCGCGTCCAGGGGCGATTCAGAGTCGTTTGGATGTTTATGCGTGCTTTCCGTGTGGCTAATGTTCAAAGTCATCTAGAATTGTTGTTTTCCTTCCCGTCTATTCTGTTTGCTGGGTTTTTGAACAGAAAAGTGGGCCGGGTCACGAAGGGAGTGGGCTGGGATAGGTATTGTTGGTGGGCTACTGAAAAAAGTTATTTCTTGGTCTTCTTGTGCTTGACAAGTATTGCAAATTGGTAGGGTTGAAGGAGTGGGCAGGAAATGTTTCTGCAACATGAAAAGAAAGAAAAAAAATGGATAAAGAAATAAATGAGCCTATCGTATTTATGGTGATGATATGGAAATAGGGTTTAAAATTTAATAGAATACAATAGCTAAATAGAATATAATTATATCCATTTAAAGTATAGCCAAATTTAGTCACTTAGAGAATTCATCTAAAAATAAATAAATAAGACGAAGTAGTATAAGTTATTTAATCAAGGTAAAATCCTTTGAGACGATCTTCGAGTGATCATAAAAATTCTAATTTTATAGAAAATTATGTAAATAATATACAAATTAAATAAAATATGAAAAAGAGAAGAGATTAATTTTCATCAATTGAAAAAAAATTAAAAGTTTCATAAAATCTAATTAATCGCTTAGAATTGAAAAATTCGTTAATATTCATCGGGGAGGTCCAAAATTGGGTGTCAACAGAGTTTCATGAGCTTATAAGGTCCTAATGTGACCAAAAATAGTGTTAAGGGTAATTATATAAAGTTTAGAGGTGTTTGGAGGTCAAACGCCCAAAATCGTCCAAAAACGCCCAAGACATCCGGAAACTAGTCGAAGTCGAACTAGTGTAACGTAGTGTTTCATAGTGGAGTTTTAGAGGATGGTTTGAGGATGAAATTAAGTATTTATGATTCCTATACATATCCTGACATTTAAATATTCTAAAGGTCCAAGAACGACGCTTCGGGGACCATCCTAAGGGTCCTCGAGGAGGACCCAAACATAGGCCAATGAAGCTGCCGGGAAGCCTGGATCTGGCAGTGGCTGCGTGACGCAGAGCCATCACGTGAAGGCCAGACTTTTTCCCTGTGATTTGGGGACATCATGAAAAATTCTATACCAAACTAGTTTCCTGAACCAAGAATCAAAACTGCCTCCGCGACGCGCTGTAACTGCCTAGATTTGGTCGCGTCGTTTTTAAGTCAAATTTAAGTTGGTTAAAATGTCCAAAAGTTGCAGAGGTCTTTTGAGCACTTTAGGGATTAATTATTGGCAGTTATTTTAGGTGTTTGAAGAATGTTTAAACAGTACAATATCCAATTAGACCCTAGAATCCTAATCAAAACCTTTATCTCCCAAAACCCTCCCAAAACAACCATAGAAGAAGAGGAGAAATTTGAGGCTGATTTTAGGAAAAATTTAACCAAGGTTTAAAGCTGATTTTAAGGATCCAATCTAAAGGTATGAGAAGCTTATTCGTTCATGGATCCTTCCATCCATGGAGTCCCCCTAGTTTTTCACAATTCAGAATCCAAAGAACCCATTCAAGAGAGGGTTGTGATTGCATTGTGGGTAAGGCTTGATTGTGATCCCAATCTAGTGGGTAGCATTTGATTATGTTTATATGATAATTATATACTATTTTTATGATGTTTTTTATGGTGAATTATAGTAATTGTATTTTAAGCTGATCATGGTGATCATAGACCATTAGAGGCTAGATGAAGAAATTATGCCGATCCTTCTTAGCTTGGTTGTACTCTATGTTAATTGATATGATTGAATCACCTAGATATGATTGAAATAGACTTGATTGATTAAGTTTGGTCTAGATGGAATTGAACCTTAAAAAATGAATTATGGCTATATTCACCTAGTAATGAAGAATGTGAGAAGAAAGCTATGTGTAGAAAATCCTATAATCTACCTATGAATGAAGATAGAATGAATTGATGAATAATGAACCATAGGATGGTTACATTGGCTGTAGTTTTTGGATGATTGAATGATTGTGATAGATTCATTTTAGCATGGAGAGATTGTCAAGGACATCCCTCCATGAGAGAAAAGGTTAAGCAAGGCTTGACATGAAAACCTTGGAGTATATGCTTGACTCCAAGTGGATAAGAGCAAAAGGAGACGGATAGTCTAGCAAGGGTCCGGACTCCAAGTAGAAAGAAGAGTCACACCTAGTAGTTGTGATTACTGTCCAAGCAGGTCTCATAAAGCGGGAGTCTTTCACATAGTAGAGTCAATGTATCCTAGTAGCGATATCCATATCCTATGAACTTAGACGTGCTTGAGAAACATCTCGTAGTGTTCAAAGCAATAGATGAACTTACACATGCCCAAGGTGTATCTCGTAGTGTTCATAATGTGTGAATGAACTTAAACATGCCCAAGGGTATCTTGTAGTGTTCATAATTAAGGGATAAAGACATACTTTCAAAGTATCTCGTAGGGTCCTTATGATTAAGGAATTTAGACAAATTTGAAGAAGTATCTCATAGTGTTCATAAGATAAAGATAGGGGCTAGGATCCAAATTAAGAAGTAATAAAGAAAGGATCAAAAAGTACTAACTTGCATGAATGGTGGTATGGGACACCATGAGTGCATCTAACAAGGTATAACCTAGGGTCACTAATGAATAAGGGATAGAAAATAGTATTGGACAAGAGTTGCCTTCTTAGTATAGCAGAATAAAGATAAGAGAATCCTAGTACATAAAGTTAAATAATAAAGAGGCTATGGAGGGTTAACGTATTAAGGATGGTTTTCAAGATAGGCTTAGTATGTAGGGTAGTATGGGCTTTCTTATGTACGTTATAAAATCATGTTTTTACATGGACACAAGGGTATAATACTTTTTAGTAAGAAGTAAGGATACTAATGCTTAGTGTGTGAGGCAGTATGGGATGCGTCACATGCATTGCACAAATGTGCTTTGATGTGTCCCAGGGGCATAGTTATCATATGATATGATGAACTTAGGTATTTATTATGAAAGTGGACTATGATCAAGAATGACCAAAGAGATGTAATTAGCATTGTTAGTAGTATGGGATGCTACGTTAGCCTTGTACTATTGTACTTGGAGGTGGCTTGTGATGCATTTCATTTAAGTAAGAAAGACATTGAGTCAAGAATGAACTCTTATTTGTTTTATGATGTTTTATTATGAATACGATATTCATTTTATGCTTATGCTTTTATCTCTTATTATTATTCCTATTGTTGTCTAACCCATTAAGATATCTTATCTTTGGTATGATAGTTTTCATACTTAGTACATATACACATATTCCCTACATATTTTCCATGTAGGGTCTTGAGGATATTGAGACATGGTCATTATGGGGAAACATTTTACAAAGGAGATACATTTCTTCCAAGAGTAGAACAGGTCTTCGAAGTGCCCATCTTAGTAGCCAGAGGAAAAGAAAGCAAAAGTGATTCCGGTAGTACCGGCAAGCGGAATGAAACAAAAAGATTGGCATCCTGAATACAACTTTCCTTTGGGAAAAAATGGATTATTCCTTTACTGTTGGAATACCCAATCACACTCTCTAGTGGACCTCTCAGTNAAACAAAAAGATTGGCATCCTGAATACAACTTTCCTTTGAGAAAAAATGGATTATTCCTTTACTGTTGGAATACCCAATCACACTCTCTAGTGGACCTCTCAGTAGGATTCGAATCCAGATGATGTTTTGACCATCTATAAGAGAAAAAAGAACGAACGCGAGAAATGCATTGTTAGAACTGGGTTGGAACGACAAGCAACTCTAGATTCAGGGGCTCTTGCTATAGCCAAAGGCAAGGGAAGGATAAATTTAACGCTGTTTATGATATTCAATAATAAAGATAAATAGTAAAGAAATTACTTTTGCTTTAAAGGGTAGAGTTTCCAAGGCTTGCAAGGAACGATAATTGGTGAGTCCTCATAGCATCCGAGGACATCACTAATACGTTATCTTTTATATTCTTTCATTTTTAGACTTTTATGGGTTGTGACCCAAGACTATTGTACTAATGATATTAGAGATGATGTCTGAGGCATATTGTAGACGTTTTATGAAATGACTTTCTCATTACATTTTGGAAGAAAAGTTTTAATTCCGTGTAGTTTTCATATACGTGTAATGAATGATGTCTAAGGGCTAGTTCAAGACCTCCGTAGGCCAAGTACGTTGTGTTGCTATTCAAGAATACCATATCTTCTAGGGTATACTCTTGGGTCTTGACAAACTTGGTATCAGAATATAAGGTTATGAAATAGTCTTAGGATATCTCAAAACCACGTCTAGTAGATTCTTATTCATTGGTGTGAATCGCGACGCAACTATGAGTAGGAGGCTATGAGATGATTAGGAAAGTTCCACTTCTTCATTCTTCAAGGGCTTAAGTAAGTCCTTTTTCTAATGTTTGCCTATGATTTTGTAGGTAATGGATAATACTAGAGCTAATGCTAGAGCGGAAGGAAATGGGAGTAGGGTGCAAGATCATGTGTCTCCTCAACTACCAGAGTAAGTTCCTCCCTAAGTTCCTAATGACCCTCCAATAGGGAAAGTTACGTTGGAGGAATTTAGGGATTTTATTACTTTGTTGGCTTAAGCCTTACGGCCCAAGCTAATAGAGGAGATGTGGCTCCGACCAATCCTATAGGAGGAATGGGTGCTACAAGAGTGAGGGAATTCTTGAGAATGAATCTACTGGAGTTCTATGGATCAAAAGTTGTTGAGGATCCGAATGGGTTAATTGATGAGGTGTATAAGGTGCTTGCAATCATGTAACTGAAATTGTTTTACATTGAAAAGGTAGAGTTGGCTTCTTATCAATTGAAAGATGTTGCCCAAATTTGGTATGAACAATGGAAAGATAGAATACTAATAGGAGCGGGTTCGTATGGAGTTGGAGACTTTTTGGTTGTCCTTCCTTGATAGGTTATTTCCTAGGGAATTGAGGGAGGCTATGTTGGAGGATTTCATAAACCTCAAGAAAGGTAATTTTAGTGTCAAGGAGTATGCTTTGAAGTTCACTCTTTTTTATGCTCCAAGTTTGGTGGCAAATCCTCGAGACTTGATGAATAGGTTCATAACAGGGGTGTACAAACTAGTAGAAGAAGAGTGTCGCATAGCAATGCTTATGGATGACATGGACATCTCAAGACTTATGGTATTTGCTCAACAAATAGAAGAGTCAAAACTAAGGAATGAAAGGGCTAGAGAGAATAAGTGGCCTAGTGTTGGAAGGTGATAAGTCTCTCCATGCTAAGTACGAGGGACAAGATAGGCCTAGAACTAACATATTCTGACCAAGATTCTTCCAACATCCCTAAGGTTGACAAGGAGAAGGGTAGTGGTTCTTCCAAATCTACTTTCCCCAAGTGTGGAAAGTGTCACTAGAGTAAGTGCCTAACTGGCATGAATGGTTATTTTAGGTGTGGTACGGATAGGAATAAAGTGAGAGATTGTTCGTATATTAAGTCTAAGGGAATACAAGGCAAACAAGTTCATCCTGGTATTGTGGAGGGTGCTCCTCTAGCCAAGAATAGGTTCTATGCTCTCCAATCCAAGGGTGATCAATAATGATCTCCTTACGTCCTTTTCCAGTATGTGTTTCTTAATGATTTATGAAAAATTTAAGAATTTTCTATGATTATGAATTGTCTTGTGGTTTTGATATTTTCAAATAATGAGGGACTGATGTTAGAAAGACAGGTGTAGCTTATTCCCAAGTGGGGAATAAGGAGACATTGTACGAGGTCTTTATATGGTTATGTTTAACTTGGAATTGAATTGTTTTCCTTGACTTGGGTATGTGCATTCAGGTATAATGCATGTACAATGGTCTGCTAGTCTAGAATTGGTCCTTTAAGAAGTGATTAGTAAGGTGTCATTCGAGGACGAATGTTTCCCAAGTAGGGAATATTGTAAGGACCCAACAATTTAATGAGTCAAAATAGATACTAAAACGTGTGTCATGAGGTTTTAATGTCCTAAAATGGTCAATTATGGTATTTAGAAAAAGTATATAGAGTTTGAGAGAGTTTGGAGGTGAAACGTCTAAGAACGTCCGGTGACATTTGAAAGTTAGCCTTGGGACTTGCTAGCGTAGCTTAGTATGTTTAATGAGGTTTTAGGTAGTGTTTGGAGCTCAATTTAATATGGAGGGTTCCTAACATCTAGATGGACGTATTTGGGGTTGAAACGTCCAGGCACGACTCCTCAAGGACCAATCTAAATATCCTTGAAGAGAGACCCAACTTAGGAGAAAAGTTGTCGTTATATTCTAGTTGGTTTGATAATCCTTACAAATGTGGGGATCTCGTCTCTAATAGAGTGCTCTCGTCCAGATACAAATGGTGTACAACAGTAAATTTTTCATGTCAATTGGTAGTTGAAAACTATAGTGTCCAACACAAATATGAAGAGCAGACGAGATTGTATATTTAAAAACTCACAAATGCAGGGACCTGGTCCCTCGCAGAGTTTTCTCCATCAGGAGCATAATGGAGTACAACTGTAAAAGTTGTCCGCGTTAGAAGGTTGGTGAAGTGTCAGCGTACTACACCAAGACATGTCTTCTAGTTCCTTAGATATTTTTCCTCCCTAGGAATACAAGCTAGTGAATCCACCTAGAATGCTATGTTCATGTTTTGGTTCTACCATAAGAAGTAAATGTTTTGGTTCTACCATAAGAAGTAAACCACCTTCTTTCGGTGTAGGGTTTCATGACACCAAATTCAGTGTTTAGCTCACATGGTCGATTGTCATTTAAGGTAATTGTTCCCAAAATTAAAATGAAAGTAATGAAGGGAACACAAACTAGGGTGACTTAAGAGGTTCTACTTAGTGTAGGTAGGGGTTTGAGATTCTACTCATAAATGGCACAAGTTGACCTTGAGGTATGTCATAGGAGGTTGTTCTTATGATATGAATAAAATGTATATGATGACTTTAAATGTTAATGATCCTATATTTTGTGATTTTCGTTGATGAGAATGCTATTGGTCTATGTTGATGTATCTGATTATGAGTATGCATGATATGAATGTATATGAAGTGTTGACATTGTTTATGATTTTTTGTTTGGTTTACTTAATTATGTGAGTTTATGGGGCCTCACATAAGTATTGAACTTGTTGGCTTTGGAAGAGGTTGTGAGTAAGGGTCTTATGTGTTGTGATTTTAAGAAGTCTCGTACATGGTTTGTTGCTAGAACATTATGTTGGAGTTTTTAGCTTATGTTATCTTTATATGATGCCATTCATGTTGATATGACCTTATGTTGATAATATTCATATGTTGACTTGACTTTGTGATTGCATTGGTCTTGTGTTGAATATGGACCTTTCTTTAGTAATGATATGTTTATTGTCTTGTATTTGTTCTTAATTGTGCATAAATTCTTTCGAAATTGACTTAGCATGGTTTTGGACTTAAGGTCTTTTTTTATAATGATTTCAAATGGCTTATTGCATATATTTGTAATTAGTCCATGTGGTTTGTACTAACACATATTTCTTCCATTTCTACAAATATGTAGGTTTGGGCCGTTGAGGTATCAAGGTGGCTTTGCAAAAAGACTTGGAATTTTCCCCATGTTTTGGTAGGTCTTCTAGTTCGAGGATGGTGCAACATACTATAACTTAATAGTATTGATATAGTCTAAAGACACTCCTTTCTTTCCTATTGTTGAATATATTGTTGTACACCCTATGTGGAAAATATGAATTAGTCTAAGGGCTATACCCAAATGCACTACTTGGTTTTAGATGGTTTAATGTGAGATGCTATTATTACACTAAATCATTATATGTTGGTTTTGTTGTATAAACGAGAATCCTATGTAAGCTTCATATGTGAGGAGTCTACATAAGCTCCATATATAGTATGTAAGAGGTCTATGTATACCTCAATAGGTAAAAAGTTTTAATTTTTATGCATTTTAACCGATGATATGTTGTGATGAATGCTAAGAGGCTTGTCTAAGTCCTCTTCGAGGACGACGACAAAACTTACGTCTAAGGGGTGCTCCCCGTTCGTAATAAAGAATACCCCCTCTAACTTCCTCATTAGTCATGTCTGGAGTAACAAACCCCATTCCCTTGATTATTTATAAGGACTTGTTCCCCTTGAGGAACTTGAAGNATTCGTAATAAAGAATACCCCCTCTAACTTCCTCATTAGTCATGTATGGAGTAACAAACCCCATTCCCTTGATTATTTATAAGGACTTGTTCCCCTTGAGGAACTTGAAGACCTTGTGGAGCTTTTCCACCAGGGCGAACTCCTCTTCCTTGGGGTGGAATTCCACCATTAACTACTTCCTCATCAAATCTCCTTTAAGGTGTCCTCCTTGTATTTTCATATTCAATAAACAAAAGAGAAGATATTAGGATGATACACATATAACCACAACATTATGAGAAGACACAAGAGTAACAAAGAAAGGAAAAGTTCTATCCTTCGATATCCTCTCGCTCATAGATGTCTCGCGACTTATACCGATGAACTATACTCTACTAGACGTGGCTGTAATGAGTGTTTGGATCCTAAGGATTACTTAATAACCTTAATTTCTGATACTAAGTTTGTCACAACCCGGTAAAACCCCCAAGTCGTCACACCGTGTACTCGACCTATCAGAGGTCTTGTACAAGCCCTTAGACATCCTTCATTGCATAAATTTATGAAAAGTAGTGTGGAATTAAAAATTTTCATCATCAAAGTTAAGCTATTTTATAAAATCATAGGGAAGAACTAAGTCTCATCATACCCACCTTAGAAATATATTATATCTTAAGGTTACATTCCATTACATCAATTTTAAGAGAAACTATACTCTACTACAAAGTTTTAAAAAAAGGAAAATTAACGTGAGTCATGTCCTCGAAACATGTGAGGACATAAAAATCTTGAGAGAATGCTACTCCCAAGCTTTAGCTTCAAACACAATCCTCACATGCCACCCACAATTGTAGAAATAGAAAAACATATGGAATTAGCACATTGAATACACTAAGTATGGTGACATGAAAGAAAACCATGCTAAAATGAACATTTACTTTAAAACATACTTTTGATGATCTTTTGATAAAAACTTCATAAATCAAGTATAAGAATCATCAACAAGTCAATATTTATATATAGAGATACTCAAGTAATAACTTAGACTAGCTACCCTAGGTTACTCTAACACTCACTTGTGTAAGACTCGAAGAAACCGCCCATACACCCTCTTGAAGCCTACCTAAGAAATCCCCAAAGCTACTCAATATAAGAACCTTTCTTTTCAACATGAATTAACTAAGTAAACGATATTCATTAATCCATTTAAGAGGCAATCAAACAATTAGAGGACTTCACATAATGGTTTTGGAAGATCTAGGGAACTCACCTTGGCATCTTCAAGGTCTAATCATGCCATGCATAGATAATGTCTCATTCAACTACGTACACGTTATAGAACCTATCCAACACTAGAGTGTACATCTCATATGATTAGAATAGTCATTAACCGACATAGACCATACTAGCTTGATATGGAATCTGGTGTCGTAAAACCCACACCGTGGAAGATGTTCCTCTTGCAAAAGGTGGAACTAGGACTAATCCCATGCTGGCACATGGTTCATGGATATCATTGTACTCTAGTCTCATATTACAAGTAGAGCTACTACCACGCACATATCCCTTCGGTGTTTTGCCTTTGTTCTCATAGAGTAAGTTTGTTCACGTAATGATATATAATAAGGTACCATTATTTAGTTCTACCAACTCATAATACCCCTACCAAGAATGGGTCCACTAGGGCTTCCACTCAAGGTCTATCAGAATAGCTCATTATTAATTTATTACATATTCAAGGGTCTATATAACTCATTCATAGAAAGGTACGTACTTTAGGTTTACAATACTAGCCTATCACTTTTTTCATTCATTCAATACAAGGGCGCCTAATCCTTCCTAGTCAAGACACAATATCCATCATATAATTTATTCAATATCATTCAAGTATCAAGTATCCACAATTATTGTAACAATACAAGACACTACTTCATTCTCTAAAGGCTCTCTTTAGTCCTTCACTTCATGAATCATCAACTAAGGAGGCAATGTATCTATAGCATTATAGACTAATACAAGATCATATAGAAATAACATGAAAACTTCACCTTATACCTTTTCATATACATTATCATGATCATACTATATTTCACAATATAATGCCGACAAGGCAATGTTCATAACGATTATATCAAGTAATCGCTGCCACCATAGCTGGACCAAACCAAACAACAATATTTAAACATTAATTTAATGCTAAACGAAATAATTAGATCAACTCATACCCTTATCATAGCCATAAGCATCACCCTTTAGTCTTTCCAATATCAATTCACATCGTTGAGATATTACCCATAACAATATACATATGACTATGCCAATAATACCATCAAATAAATGACCCATCAATAACCAGTATTGATATTAACATTATAAGGAATCCATGAACAATTATAACATTAATCAATACCTAAATTAATAGCCCAAGACAATCTACACATGAATTCAATATTATTAAGTCCTCATTAATTTACCCACTTTAGAGACAAAATTAAAAATTCAAGGAATACATGGGTTCATGGAAGTTTTGATCACTAAACCATCAACAAACATTGAATAAGTCATAAAACATTGATTTAAACATTTTCATGCAAGAACCCATAATTGGAATTCAAATAGGGTTTTAGGTTTTTTTTAGGACTTTTGAAAAGACTTTGAAATTAGATATTTGAATGAGAGAATAATCAAGGATGAAACACCATACCTTAATTGGAAAAAATGCACGAAATTTGGTCAAAAATCAATGAAGAACTTCAATCCTAGCTCAAGCTTGCCCTTATTAGAAGAATCTAGAAAAATCTTGAATTTTCTAGGATGGAGTCCTCTATTTTGATTATTTTTTCTTGAGATTTTGTCATAGGGTTAGAGAGAGAATAGAATGATGGACTAAAAGATGGAAATCGGATTATTCATGGCTTTATAGTACTTGTGAAATCCGTTTTTCGGTTTTCATACTGGGAAAAGGCGAGGAAAATTACCATATTTAATATTTTCTCGTGGCTAAAACGGAACTACACTATACTTGTCACTAAAATGATCATAACTTTTTACTCGAAAATTTAATTAAGGCAAAATTGGTGGCATTGCAAAGAGGTTTCAAATAGCTTCAATTTTAATGGTTATGGATCACGTACTTCTTTATACTAACAGATATGGTCATTTGAAGTTTGCACAAGTAAAATATTATTTCAAAACATAATTTCTTAGGAAACTTTCAATTCTAATTTGCGCAAGGGTTTTCTAATAACATCAATTGATATTCAAAATCGTTCACGCACTAACTAATTTACCTTAACACCATAGAAAATTAAAAACAACTCAGTATGACCTTATACGAAATTTATGAATTGCTTGGGCTTAACTTAGAAATTTTTAGGAATATATCCTACAAGCGCAAGAGAAGATATTAGCAAAGACACTTATAGAACTCAAATATATGGCACAATACAAGAGTAATGAAGAAAGTGAAACTTCTATCATCCTATAGTGTCTCTCTCATAGATATGTCACAACTCACACCGATGAACAAGACTCTACTAGACGTGGCTTGTGAGACTTTTGACCTTAAACTATTTTCCAAAATTGTATGATCTGATTCCAAGTTTGACAGGACCCAAGTGTACCCCTAGATGTTACACGGTCTAATCGACCTCTCATAGGTCTTGTATAAGCTTTCTAGATTACATTCGTTGCATAGGTATGAATTTAAGACTTTTAACAACATAACTAATAAGAAAACTCTTTGTAAAACTAAGGAACAAGTAACATCATCACAAGCCAACTTAGTCACATCTTATCCTCATAGAGTCACAACCTTTTACATTGAAAGAGACATACAAAGTCTTATACTAGCTTTAAAAAGAAAGAAACTAAAAGAAAAATAGTTTATGTCCTCCAACATATGAGGACATACCAATGTTGAGAGAATCAACTTCCCAAGCTTCACCTTATTAGAACCTTCACTTGTTTTCCACCTATACTTTCAAACCTATAGAAGATTATGGAGTTAATACTAACAATGTACGATGTATGGCAATATGCAAAAACATGTTGAAGAGGACATTTAGTTGAAACACATTTTTCATGCTATTTTAGAGAAATCTTCATGAATCACGTTTACAAAGCATCTTATGTAACACTCCAAAAAGTTGAGATATAATCTAGAGCCTAACATGAGTGTCTATGACGTAAAATAATGTTTAGAAGTCATCAGAAAAATTTTAGAGCCAAGACGTCAAGGACGTCCATGACGTCCAAAGACTAGCGTTATTGAACTAGTTGACGTCGCTATGTTTGAGAATTGTTTTGGAAAGTCAAACAGTATAAAACTTGTAAAAGGATTTTAGTTAGGTAGAGTTTAGTATAGAGAGTCTAAACACCCAATAAAGACGCCCCAAGGACCACCTGAAGGGTCATAGAGGAGGACCCCAACATGGGTGGGTAGGCTACCAAAGAAGCCTGCGAAAGTCAAGAATCAGTCGACTGCTGCGGGAAGCGAAGCCTACACAGACCTAACTGTCCCAAAATTTATTTTTGGGAAATACAATGCGTGTTGGCCCCGCGACATTGAGCCACTACCACGATTCAGTAAAATCATACTTTTGACATTTAGACTTCACAAAAAGACCAATTTCAGTGAGGGGCGCTTTTCTGTAATTTTTGGGGTGACTATATATTGACTAAGGGTCAGTTCTAAGTATCATTTATTACTCACACAAATCCAAATTCAAAAAACAAACCCAAATGCTCTCACCTCTCTCTACTTTCTCCTTCCCCCAATTCCTCCATTGAATAAGGAACAAAGCTTGAAGAAGAAGGTCAATTTCTATACAATTTTACTTCAATTTTGTTGATTAATATTCATTAGGGTATTAGTTATTCACTCTTGGTATTCCTTTCCCCTATTGGTCCTCTCAATGTTAATTTCTAAATTACCCAATTCCGTGGGATTTTCCAATTCTAATTAATTTTGTTTTAAAATGAGACCGTTTTAGAGCTGAAGGGGGAAAATTCTATTCCAAAGGTCTTATAATCTATTGTTTTAAAGCATGCAAAATGATCTATAAAGGGTGTTTATACCATATAGTAAGAGTCTAAGATTTACACTCCAAAATTACTCCCATTGAGTCGGTCCCCGTAGTGAGAGAACGTTTGGAGGTCTTTCCTAATAATCATCCCAGTATTCCTCCCGAACGAGAAATTTGATTTTGGTATCCACTTGTTACCGAATACAAATCCCATTCTATTTATTCCTTATCGGATGGCTCCGGCCGAATTGTAAGAGTTGAAGGCTCAACTCATTGATTTAATAGACAAAGTCTTCATTAGACCTAGTATTTCCCCTTGGGGTTCTCCGGTATTATTTGTGAAGAAGAAAGATGCTTCGCTTAGAATATGTATCGATTATCGTCAACTCAATAAAGTCCCTATTAAGAATAAGTATCCTCTACATTGGAATTATGACTTGTTTGATCAACTCCAAGGGGCAATTTACTTTTATAATATTGACTTGAGATTGTGATATCACCAACTTAGGGTGAGAGGTGAGGATATACAAAAAACTGCATTTCCGACTAGATAAAGTCACTATGAGTTCTTTGTAATGTCCTTTGATCTCACTAATGCCCCGGAGGAGTTTATGGATCTCATGAATAGGGTGTTTCAAAGTTACCTAGATTCATTTGTCAATGTTTTCATTGATGACATTTTTGTATATTCGAAAAATGAGGGTGAGCACATTAATCATTTCAGGGTGATGTTACAAGTTCTTAAGTAGAAAAAATTATTTTCCAAGTGTAGCAAATGTGAGTTTTTGTTTCTTTGTCATATCATCTTTAATGAGGGAGTTGAGGTTGATCCAAGGANGAGGGTGATGTTACAAGTTCTTAAGTAGAAAAAATTATTTTCCAAGTGTAGAAAATGTGAGTTTTTGTTTCTTTGTCATATCATCTTTAATGAGGGAGTTGAGGTTGATCCAAGGAAAACCGAGGCGGTCAATAATTGGCCTAGACCACTTAGTCCAATCGACGTTACGAGTTTCTTGGGTTTAGGGGGTTATTATCAGAGGTTTGTGGATGGTTTTGCGTCCATTGCATCTCCCTTGACTACTTTGACCCAAAAAAGTAGGAAATTTTAGTGGTCGGAGGCATGTGAAAGAAGCTTCCAGATCTTGAAAGATAGGCTTACTTTCTCTCTTGTGTTGACTTTACTTGAGGGTACAAAGGGCTTCATTGTGTTTTGTGATGCATTACAAGTGGTTTTAGGGTTTGTGCTTATGAAACAAGGGAAAGTAATAGCCTATGCTTCTAGACAACTTAAAGTTTCATGATAGAAAATATTCAACTCATGATCTTGAGTTAGCGCCCGTGATTTTTTCTTTAAAAATATGGAGGCATTAATTGCATGGTGTCCATATTGATGTGTATACCGACCATAAGAGTCTCCAATATGTGTTTAGTCAAAAGGAGTTAAATCCCTGACAAATAAGGTTGTTGGAATTGTTGAAAGATTACGGTATGAGTGTTATCTATCACCCCCGGCAAGGACAATGTGGTTACGGATGCCCTAAGTCGTATAACCATGGTTAGTGTGTCTCATGTAGAATAAGCCAAGAAAGACCTAGTGAAAGATGTTCATAGGTTGGGTAGATTGGGTGTGATGTTTGAATATTCTCAGGATGGTGGTTTTATGGTTCATCATTACTCTGAGTCATCATTGGTGGTTGAGATGAAGTCAAAACAACATCTTAATTACCCATTGATGGAATTGAAGAAATCGGTTATGGGTAAGCTTAATGAGTCATTCTCCTTAGGAAAATGGTGTCTTGAGGTATTAAGGAAGGTTGTGTAATCCCAATGTGAATGGTTAGAGGAACCAGATACTTGAGGAAGCTCATGGGTCTATTTACTCCAATCATCCTAGTTTAACAAAAATGTACCAAGACCTTAGGGATGTATTTTGGTGGGAAGGTTTGAAGGACATAGCAAAATTATTGATAAATGTCCAAATTGCCAACAAGTGAAAGTTGAACATTTGAAGTCGGGTGGTATACTACAAGAAGGAAATGTTCCTACTTGAAAGTGGAAAGATATCAATACGGATTTTGTGATAGGTTTCTCTTAGACAAAAAAGCAATATGACTCTATATGGGTGGTTGTGGATATGTTGACCAAATCCGCTCATTTAACTCCCGTCAAGTCTACTTAGTCGGTGGAAGAGTATGAAAGGATCTTCATAGATGAGATTTTATATCTCCATGGTTTTCTGTCATCCATCATATTAAATAGGTGCGCAATTCACATCTACGTTTTTGAGGTCATTCCAAGAAGGGTAGGGCACCAACATTAAGTTAGGCACCGCTTTTCTTCCCCAAAAGGATGGTCAAGCGAAGCGTACTATTCAAATCCTTGAAGATATGCTTAGATCTTGTGTCACTTATTCAAGGGATTTTGGGATAAGCATTTACCTTTGGTGGAGTTTGCTCACAACAATAGCTACCATTCATCTATATGTATGGCTCCTTACGAAGCCTTGTTTTGTGGAGATGTAAATATCCAATTGGATGGTTTAAAGTAGGTGAGCCTTCACTTCTTGTTCCTGATTTGATTTATAAGACTTTGGAGAAATTCTATATTATAAGGAATTTCTCTCAAACGGTCTATAATCAGCAAAAGTCTTATGCCGATCATATGAGAAGGGACTTGGACTTTGAAGAAGGTGATGAGGTGCATTTGAAAATTTTACCTATGAAAGGGGTGTCTAAATTTGGCAATAAATGAAAGTTGAGTCCTCGTTATGTGGGTCCCTATGAAATCTTTTAATGGTTGGTAAAGGTGTTTATAACTTGAAACTACCTANCATTTGAAAATTTTACCTATGAAAGGGGTGTCTAAATTTGGCAATAAATGAAAGTTGAGTCCTCATTATGTGGGTCCCTATGAAATCTTTTAATGGTTGGTAAAGGTGTTTATAACTTGAAACTACCTAGTTAATTGGCTTTAATTCATCCAGTTTTCCATGTTTCTATGCTTAAGAAGTTTATCAGTGATCCCTAGTCTATTCTTCATATTGAGGGTCTTGGTGTAAAGGATAATCTCTCTTATGATAAAGTTCCGTCTCAAAGCCTTGATATGCAAATAAAGAGATTGAGGAACAAAGTGGTGTCTTCCGTAAAGGTGTTATGGAAGAATCACCTAGTTAAGGGTGCAACATGGGAGGCCGAGGCCGACATGAAGTCCCGTTACACTCATATATTTTATAACTAAGGTTAATTGTTCTTACTAATAATGGAAGTATGACTAAAATTGAAGTTTCCTTGATTTATAGTGAGATTTTGCAAAAATGTGCATTTTGGTATTGTTACTTTGACTTACAGTGAAATGTTCTTTCAACTTTGAAATTTCGTAATTTTTCTTGTTTTGAGTTATGTTGTGCATTTTGATATTGTGAGTCTTTATGAGATGATATGTAACATATTGGTATATTGAACTTTGACATAATTGACTCATGTCAGGTATGTTGAGCTCATGTTATAGTTATTAGAAGGAAATTCCACATGTTGTGACTTTGAACCTTATGTGTTAAAATTGATATATTGAGTCAATGTAAATTTAATATTCTTATGTTGATTTGAGTTGTAACTCATGATTAAGTTGTATATTGTTAGATTGACTGCTACTCTTGAGTCTATCCTTTCCCCTTTTTAAAAGTGTAGTGTCATTCGTGAACGAATTCCAAAAGGGGGGGGGGGGAAAGTAACACTCCAAAAATTCGAGACCTAATCTAGAGCCCAACATGAGTGTCGAAAGTTTCTATACTGTTTAATGACGTAATATAACGTTTGAAATTCGTCTGACAGGTTTTAGAGCCAACACGTCAAAGGACGTCCATGATGTCCGGAAACTAGTCTAATTGAACTAGTTGACGTCACTATGTTTGGGAATTGTTTTGGAGGGTCAAATGGTGTCTAAAAAATTTAAACAGACTTTGGTTAGTTAGAGTGTAGTATAGAGAGTCTAAACGTCAAATAACGAGGCCCCAAGGACCACCAGAAAGGTCATGGAGGAGAACCTCAACATGGGTGGGCAGGCTGCCAAAGCAGCCTGTCAAAGTTAAGAATCAGTGGGCTTCTGGATGACATGCAACCAACACGCACCTCACTTTCCCAAAATATTTTTTTGGGAAATAAAATGTGTATTGGACCCGCGACGTGGAGCCATTTTCCAAATTCGGTAAAATCGTACTTTTGACATTTAGACTTCACAAAAGAACAATTTAAGTTAAAGGTGTTTTGGAAAATTTAGGGGGTGACTATACATTGACTAATTGTAATTTTTTAGTTCAATTATACTCACCCAAACCCAAATTCCTAAAACAAATCCAAAAGCTCTCACCTCTCTCTAGTTTCTCTTTCCCCAAATTCCTCAATCGAAGAAGGAACAATGCTTGAAGAAGAAGGTCAATTTCTGTAGAATTTCACTCTAATTTCGTGGATTAATATTCATTAAATTATGGGTTCTTCATACTTGAGATTCCTTTCCCCGTGAGGTCCTCTCAAAATTGATTTCTAAATTACCCAATTCCATGGGATTTTCCAATTCTAATGGGTTTTCTTCTAAACTTCAAGTTGATGATGAATTGTGGCTTTCTATGACTAATTCAATATAAATTTTTGGCAAATTGATGTTAATTGATGAAATTTCATGTTGATCATGTTAGCTTCACCAATTTCCCCAAATTATTGATATTGGTCATATATTGATGGGACTTGAAGATTGATTTGATTATTAGACTTGATTTGTCTATTCTAATCCATGTATGCATTGACTAGGGTAATGTATTTATGGGATTAGATCTAATTCTTGATGAATTCATGATTAACCCAAATTCCCCTAAGCCTAGGTTATGAATTTGTGTAATTTGGGATAGTGATGATGCAATTCACCTAGTTGTTATGTTAATTACTATTGATTGATGTTACCACACCTATTGTTTGATGTAATTGTTTGCTTGATGGTAAGAACGTGATGATGGCAATTGAAGGAGATTGAGTATGCATTTATGATCATAACCTTTACTTAAATTATTATGGCTTGTGATTGATGATGTATTTCAATTGAAGATTGACTTGTGATTAGCCTAAGTAGGTGTTGGTACGTTGATGAATTGAAATGTATTGACTTTGGTATTGTGAGATTATGCTGAAGATGAAATGATATAAGGTTGGTTATGAATTACCTATGTGACTTATTATGACATGATGATGATGTTACATTAATCTCACATATGAGGGTTGCCATTAAAGGAATATTTTCATGCAATTCCTAATGAGCTAATGACAATAATTATACAAGGAATTAGACCCTATGACCTGCATTAAGGTATGAGGATTAGTAAATACATTAAAGTCATATTAAAAGGGACTCTAGGTTATCACCGAATGAACTAGAGTTAGGAGTGTTCCTTCCCACATAGGGAATGTAGGATCACTAATGTACTCTTGAGATTGGAGACTATAATGCATGTAGCATAAAGAGGGTTCCAAATATATCTCCTAGTTCATGAACAATGTTGCCCCCACATGAATATTAGCTAGTGGATCCACGTAGTTGCTATGTTTATGTTTTTTACTACCTTGGCAAGTAGTCCACCTTCTTTCGATGTAGGGTTTCATGACACCGGATTCCACATTATCTCATGTGATAGATGTTGGATAGGTAAAGAGGTTCCCAAAATCTTAAATGAATTAAAGGGATGAACTCGAATTAAGATACCCTAAGGGGTTTAGCTTAGTCTAGGTAGGGGTATGGGACTCTACAAATATATTGCACTACTTATCCTTGAATGAATTATTAGGAGGATGTTCTTGTACATGAAGATGATTATAATGGTACATGATATGTATATGATGAACTTGCACATTGTTGATACTATATGTTAATTAGTTTCACTTATGAATGTGTTGGTCTATATTTTTAAGGTATGATCATATGTACTCTTAAATACCATGTTATGTGAAGTGGGATGTTGGTCATGATTTTTGTTGGATTACTTGATTGAGTAAGGTTATGGAGCTTTGCTTGGTTATTTAACTTGTTGACTTGATAGGGTTTTAATGGTTAATTGTCTTGCTTTGGTTATTATTTAATGAACTATTATTCATTCTTATGATTATTATAACTTGATGTTAGAGTGGCTTGAGTATGTGTCCATGTAACACTTCAGAAATGCCATGACATAGACTAGAGTTTAATCCATCAAATAATGTTTAAAATGATGTTTCCAGACCTATATTAATGCAATAAACTCATTTTGAAAAGGTTAGATCCAAAACGACTAAGAAAGACCTTGACATCCGGAAACTAGCTAATTCGAACTAGTTTACATCCCTATTTTTGATGAATGCTTTAGGTTTCAAATGAAGTCCAAAACTCTTAAAGAGACCTTGGATAGGTATTATTTAGTACAAAGGTTCCAAACGTCCGGTAATGAGAACCCACGGACCAACCGAAGGCTCCTTGGGGAGGACCCAAACATGTGTGGGCAGCCTGCGAGTCGGCAAGATGTGGAGGTGTGGTGCGCGACGCGAGCTGAACACCAGGTGTTCTGCCTCAAGATTTGAGAGGCAACCTCGTGATGCGAGTTTGACAAGCACCTCACTGCCTCAACCCAAAATTCAATAAAAATGATGGGATTTTGCCGCGCGACTCCAAATACTTCCAAGAATCGTTAAAGTCGTATATTTGGGAATTTATCATATAAAAAAGACCCATTTAAGTGGAAGGTCATTTGGTTAATTTAGAGGACAACTATATATTGATATTAGGTCAGTTTTAGACCACTTTTACATGTCCCAACCCAGATCGAACAAAATTTCTCTCATTCATTCAAGAACACTTCCTTCTTCAAACTCCGTTGAAGAACAAGAAGAGCATAAGGAAGAAGACAAAGACATCAAGCTTTTCATCCAATTTTTGTAGATTCTTCAGCTATAAGGTATGGGTTTTTCACTCTGGGGATTCCTTTCCCCAAGCGGTCCTTTGATGATAAGTTTTCAATAACTTTAATTCTAGGGTTTTTACTCTACAAAATAGATTTTCTTTCTAACCCTATATTGATTATTTTTAATGAAAAGTAAGTGTTTTTATATAGTCTATTCCACATGATTTTTGATGAGTATGTTGTTATTATGTTTGAAGTTCCTATGAACTACGTTCTTATCTACAAGATGGTTTTGTATGATGGTTTCTACTACTCGATAAGAGGAAAACTTAGGGATTGGAACTAAGATTAAATTGAAATCTTAAATGACCCTTGTCCTTTACCTTACGTTATGCATTGATCTTGTATATGATTTGAAGAGTTGTTAATGTAGGATCACTAATGTACTCTTGAGATTGGAGACTATAATGCATGTAACATAAAGAGGGTTCAAAATACATCTCCTAGTTCATGAACAATGTTTCCCCCATATGAATATTAGCTAGTGATTCCACGTAGTTGCTGCGTTTATGTTTTTTACTACCTTGGCAAGTAGTCCACCTTCTTTTGATGTAGGGTTCAATTACACCGGATTCCACATTTATCTCATATGGTCGATGTTGGTTAGGTAAAGAGGTTCACAAAATCTATAATGAATTAAAGGGATGAACTCGAATTAAGATACCCTAAGGGGTTTATCTTAGTCTAGGTAGGGGTATGGGACTCTACAAAAATATTGCACTACTTATCCTTGAATGAATTATTAGGAGGATGTTCTTGTATATGAAGATGATTAAAATGGTACATGATATGTATATGATGAACTTGCACATTGTTGATACTATATGTTAATTAGTTTCACTTATGAATGTGTTGGTCTATATTTTTAAGGTATGATCATATGTACTCTTAAATACCATGTTATGTGAAGGGGGATGTTGGTCATGATTTTTGTTGGATTACTTGATTGAGTAAGGTTATGGGGCTTTGCTTGGTTATTTAACTTGTTGACTTGATTGGGTTTCATGGTTAATTGTCTTGCTTTGGTTATTATTTAATGAACTATTATTCATTCTTATGATTATTATAGCTTGATGTTAGAGTGGCTTGAGTATGTGTCCCTGTAACACTTCAGAAATGACATGACATAGACTAGAGTTTAATCCATCAAATAATGTTTAAAATGATGTTTTCAGACCTATATTAATGTAATAAACTCATTTTGAAAAGGTTAGAGCCAAAACGACTAAGAAAGACCTTGACATTCGGAAACTAGCTAATTCGAACTAGTTTACATCCCTATGTTTGGTGAATGATTTAGGTTTCAAAATTCAGCTATAAGGTATGGGTTTTTCACTCTGGGGATTCCTTTCCCCAAGCGGTCCTTTGAAGATAAGTTTTCAATAACTTTAATTCTAGGGTTTTTACTCTACAAAATAGATTTTGTTTCTAACCCTATATTGATTATTTTTAATGAAAAGTAAGTGTTTTTATATAGTCTATTCCACATGATTTTTGATGAGTATGTTGTTATTATGTTTGAAGTTCCTATGAACTACGTTCTTATCTACAAGATGGTTTTGTATGATGGTTTCTACTACTCGATAAGAGGAAAACTTAGGGATTGGAACTAAGATTAAATTGAAATCTTAAATGACCCTTGTCCTTTACCTTACGTTATGCATTGATCTTGTATATGATTTGAAGAGTTGTTAATGTAGGATCACTAATGTACTCTTGAGATTGGAGACTATAATGCATGTAACATAAAGAGGGTTCAAAATACATCTCCTAGTTCATGAACAATGTTTCCCCCATATGAATATTAGCTAGTGATTCCACGTAGTTGCTGCGTTTATGTTTTTTACTACCTTGGCAAGTAGTCCACCTTCTTTTGATGTAGGGTTCAATTACACCGGATTCCACATTATCTCATATGGTCGATGTTGGTGTAACGACCTGTTTAGTCGTTTCGAGCAGCAGATTTATTTCTGGAAAAACTGGCTAAGATTACGGACATCACGACGGACCGTCATAGGCACGACGGCCCGTCACAGATGTCTCGTTTCAGCATACTTAGAATTCTGAAATTGGGTACTGAAAATCGACTCTCTGTAATCGGTGACGGACCTGCAGGACGTGCCGTCACATC